>NC_133660.1:51456860-51808562 GCF_037893015.1 Macrotis lagotis | reverse complement strand
ATTTTTTTAAAAAGGGTAGAGGACTTATTTATACAAAAATATTTATAGTGACTCTTTTTTGTGATGGCAACAAATTAGAAATTGAGCAGATATCCACAATTGGGGAATGGTTGAACAAAATGTAGCATATGATTGTAATGGAATACTATATTGTACAGGAAGAAATGATGATCAGGGTAATTTCAGAGAATCTAGAAAGACCTACATGAACTGATACAAAATGAAGTAAGCAGAACCAGAACATTGTACACACATGAATTTGAATGATTTAAACTACTCTTGGCAATTCAGTTATCTGAGACAATTTCAAAGGACTTATGATTAAAAATGCTATCTACTGGAGCATCTCTCTAAGCTATTAATTTTCCTTCTAAGTCTTTCCTTCATTGCTTTCATCTTCTTTACATTCCCTTGCCTCTTTTCTTCCTAACATTTTTATAATCCTTGTAGCCAAATCCCTGTTTCTCTTCCACTAGGTTTTTCCTTTGGGGTGATTCTTGTTCCATATCATTTCTTTTAAGTATTTGATGTCTACTTTCAATCATGCACATTTCTAGCATCAATTCTTCATATAAGATTGATAGAGGTGTGGCTAGGTGGTGAAGTAGATAGATCACCAGCCCTGGAGTCAGGAGTACCTCAGACACTTAATAATTACCTAGCTGTGTGGCCTTGGGCAAGCCACTTAACCCCGTTTGCCTTGCAAAAAAAAAAAAAAACCTAAGAAGAGAAAAGATTGATAGATCCAGGCTTCACCCTCTTTCACTCTTTTATTTTATTTTTGTTTTTGGATTTTTGCAATCCAACAGGATTTAAGTGACTTGCCCAAGGTCACACAGCTAAGTAAGTATCTGAGGCTGGATTTAAATTCAGGTTCTCCTGACTCCCGGACCAGTGCTCCATCTACTGTATCACCTATCCACTCCCTCTCCCACTCTTGTGATGGGGTGTTTAGATGTAATCTCACTTTCCTGGTTTTCTGATCTGGTCCTGACTTAGACCAGTCCATGTTTGACATGGGAACAAAAAAACAAGATCCTCTTATGTCATGCAACAATAAACAAAAGAAAACATACTTAGGTATAATAGAGAAGGATATTCAATAAGGATTTGCATTAAAGACATCCTAAGTTAATTCAACTGAATGAAAGTCCTTTGCTTATACTGCCCATCTTGGTCAGAAAGTCAAGTTTCAGAGGCCTTGGAGTTTTCTGTGGCTGTTTTGTGCTCAGGTGATGAGGCAAATGATATCACCACCTGCCCTAGTCACCTAAGGCAAACAAGTCTCTGAGGATGGTTTTGCAACTCTTTGATGAAAACAAAAAACTCACCAAATTTGCAAGAGGGGCTAGGGTTAGGCTATTGTTCAAATCACATCATTCCTACTCCTGGCTTTTCCTTCATTTTATGTGTCTCTACAATTAGGCATCACTGTGCTCTTTCAGATCCATGCAGTTGACTGCCTCTAACAAGGACACTGACTGATGTCCTCCTACCTCTACAGGCTCCCCCGCCCCCTTCCTCCATCAGGGAACTGCCTTTTTTTTGTGTCTTTTGAAGTTTCCCAGTCAGGGTGAAGCCTAGGTCCACTGCACTCTCTTGGGTTTTCTAATCAGGTCAACACATCTCCTGTACCTTTGGGGCCTCCGTCCCTGGTCAAGACATTATGAGGTTTAATTGTCATCTCTGTGGTTTCCAACACTATCCTGTCCCTCCTTCCCTTGTCCCCATCCTGTATACTGGGAACTTCTGGAATGTGTTCATCTGTTAGTGCTGCCTTCTTTGGGAGAATCCTCTTCCAGTATTTACAGTTTTTTATTTTCACTTCTGGACTGGATAAGTGTCCTGAAATTCCCCTTAGTTGTTGGTGGTAGTTATTGTTCTATCTGTTCTTTTGATATTAATATTGAAGTCAAAGTGAGAGAGTTGGACTATTCTGCAAGTATCTTATGCAGATGTGGTCCTCTTTAATGTAAATGTAAGTTTGCTGATGGCTATTCAGTTCATAATTTTATTTTATTTAAAAGGTACTAAAATGAAAAGAAAAAGAAAGTACACAATTACATCTCAGAAAGTGATTACCTATGTAACAGTAAGTCACTTAACCTCATTAGTTTCCCTAATTTCAAATGGAGAGAATTAGACTAATTGATCTCCAAGGCTCCTTCCTGTTCTAGTCCCTATAAAGTACAGCAGATATATATTCTGTCAAGCACAGGAAGCATAACATCAGGGGACAATGCAGGCAATAATCTGTGCAGGCAGGTGATTAGCATCAGGGAGGTTTGGCATCAGAAAAAACTAGGGCACTAGCCAAGGGACCAAGTCAGGGAACCCAGTTACTAGGGAACCAAGTAAGGATTTAGTCCCAAAGAACAAGGCAAGTGCCTAGTGCTTGGAACCAGAGTACAGGGTTAGAACCCAAGGGGCAGTGAGGTTGCATAAATAGCTTAGAACAAAATTATGGGTGTTTATTTTATCCCTGTGTAGGGGACATAGATCTCAGAGCTGGATTGGGGCTAAGTGGCCTCACCTTGGCAGAAGAGTATATCTGGAAAGATGTAGGTCAGGATACATAGGGATCTAATCCTATCAAGAGGTATTTGGTTGACATTGTCTCCTTTGAAGTTATATGAGCTCTAACTGGAGGGCTGCTAGGCATTTATTAAGATGACATAAGGGCAGTTAGGTAGCACAGTGGATAGAGCACTGGCCCTGGAGTCAGGAGGTCCTGAGTTCAAATTCAGTCTCAGACACTTAATACTTGCCTAGCTGTGTGACCTTGGGCAAGTCACTTAACCCCCTTGCCTTAAATAAATAAAATTTAAAAAAATTTTTTTAGGTTTTTTTTTTTGCAAGGCAAATGGGGTTAAGTGGCTTGCCCAAAGCCACACAGCTAGGTAATTATTAAGTGTCTGAGACTGTATTTGAACCCAGGTACTCCTGACTCCAGGGCCGGTGCTTTATCCACTGTGCCACCTAGCCTCCCCAAAATAAATAAAATTTTATGAAAGATGACATAGAAAAAACAATAACTGCAATCACTTTCCTCATATATTTGGGCTCACTCTCCCATAAATACATATAACATCCATGGGAAATGTCAGCTCAAACTTAGAGTAGTGAGACATAGTTGGCAAGGTACATCTATAGAAAAGACATTTCATGGAAAACACAGGACCTAGAAGTCCTTTCTTTCTTTTTTGTGACCTCATGTAGCTATCCTTTTAAGTGCAACAACTTTTGGGAGAATGGCTTCTAGGGTTGACTCTTCATGTCAACTCTCTTCTGCTTCCAGGGATCCATTTTCTTGGAAATGCTTCCACAAGAATACATGTTTGTTTATATCTGCTCCCTGATTATGCCTTTAATTATTGGAAATTAGATTTACTATATTAGATGATTCCTATTCTGCTTCTGGATGTCATGGATTGTGGGGGGCAGAAGAGAGAGAGGAATCTCCTTGTATTTATTCCCCATCCCCAAATGTTCTCTTTCACAAAGCACTCTAGAGCCTAGACTTCAGCCAAACTGTGGTACATATGATTAGCTGTTAAAAGCTTTGCCAATGCATTTTATTTATGAGGTAGCTCCTTTCAGTTCTTATAGAGAAAAGTTTTCAAACATCTGTTTCTTCTGAGATGGAGGGTTGATCAAAATTCAATTCCCCAGTAATGGCACATAAATGCTCCTCATTAGACATCCTGTGTAGAGACAGGAGTAAATGCTGGAGAAAAGAAAAATCTCTCAATAATAATAATAATAATAATAATAATAATAATAATAATAATATCTATTATTTTTGTGTCACCTATTATAATCCAGGCCCTGTGCCAAGGTATTACAAAAATTGTCCCATATTTCTCCTTATAACTATCCTGTAAGGATATTACATAGCTAGTAAATGTCTAATGACAGATTTGAATAGGTCTTCCTGATTTCAGATCCAGTGCCATCTCATTACCCTGATATGTTTCTTGGCAGTATAACATGACCTTTTCTAACATCTGGTTCACTCTACTTATATTGGTATCTATTTTCACAGTTTTGTTAACCATAATGAACCTCACACTACTATATTGAGTAATGGGCTAGGCTTGGAATGAGAAGCCCTGACTTAAAATCCTTTCTTTTATTCCTACTGAGTCACAATGAGAAAATCACTTAACCAGTATGCCCCAAACTCTTTAAGATTATAAATTATAAACAAAAGGAAGGGAAGGGAAAAGGAAAAAGGGAAAGGGGAAAGAAAGGGGAGTGGGTGATATAGGAGGGCAAACACATTGAAGGGGTGGTATTCAGAAACAAAATACTGGGGAATATGGAGAAAGGGGTGGAGAAAGGGGGAAAATATAGAGGGGGAGATAGCACGGAGGACAATAAAGAATTAGTAATCATAACCTTGAATGTGAATGGGATGAACTCTCCCTTAAAACATAAGCAAATAGCAGAGTGGATTAAAAACCAGAATCCTACAATATGCTGCTTACAAGAAACTCATTTGAAGCAGAGAGATACATATAGAGTAGAGGTAAAAAGTCGGAGCAAAATATATTTTGCTTCAGCTGAAGTAAAAAAAGCAGGGGTAGCAATCCTTATCTCCCACAAAGCAGCAGCAAAAATAGATAGCATTAAAAAGAGATAAGGAAGGAAACTTTATCCTCCTAAAAGGTACCATAGACAATAAAATCATTTCAATACTGAATATATATGCACCTAGTGGGACAGCACCCAAATTCTTAGAGGAGAAGCTGAAAGAACTGCAGGAAGACATAGACAGCAAAACTCTACTAGTGGGAGACCTCAACTTCCCACTCTCAGATCTACATAAATCGAATCATAAACTAAACAAGAAAGAATCTAAGGATGTAAATAGATAGTTAGAAAAATTAGATATGGTAGACTTATGGAGGAAACTGAATGGGGATAGAAAGGTATATGCCTTTTTCTCTGCAGTACATGGAACTTATATAAAAATTGACCATGTATTAGGACATAAAAAAACCTAATGATCAACTGCAGAAAGGTAGAAATAGTGAATACATCTTTCTCAGATCACAATGCAAGTCATATGCAATATTGGGCCAAGGAGACATAGACCCAGAACAAACTGGAAACTGAATAACCTCATTTTAAAAAAATGAGTGGACCAAAAAACAAATTATAGAAAGAATTAACCATTTTATCCTAGATAATGATAATAATGAAACAACATACCAAAACCTATGGGATTCATTCAAAGCGACTCTCAGGGGATATATTATAGCTCTAAATGCTTACATGAATAAATTGGAGAAAGAGGAAATCAATGAACTAAACATGCAACTAAAACAGTTAGAGAAAGAACAAATCAAAAATCTCCAATTAAATGCTAAATTAGAAATTCTAAAAATTAAAGGAGAAATTAATAAAACCCAAAGCAAAAAAAACTATTGAATTAACAAATAAAACCAAAAGTTGGTATTATGAAAAAACCAATAAAATTGATAAACCTCTGGTCAATTTGATTAAACAAAAGAAAGAAGAAAACCAAATTGCTAGTATCATAAATGAAAAAGGTGAACTCACCATCAATGAGGAGGAAATTAAAGTAATAATTCAAAATTATTTTGCCCAACTCTATGCCAATAAATTTGATAATCTAAGTGAAATGGATGAATATTTACAAATATATAAGTTTCCCAGGTTAAATGAAGAAGAGATTAAATACCTAAACAACCCTATCTCAGAAAAAGAACTTCAACAAGCCATTATGGAACTCCCTAAAAAAAATTCTCCAGGGCCTGATGGATTCATAAGTGAATTCTACCAAACATTTAAGGAACAATTGATTCCAATTCTATATAAACTCTTTGGAAAAATAGGGAAAGATGGAACTCTGCCTAACTCTTTCTATGAAATCAATACAGTGCTGTTACCTAAACCAGGAAGAGTTAAAACAAAGAAAAAAAATTATAGACCTATTTCCCTGATGAATATAGATGCAAAAATCCTAAATAAAATCTTAGCAAAATGATTACAACAAGTTATCACTAGGATAATACATTATGATCAAGTAGGATTTATTCCAGGAATGCAGGGTTGGTTCAATATTAGGAAAACTGTTAGTATACTCAATTATATCAACAACAAACCCATCAGAAATCATATGATCATGTCAATAGATGCTGAAAAAGCTTTTGACAAAATACAGCATCCATTCCTACCAAAAAACACTAGAGAGTGTAGGAATAAATGGACTGTTCCTTAAAATAATGAGCAGTATCTATCTGAAACCATCAACAAGCATTAAATTCAATGGGGAGAGGCTAGAGGCATTCCTAATAAGATCAGGGGTGAAACAAGGATGCCCATTATCACCACTACTATTCAATATTGTATTAGAAATGTTAGCTTCAGCAATTAGAGAAGAAAAAGAAATTGAAGGGATTAGAATTGGGAAGGAAGAAACAAAGCTCTCACTCTTTGCAGATGACATGATGGTCTACCTAGAGAATCCCAAGAAATCATCCAAAAAGCTACTGGAAACAATTAGCAATTTTAGCAAAGTTGCAGGTTATAAAATAAACCCACATAAATCCTCAACTTTTCTTTATATGTCTAGCAAGATACAGCAGGAAGAGCTAGAAAGAGAAATCCCATTCAAAGTAACCTCAGACAATATAAAATACTTGGGAGTCTATTTGCCAAGACAGACTCAGAGTCTTTTTGAAAACAATTATAAAACACTTCTCACACAAATTAAATTAGATTTAAATAACTGGGCAAATATCAACTGCTCATGGATAGGTAGAGCTAATATAATAAAAATGACAATTCTACCAAAACTAAACTATCTGTTTAGTGCCCTACCAATCAAAATTCCAAAAAATTACTTTAATGAGTTAGAAAAAATTGTAAGTAAATTCATATGGAGGAATAAAAAGTCAAGAATTGCCAGGAGCTTAATGAAAAAAAAAGTGCAAAAGAAGGTGGCTTAGCCCTACCTGATCTAAAATTATATTATAAAGCATTAGTCATCAAAACTGTTTGGTATTGGCTAAGAAATAGAGTGGTGGACCAGTGGAATAGACTAGGTGTAAAAGCAGGAGATGATTATAGTAATCTGCTGTTCGATAAACCCAAAGAGTACAGCCATTGGGATAAAAACTCCCTCTTTGATAAAAACTGCTGGGATAATTGGAAGTTAGTATGGAAGAAACTTAGATTAGACCAACACCTCACACCCTTTACCAAGATAAGATCCAAATGGTTACAGGACTTAGACATAAAAAACAATACTATAAGCAAATTAGAAGATCAAGGACTAGTTTACCTGTCAGATCTATGGAAAGGGGAGCAGTTTGTGACTAAGGAAGAGTTGGAGAACATCACCAAAAACCAACTAGATGATTTCGATTACATTAAATTAAAAAGCTTTTGCACAGATAAAACCAATGTAACCAAGATCAAAAGAACTGTAGTAAATTGGGAAACAATCTTTACAACTAATGATTCTGACAAAGGACTCATTTCTAAAATATACAGAGAAATGAGTCATATTTTTTTTAGATTTTTGCAAGGCAAATGGGGTTAAGTGGCTTGCTCAAGGCCACACAGCTAGGTAATTATTAAGTGTCTGAGACCAGATTTGAACCCAGGTACTCCTGATTCCAAGGCCAGTGCTTTATCCACTATGCCACCTAGACGCCCCCTGAGTCATATTTTTAAAACAAAAAGCCATTCCCCAATTGACAAATGGTCAAAGGATATGCAAAGGCAATTTACAGATGAGGAGATCAAAGCAATCCATAGCCATATTAAAAAATTGTCTAAATCATTAATTATTAGAGAAATGCAAATTAAAGCTTCTCTGAGGTACCACCTCACACCTCTCAGATTGGCCAATATGATCAGGAAGGATAATGATCATTGTTGGAAGGGTTGTGGGAAATCTGGGACACTACTACACTGTTGGTAGAGCTGTGAACTCATCCAACCCTTCTGGAGAGCTATTTGGAACTATGCCCAAAGGGCAACAAAAATGTGCATACCCTTTGATCCAGCAATACCACTACTGGGTCTATACCCTGAAGAGATGAGGAAAAAGGGTAAAAACATTACTTGTACAAAAATATTCATAGCAGCCCTGTTTGTGGTGGCAAAGAATTGGAAATCAAGTAAATGTCCTTCAATTGGGGAATGGCTTAGCAAACTGTGGTATATGTATGTCATGGAACACTATTGTTCTATTAGAAACCAGCAGGGATGGGAATTCAGGGAAGCCTGGAGGGATTTGCATGAACTGATGCTGAGTGAGATGAGCAGAACCAGAAAAACACTGTACACCCTAACAGCAACATGGGAGTGATGTTCAACCTTGAAGGACTTGCTCATTCCATCAGTGCAACAATCAGGAACAATTTTGGGCTGTCTGCAAAGGAGAGTGCCATCTGTATCCAGATAAGGAGCTGTGGAGTTTGAACAAAGTTCAAGGACTATTCCCTTTAATTTAGAAAAAAACAGATATCTTATTGTCTGATCTTGTCACCTCTGAGACTTCTCTTCTTTAAGGATATGATTTCTCTCTCATCACACCCAATTTGGATGAAGGTATAACATGGAAACAAAGTAAAGACTGACAGAATGCTTTCTGTGGGGGAGTGGGGGGAGGGAAGCAAGATTGGGGGAAAATTGCAAAACTCAAATAATATCTTTAATAAAAATTAATTTAAAAAGATTATAAATTATAGATATGTAATTAATATAGATGAGTAGAAGGAATTTCCACATTGGAAGTGCTTCATGTTAATGAAATCATAGGTCTGACCCAAAAGACTTCAAGCCTCAATTGTGTCAACAGTCTTCATATAGTTAAAATATATGCTGCTGTACTGCTTACATTTCCTTTGATTTTAGAAAAGAAACATGTTAAAAAATAACAACTAAAAGCAAAGCCTAGATCAGACTGTAAGAGGTAAAAGGAACAAAGGTCATCTCTGTTGGCATGCTTTGTTCAGAGGAATAGTTGAGAAGTATGATTTGTCTTCTTTTCAAAGTTGATTGGCCTTTTGAAGTAAAAGGTTAGACATTCCCAAGGAAGTAAGTATAATTGAAGAATACTTAAGGGAAGGAAAATATCCATTTCATTTCATTTCCTTTTGTACAGGATAATCTAAAAAAACACTTGTGAACCTTGTTGTACCCTTAAAATGAGCTTTACTAGCAGATTCCTTATCAATTTAGGGACAAGATAAATATTTCAATTTTTAGTGGAAAATACATAAAAATGTAGATCCAATTGTCAGGAACATTAGATATGCATTCATGAGCTGAGATGTAAAACTGAAATGATATTTTTGTCCTGGCATCAGGTAGGAGATAATTTTTCCTCTATTACCACAATTCAGTTGCTTGTCATTGCATTAATAAAAGCATAGTGCCTAAAGAAGGGGCTCTTGTTTTCACCAGAGAATAATCTCAGACAAACAAAATTCATCTAGCCATTCTTTTTTTTTTTTTGGCTAACACTCTATGCAAAGTTGTTAAAAAATAGTGTTTGGTCTCAAAGAACCTATTGAATTCTAGTAGGTGGGATAAGATATTGAAATGATAATATGAGGCAAATGCTCTAAATAGGTTGGTAAGTAATGTTGTGACTGACTAGATAGATAGATAGATAATTTATTAGGCATTTAATATCTTCCAGGTAATATGCTAAATGCTAGAAAAGAGTCTACCCTCAAGGATTTTCTTTTCTAACAAGGAAAGGCAATACATAAAGGAGAACTAGAAAGAGTGGGATTGGAGAGGCTGTAATACTGAGGAAGGAGATAGAAGAGTCTGCAAAGTCAGAAGAGAAACTGGACAAAACCCCTCACAAAATGGGGTCTGGGTTAGGCTGGGATCATCCACATGGACAGGGATGCTAGTGGAGATTCTCCTGCCTATTTACTTATGCAGTGTACCTGTACTAACAGTGCTGCCTTTGAGTCTCAGTTTCTTTTTCTGTAAGATGAGACCTCTGGATAGCTTCTGTGATCTGTTCCAACTCAATATTTTGAACTCTATGATTATGTTGGGATTTAGTAACAGAAACTCTATAAAGAGGTTAGTATCTCCTTTCCATTTAGCTGTGTAGATCCAATCTTTTGCTCCCTTATTATAGTCTCCAAGATGAAATGAATATTCCTTTAGTTGCCTTTTAAAGTCTTCACAATTTGGTTCCAAATCATCATTCCAAATTAATTTTACATTATCCACCTTTATATATTTTGAAGTCATACTGAAGTGGCCTATTGGCTGTCTCCTTGCCCTCCCTAAACTATGATGTTCCATTATCCACCTCTGGGCCCGTGTCCCAAGCTGTGACATTCTACCTTTCTGCATTGTGTCTTGACATTCATAGTTCCCTTACGGATAGTTCAAAGACCACTTCCTGGGTGAGGTCTTTCCTGATCCTCTTGTTACCACTGATTCCCCTCTCCTCAAAATTAATTTGTTTTTTGAAAGTTTTTATGTTTTAATAACATGCAAATATAGTTTTCAACATTCATATTTTTGTACGTTTTTGAGTTCCACATTTTATTACCTCTTTCCCTTCTTTCCCCCTTACCTATGATAGTGATAGATATATAGATTATGTATGTATAATCATGTTTAACATAAGTCTAAATTAGTCATGTTGTGAAAGAAGAAGCAGAACAAAAGGGGAAAAACATGATAAAAAGAAAAAAATAAAACACATTTTAAAAAGTGAAAATATGCTTTCGTCTGCATTCCGACACCATAGTTTTTTTTCTCTGAAAGTGGATTGTATTTTCCATCACAAGTTCCCAAATTAATTTGTATATGTATTTTATGTTTACTTTGCATATTTTCCCCACTCTAAATAAAACTATTTAAAAAAAAGAAAAATGTAAGGTCCTTGAGGGTAGGGATTGTTTTATTTTTTGTCTTTGTATCTTTAATGCCTGATACATACAGGACACTTAATAAATACTTGCTGAAATTGAGACAGGGCTCAGAGCCAATGGCCACATGAAAAAAGGAATTGATCTTTTCTTTCCTTAAATCTCACTTGGAAAACGAGGAAACAGAATATCCTCTGTTCCTCATGTGGCTGGGCCAGACCACAAGGGCAAGCCAGATGGAAAGAGGAAAGATAGAAAGAGCTTGACCTTCCAAGGAGTTTTTTTTTTTTTTTTTTTTTTTTTTTGCAGCAGTGAATGGTAGGGCGGGGTGACTGGAAATGGTTTTAATTAAGTTTTCTTGCTGTTTCAGGATTCTATGTGGGGGTGAAGTTGTTGCTGTATTCTTCCCTAAATCCACACCCCTATTTTCTATGGACCAGGCGAGAGAGAGAGAGAGAGAGAGAGAGAGAGAGAGAGAGAGAGAGAGAGAGAGAGAGAGAGAGAGAAAATAAACTTGTTATGCTATGAAAGATGATCTCTTGGAAGGTGGAAGCTCGGTAGTCATTTACACACGAAATCACTTCCATGGTTTGGCATCTAGACAGTCTTCATCCCTGTGTTTCCATGAACCAAGCACGAGGCTCCAGTTGCTCCCCATATGTCTGGTACGTTCTGGCTGCAAACAGATCCCAGTGCTTTTCTTACTTTCTGAGCTTTCTGCAAAAAATAACAAAATAAAAAATAACTCGGGAGGCACTGGAGTAGGGCGGGGCCCCGAGCCACCTGCCAAGCGTCATCCCAAGCTGCCCCTAGGACGCGAGGAAGGGGCGCAGACCAGGCTGGGTGATGGGCTGTCATGCTCAGGCCGGTCTGATGTCAGCGCTGATCATGTGGTGCTGGGCGGGCAGCTGGGACTGGCCAGCCCCAAACACATGGATTACAGGACTCGAGCTGTAATCGGAAAGTCTGCTCCCGGGGCGGCCGTCTCGGAGACAGCAGCCCGCGGGAGGCTCCGGCGGCAGCCGGGCCCGAGCGCTCGGATCCGCCCGGCTCGCAGCCTCCCCCCGGCCGCCTCGGCCGCCGGCTCCCCGGCACACTGCGCAGGGCAGGGCTGCTGGTCGCTGTAAGTCCTCCCGGGGATCTTGAGGCAGCGAGGCCTGGGGGTGGGTGGGAGAGCGGGGCTGGGCTGAGCCAGGGCTGCGGGCTGCGGCTCTTTGTGAACAGCTCCCTCCAGTCATCTGGGGCTAGCGCAGGGCTGCTCCCCTTCTGATCCTGGACCAGGGCTGCGGCGCGGGTGCGGACACGTCCCCACCAGCTTTCCGCGCCTTGCTTCATTCCCCCCAAAGCTCCGTGATGTGCTTTTCTGTTCTATTTTTATGATGGGTGGATCAGGTTTTTCGATTGGGAAAAATGAACGGATTTCAGGTTTTTAAATATGTGAACGAACTCAAAGTATCTTAGATTGATTCAAATGAACACTTAAGTGTGTGTGTGTGTGTGTGTGTGTGTGTGTGTGTGTGTGTGTAGGGAGGGGGCGGGTGTTGCTTTCATATCCCTGCTCCCCACTGAGATCCATCTATGAGCCCATTTCCTGGGTGCCACCCTTATCCTGCCTTGGCCAAGTAGGTGGTGATGGGGAGAGCAGGGCAAACCAGGAACTGGGACACTGGATCTGGGAATGGCGAGAAAGTAGCATTTTAGAAAAATAAGGGAAATTCAAATTAGGCAGGATCAGCTGTCAGAGCAGGTGCTCCATATAGAAGAATGATGGAGTTCCTCTCCTTTCCCAGTAATTTAATGGATTGGGTTTCCTGCTGGGAACACCATTTGAATAAAAAGCCGCAAGGACTCTTCAGTTTTTAATCCCTGGGGTTGTTCACTGGTAAGAAAGAATTCTTCCCTCTCACCCCCCACCCCCCACCCCCCTCCACCTTCCCGAAAAGGCATCTTACAAGAAAATAAACCAGTTTTAGACCTTTAAACTTGAAGCATCTCATCTGCCTGAGTTGGATTAGGTGTGGTCCTGCAGGAAGAGGCAGGGCAGGAGGAGGATATCTCAGATAACTTCTTAAAGTCCTTTCCAGCCCTCATTCTCACTCTGGTTTGGGGGGTGTGTGTGCTGTAAATAGGAATTAGATGTGAAAGAATGGGGAGCTGCTTTGCCATAAATGCAGGATCCTAGAAAGAGCAGTGATGCTCTTGTCTAAAGCAAAAGGCAAGAATTTGAGCTATTGTCTTCAAATGTAAAGGCAACGTTTACAGTCTGCTAATTGGTGTGTGTGTGTGTGTGTGTGTGTGTGTGATCACTGGATCAATAATAGGATGAGGAACCACTCAGTGAATCTGGAAACATTTTGGGGGTTAGAGAAGCTTTTGGGTGAGAGGGTTCAGGTGATGGAGAGAAAACACGAGGCTTCTCACTAGAGGCTAGTGACAGAAGGGCTCTCCCTGTCCATTTATTAAGTCTGAGAACGTCAAACAATGGACAAGCACCCGGCCCCACCCTTGATTCCACTTTCACAGAGTAGTGGAGATGGACTGTTTTTTCATGCCTTTGATCTGCAGTTGAGTAAGCTCTAATACAGAGTGGGTTCTATTCTCTTTTGAGGACAGTATTGGTGAGGAGAACCTCTCCTCACCTCCTGTTCTCTGGGCACTTCTCTTTTTGTCCTTTCTTCATGTTCTTGGGGACAGCTAAGATTATGTCTGTCTAAGACCCAGGACCAGTAGTCTTGTTCCCTGCTTCACACTGGCTATTCAAGGAGCCAGCTGTGCTCACTTTGCTAAATTCATCAGGAGAGAACAGGTCAATATGTCACAAACAATCATTCAGATCAGGGGTTCTTAAACTTTTTTGTGGCATGGATCCCTTTGGAAGCTCATGGTCACCTTAGAATAATGTTTTTGAATAATTGAAGGAAATGCTCAATTTCAGTTAAAGGTCAGTGAAAATAAAGATGTAATATTTTCAGCATACAAGTTCATTCACCTCTGAAATCTCTCCATGAACTCTCAAGGTTAAGGGATGCCCAGATTCAAAGCTCATGATTTAGAAATATTTGTAGGATTCAGTTTTCCCTTCTGTGCTCTATCCCTCTGACCACACCTCTTTTGAGGGCTCCATGCCAAGGACTACATTTCAT
The DNA here is from genome assembly GCF_037893015.1 of Macrotis lagotis. Taxonomy (NCBI): domain Eukaryota; kingdom Metazoa; phylum Chordata; class Mammalia; order Peramelemorphia; family Peramelidae; genus Macrotis; species Macrotis lagotis. The sequence continues at coordinate 51,794,527 of NC_133660.1, read as the reverse complement.
TTGAGTGGTATCTTACCTAAAGAATGCTTCTTACCTGTGTTTAGGTGGATGGGTGGAAATGATACTTCATTTTTCATTCAGGGGCCTACATCAGACCTTCATTTTATTTTTATTAGAAGATATTTACCAATTAGAGATGTTTAAATCCAAAGGGACTTATGGGAGCTTCTAGTCCAACCTATATATTTTACATTTGAGGAAGTCAAGGATCAGAGTTCAAGTGACTTGTCCAAAGCCACTAGGTAATTAGAATTTGGAGTCAGTCCAGTCACTGTTTACCTTAGGCAAATCACTTCCTTCTCTGAACATTAATTCCTCATTTTCAAAGAGAGCATTGAACTAAGTAGGACTTAGAATTAGAAAAGACCTTTTTTGGGGGGGCTGGACTAGATAGATGATTTTATTGGTAAAGGAAACTTACAGTATGAAATTCTCTCTTACTAAAGCATATATGTAAATTGATCCTTAAAGGGGTCAAGTGATCTGTCCAGGTTCATATAGCTAGTTTATATGTCAGAGTTGGGACCTCCTATCCTAAAGGAATATGACTTAAATCAGGATAGCATACTCTGTGAGACTCACAGAGGTTCACAGGATCATAAATTTAGAGCTGGATTGGGCCTTAGAAGATTGTCTAATATAACCCCCAAATTTTATAATTGAAGAAATCGAGGCCTGGAAAGATGAAGTGACTTGCCTGAATTTTCACTTGTCCTTTAGCCAAAGAGACTGGATTTGAACCTTCCTCTTCTGATAAGTGCTGTTTACCAGTCAACCAGATGTCAACTCCAGTCAACCAGATGTCAAGTCTGTGTCTAGTTAGTCTTGATTTTATTTATTTATATTTATTTATTTAATACCTTTATTTAGTACCTTGTCTAAGAAAAAAATAAGTCAATGAAAAGTCTTTTATCAAATCACTTACAAAGCACATTGAGATCCTGTATATATACACACTTTACATTCAATGAAATGATCTGCATATACATTTAATACTTAAAATTTTTTTCTTTTTTTTCCCAATTCAATTTTCCACTTTACAGATAGTTTTCAACATTCATTTCTGTAAGATTTTGAGTTCCAAATTTTTCTTCCTTCCTCCCCAAGACAGCAAGTAATCTGATATAGGCTATTTATGTAATATCACCTTTCTTAAGATGGCACCTTTTTTTGTTTGTTTTGTCTGGACCCATAAGGAATGCTGGAAGAGAAAACTCTCTTCTCTTGCTAACAGTCTTTAATATTCAGTCTTAGAGAGTGTCTTGATCACTTAGATTTAGTGAATTGAACTGAATTTGAACCAATGTTTGTGATGCTAAGGCTGCCCTATTTGTTATGCCTAACAAATTATTTATGGTTAACATGTGGGCCAGGCAAAAATCTTTTGATATTGCTGCTCTTCCAAATAATGAATCATTAGAAGTTATTGGGCAGCTCTTTGTCTAATTGGAAAGCCTAAACTATAAGCACTCTGGTATAGTTAGAAGTCCTGTCTCAGAATCAGAAAAACTTGGGTTCAAGTCCTGCCCATCGCAATACTAGCTTTCGCTTGTTGAAAATTAACTATTAGTTTCACAGTTTCAGAATTGTAAGGAATTTTAGAGGCCATTTTGTTCAATTCCCACATTTTACAGATGAAGAAACTGAGGTCAAGAGGTTAAGTGACTTGTCCATTTAAAATTTTGTTCAAGCATGAAGAAATTGAATTCACAAGGAAGTCTGTATGAATTTATTCCACTTGATTTTTGGGAATCATACAAATCATACAAACTGTGTCCCCCCCCAAAGGTCAACCTCATTTTTAACAAATTCAATTTAAAAGTGAAAACTTTAATATTCATCCTGTTTTGAATTATTGCAAAGTGCCCGGAAGAGTATTGGTGCCCAGTAGATGCTTGCTGATTGATGAATGGTGCAAATGAACAGAACATAGCAATGTCTGTTAATAAATGTAATGTAATTTAAAAGACAACACAGCATTATTCTTCTCTATAATGGTAAATGGATACCCATCTGTTAATTACCAAATCTCATTTTGTCCAGGCATCATGAGATTCAGGAATTCATTTTGAGGCTATTTAAATCTGGATATATATTACAAATTGATCCAGGATAGCATTTATACCCATTTGTAAAAGCAATAAACTGATCATGTGCCATTTAAACTCATTTGTTAGAAACCTTACCTGCAATAGTTATTGGTTATTTCCTCAAGCTGCAACAATCAGATTGCATTAGTGAGGGGAGATAAATACCCCATGAAATACAGGCTTTTGGAAGAAATTAGTCCTCATAGCTCTGCTTGGCCTCTCTAAGAATAATTGGAGCACTATTCTCCGCAACTCTCCGGTTTTAAGTGGGAGCAAGGGTTGCATGTGTAACATTTTTAAATGGTGACATCTTCAAGGAACCATGGAACATCATCACTTGTCTCAGGCTTCCAGGTTAAGTAAGAAAACAGGAAAGGGCAAATGATGAGTTTTGAATGTTCCTTAGAGGTTCATGAGATTCAGATTATCTCTCATTGAGAATGTATAATTAAGAGGAGCAAGCAATGCTACTTAGTGGGTGTGTGGGGGGGAACTAGTGGTTGTGAAAAGAGGCTGTTGGCCAACTGTATATTTCATTTTTCAAACTTGGATCTCTTGAACTGATTCCATTTATGCAGAAAGCACAAGCAAATATCTCTTATAGTAAACAAAGCAACAGATTTAAGTTAATGCTAATGTGTTCACAGTCAGAGCCAAAAGCTTTTCAGGGTTATTATAACACACTGGGCTTTTAGCCCATCTATCTAAATGCCTGAAGGAGACTAAAGTTATGGACCAGCCCATTGTATATAGCATCCCACATGAAAGCCAGATGCTACTGTTTACTATGCCAGGGACTTAGCTGGACTGGGTGTGAAATCTGAGATTGTACTAAGAGGTCTGAGAAAGCTATGGGTCAGTTTCCTGACCACAGTACTCATTCTGTTACATCTGGGGTTATTTTGATTAGTGTAGTCTCTTACCCTCAACATCTCACATGTTAAAGTGATTGTTGAAGCTGTATAGACCAGGAAGGAACTTGGCAAAAATGATAGGTGCTGATTGTGTATCCTGGAAATTAATCTGACTCCGTCTTGACAGCTCCATTGAGAATAGATAGAAAAGAAGGCACAGAGTGCTGATATATAGCGGTACTTTGACTGAAGGGTTCTCATAATGCAACTTTGGGATGATTTTGATGGGAAAAAAATCTCTGCAGACAAATTGATTCAGAAAAAAACGCCAACAACACTTTTCTTTAGTAAACTTGAAAACTAATGTAATTCAAGGTGGAGGGATGAGTAGTATTGTCCATCAAGTTCTTCTTCCACATCCTTTATTCCATAGATTTGTTTTTTTTTCATGCCTTCTCATTAGACCTGGCTTCCCCTCCAACAAGATGGGCAGCTGTGGGAATATCCTGTGTAAAGCAGCTCTTTAGAGGTCTGGGCACAGTGAGAAAGGTTTGTCATAAAAGGTCCATGGAGAATTTGACAAGAACCCACAGATGTTAATGGCTCTCCGCAACAGTTTTGTCAAAGAGAATTAAAGTGAAAACAAAAATGACTTTCTTTGAATGGATTATAGATATTGGCAGAAAGCATGAAGACTGGATGCCATTTTGATGTGAGTAAATGTAGCACTCTGCTACAGAAGCATATGGATGCAATATCTAGATGAATACACTCTCTCTCTCTCTCTCTCTCTCTCTCACACACACACACACACACACACACACACACACACAGACACACCCGCCTCCCCTCCTGTTTGAGCTAAGGATAGACTTTCCTGACTGACAGACTCATCCCCAAGCTGAAATACAGTTTCTAGAGCATAGCACTGACCAACTTGAAAAAGAAAGCCCAATATGAATTTGTGTAATTCAATTCCATACTTATTTGTTGAACCCCTACAATTTCAGTCAGTCAGCAAGCACCTACTATGTTCCAGGCACTGTGCTGTGCTCTGAGGTACAAAGACTCTTTATCTCAAAGGTGCTCACAGTCTGATGGGAGAGACAACATGCAAACAACTAAAGGTAGGATAAATTGGAGATGGTCAAGAGAGGGAAGGCAATAATATCTATATATCTATAGATTTATATATCTACATCTATATCTATCTATATCTGTATCTATCTATTTCTTTTTGATGAGGCAATTGAGGTTAAGTGACCTGCCCAAAGTCACACAGCTAAGTAACTGTTAAGTGTCTGAGGCAGATTTGAACTCAGGTGTTCCTGACTCCAGGACTGCTACTCTATCCACTGTGCCACTTAGCTGTCCTTTGGAAGGCACTAATCTTAAGGGAGGTTGGAAAAGGTTTCCTATAGATAGAAGATGGGATGTTTGTTGGGACTGGAAGGAAGTCAGGGAAGGGAAGGAGATGGAGATGATAAACAAGGTTTCTTGGGCTAGTCTAGGACTGGGGTGTGGGGAAGGAGCAAGATGAATACAGTAAACTGTTTCAAGGAGGTTTAGAGGTAATGCAGGATAATGAAAAATCATTGAGTTTGAATACAGAGGACTAGTGTTTAAATCCATCTGTCACTAGCTACCTGTATGACTTTAATTAGGTTATATAACTTTTTTTGGGTCTTCATTTCTTCATACTTAAAATAAAGGGATTGAACTCTGGCCTCTAAGACCATTTTGAAAAGAGAAGACCTTATGATCTAGCAGGAAATCCTTCAAAACATCATTTGATTTTCAATGAAACACTAACTAGCATCAAATGGCTGTTCAGTTCAGTTTTGAGTCTTTGCTTGTAAATTTTGAGAGGGTATGAACAAATGTGTTGTTCTTTTGGAATATGTCATTCTGGTGCTAATGAAAAAGAGCTTCAAGAAGCTTTCAGTATCACTTAAATCTCAGCATTTCAGTGATCTCAGCAGCAGTTTGGAAATTCATAAATAAACCTCATGACTTGATAACACTATGTGGACTATTGTGGATGAAACACAATATATTATGATTCTGTTTATATTTTCTTTTCTATTTCAGTTAATAGTCTTTTGTGTTTTCCTAGTTCTATGTAAAGATAATTTTCAGTGTTCACATTTGTAAGATTTTGAATTCTAATTTTTTCCCTTCCTCTTCCTTCCCCATGGCATTGAACAACCTGATATAGGTTATATGTGTATAATCATGTTTTATATATTTCCATATTAATCATGTTATAAAAGAACCAGAACAAAAGGGAAAAGCATAAGAGAGAAAAAATAAATAATAAATTTTAAAAAGTAATAATGGTATGCTTTGGTCTACGTTCAGAATCACAAGTCTTTTGGAATTGTCTTTGAACACAATTGTTGAGAAGAACTAAGTCTATGCTTCAGTTTAAATAAGCTCTAGGAGGAATTGATACTGAACTGATAAGTCAAATTTAAACCATTATACATGTATATACAACATAATTTTGATCCACTTTAATATAGATCCTTCTATAGGAAGCTTTTCCCAAACTTTCCACCTTCCCTCTATTATTTCCTATTCATCATTTATATGTCATTTATATGTGTGTGTGTGTGTATGTGTATGTGTATATAGCTTGCTTTGTCCATATTGTTTGCATATTGTATCCCCCCATGAGATTATGGTCTTTGAAATCAATCTATAAAATTGTGTCCTTGTTCAAAATGAAATTATTTGTAGTATGGTATAATAGAATTTCAAAATCCATACCTTATTACTGTATTGTATTAAAGGTCAGAATGTATTAAGTCATATAAAACCATTTGGCTTGGATACTGCTAAAAACAATTTTAAAACTTTTGCAATGTATTATAAAGAACTCACCATATTTCTATAAAATTTAAGAATTGATTCTGTGCTCAGGGGGTTTGTATACTTGATTACTCCCTTCTTTGATCTTTTTTTTTTTTTGGCAAGGTAATGGGGTTAAGTGGCTTGCCCAAGGCCACACAGCTAGGTAATTATTAAGTGCCTGAGGGCGGATTTGAACTCAAGTCCTCCTGACTCCAGGGCTGGTGCTCTATCCACTGTACCACCTAGCCACTCCCAGATTACTCCCTTCTTCAGGAAAGCTCTTACTTGCTGTGGACTTACTTATGGAGTCAGGACCAGGTTCAGTCCTGGGAGAACTTGCTCTGTAATGAGAGTGGTGTTTGGCTCCTTTTCCTCACACTCTTTGGACTCTCCCCCTTCTACTTCCTATCTTGATACTCCTGGACAAATTGTGTAAGGCTTAGGTTTTGATTGACATCTGGGTTTATGGATAGAGCAATATAGAGACATCAATTGTATAGATACAATTTGGAATAAAGAAGACCCGAGTGCAAATTCTGCCTGGGCATACTCAGATTCATTTCCCTCATTTGTAAAATGGAGATGGTAATAGTACCTATATCACAGGTTTGCTATGAGAATAAAATCAAAATATGTATAAAGTACTTTGTAAATCTTCAATTATTCATTTTGATTGTTAATGATTTTGTTGTTATAATAATGAACAGCATGGGACAGGTATTTCTTATATATAAAAGAAATACTAAAAGACAAAAAGATTTGACTTGCATAGATGGAATGACTTGAAACAATAGCTTAAATTATAACTCCTGTTACCATCAGCTAGGAAATGGATACTTAAAGCAATTGGAATTTTTCCCAAAGGGCAATAAAATTGGGCAAACCATTTTATCTAACAACACCACCACTAGTTTTATCTCCCAAAGAGATCATAAAAAAGGACTAAAGATCCACATAGACAGAAATATTTATAGCAGCTTTTTTTTGTAGTCTTAAAGAACTGGAATTTGAGGGGCTGCTTATCAATGGGGGAATGACCAAAGTTATAGTACCTAAATGTGATGGAGTACTATTGTTAATATAAGAAATCATGAGTAGTTAGACTTTAGAAAAGTCTGTGCTTGCATTAACACTGATGCTAAGTGAGCAGAATCCGAACAATGTACACATTTGCAGCCACATTGTGAGATGATCAACTATGATAGATTCAGTTCCCCTCAGCAAGGACAATCCTGAGAAATCTGCTTTGGAAAACTCCCTTCATTCCTATACTCTCCAGTATTTTGAATAGGCATGGGTATTGTAATTTGTCAAAGGTTTCTCCAGGATCTGTTTGAGATAATCATGTGATTTCTGCAAACTTTGTTACTGATACGTTTTCCTAATATTTGTTACTGATTGTTTTCTTAATATTGAACCATTCCTGCAAAACTGGCAATAATAGTGTTTTATACTAGTGATAACTTGCTGTAATTTCTTTGCTAAAATTTATTTAAAATTTTTTTGCAACAATATTCATTATGGAGATTGGTCTAAAGTTTTCTCTCTCTGCTTTGGCTCTTCTTGGTTAAGGTATCAGCCTGATTTTGATGTTATAAACTGAATTTGAATTCCTTCACCTATTTATTCAAATAGTTTATAAAGAATTCTAATTAATTAGTCTTTAAATGTTTTGTAGAATTTATTTGTAAATCCATCTAGCCCTGGAGATTTTTTTCTTAGCAAGTTTATTAATAACTTGTTCACATTCTGAAATGGGGTTATTTAAATACTTTATTTTCTCTTTTGCTAATATGGAAATGTATATTTTTAAAAATATTCATCCATTTCACTTATATTATCAGATTTATTGGCATACAGTTGTACAAAATAACTTCAAATTACTATTTTAATTTTCTCCTTATTGGTTCACCCTTTTCATTTTTGATATGGGTAATTTGTTTTTCTTCTTTCTTTTTTAAAAATAAGATTAACCAAAGGTTTATCTATTCAGTTGTTTTTTTTAATAAAACCAACTTTCAGTTTTATTTATTAGTTCAATAGTTTTCTTTCAATTTTTAAAATTTCTTTAATCTTGATTTTTAGAATTTTAATTTGGTATTTATTTGAGAATTTTAAATTTATTCTTTTTCTAGTTTTTTTAGTTGTATGCCCAATTCATTGATCTTCTCTTTCTCCATTTTATTCATACAATCATTTAGAGATAAAGCATATCCCCAGTAAGTGCTTTGGCTACATCATGCAAGTTTTGGTATGATGTTTTATCGTTGTCTTTGTCTTGGATGCAATAGTTGATTATTTCTATGATCCGTTGTTTGAGCCTCTCATTCTTTACAATTAGGTTATTTTGTTTCCAGTTAATTTTTAGTTTATCTTTCTATGATCTTTTTATACATGTAATTACTATTGCATCATGATTTAGAAAAGGATGCATTGAAAACTGCTTTTCTACATTTGATTGTGAGGTATTTATGTCCTAATAATACATGGTCAATCTTTGTATAGGTGCTATGTGCCACAGAGAGGAAAATATATTCCTTTCTATCCCCCATTCAATTTTCTCCAGACAGTTATCATATCTAAATTTTATAAAGTTCTTTTCACCTTCTTAACTTTCTTCTTTATTTTGTGGTAAAATTTATCTCATTCTGAGAGAGGGAGTTTGAAGTCCCTTACCAGTAGAGTTTTGCTGCCTATTATCTTCCTGTAATTCATTTATTTCATCCTCTAATAATTTGGACGTTATACCACTTAGTGCATATATATTTAATATTGATATTACTTCATTGACTGATATCTTTTAGGAAAATGTAGTTTCCTTCCTTATCCCTTTTAATGAGATCTATTTTTGCTTTTGCTTTGTCTGTGATCAGGATTGCTACCAAATTTTTTATTTTGTTTTATTTTGTTTTTTCTTCTGCTATACTAGAGTAATATATTCTGCTTCAACCTTTTTCTTTCACCCTGTGTGTATCTCTCTGCTTCAATGTGCTTCTTATAAACAGCATATTGTAGGAGTCTGGTTTTTAATCCACTCTGCTATCATCTTCTGTTTTATTCATCCCATGAACATTCACAGTTATGTTGGCATACAGTTGTACAAAACTACTCTGTATTTCTCTACATCCTTCTTCCTCCTGTTTGTACTTTTTCTTTCTCCTTTCCCCTTATCCCTTTTTTCTTTACTTTTAATTTTCCCTCCCTTTTATTAGCCCCTCCTTCCTTTCTTGACAAAATATACTCCTATATGATAGAAGTACAGTTCTTAAGGGTTATAAGCACCATGTATCATAATCACTTCATACCCACACCCAACTAGACTTCCCTCACTGTCCTATTGGACAGGATTTCTCAAGAGTCATAAGCATTATCACATCATAATCAATTTATATTCACACCCTCTGTGTGTATCTAAGTACATTCCCTCTAACTGTCCCAATAGAAATACAATCCTTTTGAGTTAAAATATTATCACATTATAATCAATTTATACTCACAACCTCTAAGTATCTCATTTCAACTTGCCTAAGAGAAATACATTCTGAAGAGTTATAAAGATTGTATTCTTGTGTAGGAATGTAGACAGTTTAGTTTTATTGACTAAGATTTTATTTTATTCTTTCTGTTTACCTTTTTACACATCTCTTGAGTCTTATATTTGAAGATCAATTTTTTTTTTTTTTGTTGAGGTCTTGTCTTTTTATCAGGTAACTTTGAAAGTCCTTATTTCGCTGAAAGTCCATTTTTTTTGTCTTGAAAGAATATGCTGAATTTTGCAGGGGAGTTGATTTATGATTGTAGGTCAAGCTCTATTGTCCTTTGGAATATCATATTTTAGTTCCTCCAATCCTTTTTTTTAGACTAGGCAATGGTGTTAAGTGACTTATCCAAGGTCACACAGCTAGGTAATTATTAAGTGTATGAGGTCAAATTTGAACTCAGGTCCTCTTGACTCCAAGGCCGGTGATCTGTCCACTGTGCCAACTAACTGCCCCCCCAATCCTTTTAATGTTGAAGCTGATAAGTTCTGCTTAATCCTGTGGCCCCCTTAAATTGCCTTTTTTTTTTGGGCTGCTTATATTATTTGCTTCTTTAGCTGAGAATTCTGAAATTTGGTTACAATATTTCTTTGAGTTTTTATTTTGGAATCTTTTTCTGGGCATGATCTATGGATTCTTTTGAAGAACTATTTTAATTGTCAAGTTCTAGGATATTAGTACATTTTCCCATGATAATTTCCTGAAAGATATTGTCTAGGATCTTTTTCTGATTGTGATTTTTTTAGGTAGACCAATAATTCATAAATTATGTCTCCTGGATCTATTTTCCAGGTCAGTCATTTTTTTCTAGAAAAAAATCACACATTTTCTTCCATTTTTTAGTCTTTTGATTTTGTTTAAATCTTGGAGTCTCAGCGTCATTAATTTCTATTTGTCTCATTCTTATTTTTAGGGTTATTTTCTTTAGTTAGCCTTTTGTGTTTCCTTTTCCAGTTGGTTAACTTTTGATGAGATTTTTCCTTTCCAGTTGTTCAATTTTACTTTTAAAGCAATAGTTTTCCCTTTTCCAGTTGATCACTTTTATTTTATTTTATTTTTTTTAGTTTTTTCAGGGCAATGGGGTTAAGTGGCTTGCCCAAGGCCACACAGCTAGGTAAATATTAAGTGTCTGAGGCTGGATTTGAACTCAGGTATTCCTGACTCCAGGGCTGGTGCTCTATCCACTGTGCCACCTAGACACCCTGATCACTTTTATTTTTAAAGCAGTTTTTTCCATTTGATCAGTTTTACTTTTAAAGGCATTGTTTTCTTCAGTCAATTTTTCATAATTCTCCTGCATGATACTCATATCTTTTCTCAATTTTTCTTTTTCTTCTCTTTGGTTTTGAAATCCTTTTTGAATTCTTCTAAGAGGTCTTTCTGAATTTGAGATCAATTCATAAATCCCTTTGGGGCTTCTCATGTAGGCATGTGTCACTGAGATGGTGTTTTTATTGTCCCTATCAGAATCATAGCTTTCCAACCTCTTTTTTTTTGTTCTTTTTGATAGTTGAACTCTGCTCCTTGGGTAGTAGACCCTGGAGGTCTACCTGGTCCCTGGTTTTCTGCTCTGGCATCTCAGTTATTTGCAATTTGTTCCCTGTGTTAGGGTAGCCCAACACTGAACTAGTGTTCTGGGGCTTGAACTTTACGTTTCACATCAGGGTTGGGATCCTCATTGCTGGCCTGTTGAGCTGGGATGTGAGCTGCACTGTAGCTAAAAGCTTTCTGCTGATTTCTCAGTTTTTCCACCTGTGTTGGTATGCTCTACCCATATCCATGTGAGACAGACCATTTCTGAAGTTCCTTCATGATATCTTGAGTTGAAAACTTATTTCATTTTTCTGTGCGTTCTGTCACTGCCCCTGTTTAGAGACTTTATTTAAAGTTATTAAGGGAAAAGCTCTGGGAGTTTTCTAGCTTCACACCACCATCTTGGCTTTGTCCAGGAAGTCCTGTGTCTTTTATTTTATATTATTTATCTGTCTGTTTGTCTATGTCTGTCTATCAGTCTGTTTGTTTGCTTATGCAATGGGGTTAAGTGACTTGCCCAAGATCACACAGCTAGGTGCTCTTGCAAACCAAGGTCAGAGAAGCCCAAATTCTGACAGACTGTGTATCTGTTGTAGAGGAAGGAGACCCAACCTATCAGAGCTGGGAGAGGCTCCTCTCCAGAAAGTAAAAAAATGACAGGTAGTGCATTTTTATCTTGGACATAAAAATTCATGGAGACTGTTAATCAAGGTGTGGAGAAATTGCTTTGTATTTTGAGATTATTCATATAGATTCAGATCTTTTGATGTAATAAATTAATTTAGCTCCTGAGGAGATAAATCATCCATCATTCCCAGACCAAAGAGTGACTTTGTGAGTGAGGAAAAGTCTTGTTTCCCTTGATAGAAACATTTATTTCACTGAATTGTTATTCTGTTAAGTCAACATCTCTTGAGGTCAAAATGAAACGGAGTCACTGAGGACAACAGCATCAAACCAGTGTTTCTCAGCTTCACTCTGGGAATACAGTGAAATACAATGAAATATATATGCCTGAATATTTTGAATCTATGGGGTCAGGAGACCATTTCCTCTTCCCCAAAGCAATTTTAAGACCCAAAAATGTGTTCTTACATCTTATACATGCCTATTGTTTGAACCATCCTATACTTGTCCTGATACCAGGTCTGAAGACTGTAGGAAAGAAAATGTACTCGAATCATTGTAATGTTCTAATTCTATTTTTTTTTTGTTGTTTTTGCAAGGCAAATAGAGTTAAGTGGCTTGCCCAAGGCCACACAGCTAGGTAATTATTAAGTGTCTGAGACCAGATTTGAACCCAGGTACTCCTGACTCCAGGGCCAGTGCTTTATCCACTGTGCCACCTAGCCACCCCTCCCATTTCTGTTCTTAATCTCTCTCTTTCTCTCTTTCCTTCCTCTTCACCTCCTCCTCTTTTTCTTTTCTTTCTTCCTCTTTACTCTTCTTGTTTTTCCTCTTCCTTTCCTCTCCTTTCTTCATCTTCTTCTCCCTCTCCTCCCTCCCTCCTCCATTTCCCTTCTCTCCTTCCTGTCTTTGTCAGTATCTACTCTTTCTCTTTTATACGGACTTTAAATTTCAGGTTTCTCCCCTCATCCTGTAAGCTCCCCACCAGTAACTGGTCTCATCATCCTCTCCCTTTTTTAAATACCATGTGACCTTTAAGTATGGAAAATGATTCCAAGACTTTTACCTGAAATTCTTTAGAAGAACTTGACATCGCCCTCTAATAATTTCCCTATTCCATGTCCCCATACAATAAATGACAAATACTGTAGATGTTTCACCATTTCTCTATCTTTAGAATGGAACCTTGAAAATTTTAAGTGAATTGAAATGATTTAAATAAATTGAAATGATATAAATGATTTAGTAAATCACAACTCTTTTTTTCCATTCACTAGATAGTTTTATTTTCTCAGTAATCCAGTAATAAGGTTTATGATTTTTTTTGCATGATCTCATTTTGATCTTCATAATTACATGTGAGATAGGCTCTGCAGTTATTATTATTATCCTTTTTGAACAGACAAGGGAAAGAAGACTTGGAAAATTAAAGTAATTTCCCATATTCACATAGCTAGTAACTAACTGATGGTGAGATTTTAACCTAACTCTCTCTCAGTGAAAAGGTGCCTCTTTTGCTTGCTCAGAAATTAAACACTATATTTTAGTAATAGGATCCATAAGTAGAAAATATATTTGACCTTTCTCTCGAATTCCTAAAATCTTACATGCAGAGCACATGGTCTGGCAGACTTGAAAGACTATGGGTATGTGTAGGCTTAATGACTAACCATGCATTTGATATGAGTACCAGCCTAGCTATGCTTGGAGAAATTCATCACCAGAATGTTGGCATGAAATGAAGAAGTTTTTTGGCTCTAGTAACTCATACAATTTTCTACTAATACAAAAACAGCTAGGTGGCCCAGTGGATAGAACTCTGGGTCTCTCTTTTTTTTCTTTTTGAGATTTTATTTATTTTGAGTTTTACAATTTTCCCCCTAATCTCCCCACCCCAGAAGGCAATCTGTTAGTCTTCACAGTGTTTCCATGGTATACACTGATCTAAATTGAATGTGATGAGAGAGAAATCATATCCTTAAAGGAAGAAAAATTAAGTATAAGAGATAGCAGAATTACATAATAAGATAATGGGGGTTTTCTCCCCTAAATTAAAAGTGATAGTCTTTGGTCTCTGTTCAAACTCCACGATTCTTCCTCTGGATACAGATGGTATTCTCCATCACAGATACCCCAAAATTGTCCCTGATAGGTGCACTGATGGAATGAGCAAATCCATCAAGGTTGGTCATCACTCTGGGTCTCTATTCAAGAAGATGTGATTTCAAATCATTTTAGTGACTTAATAGCTGTATGGTCTTGGACAAGTCACTTAACCTCTGTCTGCCCGTTTCCTTCACTGTAAAATGGGGATAATAATAGAAATATTAATGAAGATCTTAAAAATAAGGGACAACTAGGTGGCACAGTGGATAGAGAATCAGCCCTGGAGTCAGGAGTACCTGAGTTCAAATCTGGCCTCAGACACTTAATAATTACCTAGCTGTGTGACATTGGGCAAGTCACTTAACACCATTGCCTTAAAACTTAAAAAAAAAAGACCATAAAACCACCAAGATTTCTGTGAAGATCAACTGAGAGATATGGTAAAGTATCTGGTACATGGTAGGTGCTTATTAAAAATTCTTGCTTTCTTCCTTTTATTCCTTTCTTTCCTCCTTTTTGCCTTCTTCCTTTCTTTACTTTTCTCCTCCCTCCTACCATCCCTCCTTCCTTCCTCATAGATTAGCATCAGCGATAACTATATGGGAACCTTTGAAATAATGAGTCCTTAAAGTATGAAAGTATTCTTATTGGACCCTTAATGTATTACTATGCACATATGTTTGACCTTTGAAGATTAGGTAATTTTGGATAATATAAATTTGGAAGCCTATCATAAATAAACTCTTTTAAGTCTAGTTATATGAAGAAGAATTCAATCAAGTATATTAAATATTTGGGAACTTACCACTCTGGTGGGAGATATTTGTGGACCAACCGGCATCCCACAGAAAGATACTCTTAAAATAAATGTAAAATGCTAAGCCAAGGGACAAAGATCCAAGAACAAGGAGATTGCTTACTTTTGGTATTCTCTGACTATAAACTTGGAGAGTTGGTTCATGGTTCAAGAACCAAGTATGAAGTTGCAATACATCTCTGCCTCTCCTCCTGTGATTTCAGACCATATTTAAGAAGAATGACATAGAAAGTTTTGCTTGTCATGTTTTGGTTCATTTTTATATTCTTTCTCTTCATTCTTCTTGTCATACTTTCCAAAACTGTCAAAATAACTTTTATTATAAAGCCAAGGATTAGAGTTCCTTCAGGAGAACAGACTTTGAAAGTTTCTTCTTGTGAGAGAGAGAGGCAGCATGGCTTTGGGGATAGACACTGAACTTGGGTTCCAGTCTGCCTCAGACACTTAGCATGTACCTGGAAAAATAAAAAAAAAATTTAAAAGACTGTCAAAGATAAACTCCTTCAGCAGCCCATCTGAACTTTAGATAACACTTATATATTGGTAAGTATTAATAACTAGCATTATATTGCTTTGAGGTTTGCAAAGCATTCTACATGGGTTAAGTAGCTTGAGCTTCATGGTCATCCTGATCCTGTAAGATAGGTGTTATTATTTATTTTGAAAATTATTTTTAACATTAATTTAAAAAACGTTGAGTTTCACATTATTCCCTATTCATTATTCCCTCACTGCCATTGAGAAGGTAAGCAGTCTCATAAAATATTTCTATATCAGTCATATTGCAAAAAAGCAAGAAAAATAAAGAAAAACCATTTATGTAAGTCTATACTCAGTCCATTTCTCTGGAGGTAGATAGCATTTTTCATCATAAGTTCTTCGGAATTGTCTTAGTTTATTTTATTGATCAGAATAGCTTAATCTCTTAGAGATAATCATCATCACAATATTGCTGCTACTATGTACAATGTTTTTCTGATTTTATTTACTTTGTTTTGTTCTGTTTCAGATAAATCCTCTCATCCCCTTCATCATTTCTTACAGGGTGCTATTATTATCCTCAATTTACAAATGAGGAAATTGAGACTGAGAAAAATCAAATGATTTGTCAGATTCACATAACCAGTAAGTGTCAGAAGTAAGATAAGAAATCAGATCTTCCTAACTCCAAGTCTGATACTATATCGACTGTGGTAAAAAAAAAAAATTCATTGAATTTTTGAATCTGAGAGATTTGAGGGATTATCAATCTACTCATATCTTATGTAAGGAGACTAAAGTTTGGAAAGGCAAAGGAAGGTCATGCAATTTGTTAGTTGGAAGGATTGGAACTGGAGTCCAGATTTCCTTATTCGGGAGTTTTTCCCTCTTATCCTTGGCTGGTCCATGAATATCAGAAGAACCTTTTTGAGTTGGCTTAATCAGGTTGCATTTTCCAAAGTGAAGTTATAGACATAGAGAAGCAGCAAGGTAGAGCTGACATGCAGGGTTAGGAGAATGGATAGAGAGATGAGAGAAAAATATCCTTTCTTGAGGTAGATGCACAAGGATAAGGTATCAAGGGAATAGTGTTGGCAGGTAAAGAAATGCTGCCACTGATTCATATTATTAACTACAGTTACAGAGATTAAAATTTGGGATTTAATAAGATTTCACTTGGAAAAGAAAGGAACAAAGCTGACTAGAGAGCAAACCCTAATAATAAGAAATATAAAGAAAGTATGATGAAAAACTTACCATTACATCATATTGTCTGGAAAAATATTCCTATTAGAGCTGCCTCAAAGTAGAATGACTTGTCTAGATAGGTGATGGGTTCCTCCTCCTTGGATAATCACTTGTAAGTTCTGTTAAGAATGGAGATTTCTTTCACAAAAGGATTGGGCTAGACAGACTTAAAATTCCTGTACACCTGGAAAATTCTGTGATTCTGTTTGTGTTTCCAGCGATTAGCAAGTACCTTAAGCACAATAAGCATTGAATAAACACTTGTTTACTGACCGATAGCTTATATAGTATTCCAAAGCTATTACTTCCCCACCAATTCCAACTTTCTCTGTCTCTATATTGATTTGTCTCCCACTCCTCCTCCTCCTCTTGCTCTTCCTCCTCCTTCATCTTCCTCCTCTTCCTTTTCCTTGCTGTCTCCTCTTCTCTCTACTTCCTTTGTCTCTGACCGTCTTTTCTTTCTTCATCCCTTTCAAATGTATACTTCTGCAAAGAAAGGAGAGTGCTTCTTTCTCACACCTCTTCTTCATGACCAGACTTGGACATTCTACACTGTTCAACTTAAATTGTATATGTATGTATATACATATAAACATATATATTATATATATACATATATACATATACATATATATGTATACATATATACATATATACATAACTTATTGGATGGAGGCATCCTTATTGGATGGAGGCATGGGCCCATATATGTATAAAGCTTATCCTTGAGTCCATAGTCTGAAAAGTATAGGTGTCCATGGGGGTCTTTACCACTGTAAAATTCTCTTTGTTTTATTATCATAGCAATCAATGATGCCAAAAAGTATTGTGGCTGTTATGTGAAAGATCCCATGGGAAATCCCTATAGCCCTTTGTACTAGAAAAGGAAAAAAATAGCTCCCTGGCATTCTGTGACTCTAGAGTTCCCTTAGCAATGATGGCAGGACAAGCCACTGATTTACAGTGTTTTCACTTATCTGCCAAAATAAGCATAAGAGAAAAAGAAGGAAGGAATCCAGATGGATGCAGTAGATCTTTTCTTTCTTTCTTTCTTTCTTTCTTTCTTTCTTTCTCTCTCTCTCTCTCTCTCTCTCTCTCTCTCTTTCTTTCTTTTCTTTTGTGAGGCAATGGGATTAAGTAACTTGCCTAAGGTCACACAGCAAATAAGAATCTAATGTTTACTGACTTCCTGAGTCTAGGACTCAGTGGATCTTTTCTGATCTGACCTAATAAGTCAGGTAAAGATAATTCCAAAGGACTTATGATGAAAAATCCATCTCCAGAGAAAATTGATGGGAGTCTGAATGCAGATTGAAGCAGACTTTAAAATTTTATTATTATTATTATTATTTTGGTATATGTTTTCTTTTACATTATTTTGTATGACTACACATGTGAACCTATATCAAATAACTTGCCTACATAATAAGGGGAATGGGGAGGTAGGGAGAGAATTTGAAACTCAAAAAATGTTAAAAATTGTTTTTACATGTAAATGAGAAAAAATAAAATTTTAAATACTATATTTTTTAAAAGAAAAAGTATGCTAGGACCAGAAGATCTGGGTTCAAATCCTATCTCCAACAGTTACTATTTTGGGCTTCAATTTCCAACCCTTGAAGTCTCTTCCAGTATCAAATCTATTATCCTATGATCAAGAAAAAATATTCCTATACCTAAGGATGAGACTACAGAATTAATGAAACATATATCTAGATGGTAAACTTTAATATAAATATTTTTCAAGGTTTTAAATTTATTTTTATTAAAGATATTATTTGAGTTTTACAATTTTCCCCCAATCTTGCTTCCCCCCCCGCCCCCAAGAAAACACTCTGTCAGTCTTTACTTTGTTTCCATGTTGTACCTTGATCCAAATTGGGTGTGATGAGAGAGAAATCTTATCCTTAAAGAGAAGAGAAGTCTAAGAGGTAACAAGATCAGACAATAAGATATCTGTTTTTTTCCTAAATTAAAGGGAATAGTCCTTGCACTTTGTTCAAACCCTTATCTGGATACAGATTATAAATATATATTTTTTTAGGTTTTTGCAAGGCAAATGGGGTTAAGGGGCTTGCCCAAGGCCACACAGCTAGGTAATTATTAAGTGTTTGAGGTCAGATTTGAACTCAGGTACTCCTGACTCCAGGACCGGTGCTCTATCCACTGTGCCACCTAGCTGCCCTGATGGTAAACTTTAGAAAATTAGTTTAATCTAGTATCTACAGATGAGAGATCTCAGAAGATTCATGCATATGGATGAGGGAAAATATGTCCTTATTTTCACTAACTTTTGGTTTCTTTTGTTAGCCAATACATTTTATTTTATGCATTTAAAGACATTCTAAGAAGGGGTTGATAGACTTCCTCAGACTGTAGCCAAAGATTCCACCATACATTGATCAAATATAAGAAATATTCCCATACTTTTTAGACTGTAATTTAAGTTTGATTCCAACAGAAGGGGATATTGCCTTTGTGAATCTAGTGAAAGAGAACATGATATATTCTTAGGCAACCATCTGTTGAGAACTATGAAAGTTAGATGATAATACTGGAAAAGCGTTATGGGTTTGGATGTGGTGTTCTTGAAGAAATTAGGAATCAATTTACTTATATGCCTTTGAGCAAGGTGGATTATGCATTGCTATTATGTAGTAATTAAAATTCTATAACTATCATCTTATTTGGTTTAATAATAATTGCTAGAAGTTATAGAGGCTTAAGGTTTGTGAAGCACTCTACAAATACTTACTGTTTGATTCTTACCTGAAAGGTAAGTGTTATTATCATCTTCATTTTGCTGTTTGCAGTTGTTTTTTCAGTCATGCTTGAATCTGTGTGACACTATTTGGGGTTTTCTTTTTTAAAATTTTTAAATAATTAAAAAAACTTTATATTAATGCAATAATCTTATGAGAGTAAACATAACCTCCCCCCCCCCAAGAGATTAGAAACTTCAAGAATAGTGAGAGAGAAAAAAATGTACTTCAATCTGTGTTCAGATTCCAATGGCTTTATCTCTGGGGTGAGTTGCCTTCTTTATCATAAGTCCACTAGAGAAGTAACTTCAATATTTCTCCCACAGTTGCTATTACAATCTGTATTTCCCTCCACACTATTCCTCCCCACTCTCATTTAATCCTGTCTCTTCCAAAAGTGTACCCTCTCCCACAATCTTCCCTCTCTTATCACTTATTCTCCCCTTCCTTCCCCCCATTCCCCTTTATCCCATCCCTTTCTTCTCATTTTTCTCTAGGGTAAGATAGATTTCTATACCATATTAAGTTTGGATATTTTCTCCTCTCTGAGTCATTTCTGAGGAGAATGAAGGCTCACTCATCCCCACTCATCTTTCCCCATTCCACTCCATTGAAAAAGCTTTTTCTTGACTCTTATGTGAAATATCTTAGCACCTTCTTCCTCACCTTTCTCTTCCTCCCAGTACTTTCCTTTATGAACCAATGACTCCATTTTTTTACTATATTATACCATTATATTCTGCTCCTTCCTGTGCCCTGTCTATATATGCTTCTTTTAACAGCTCTTATAAATGAGAAAGATCATATGAGTTATCAATATCTTCTTCCCATGCAGGAATACAAACACTTTAACATCATTAAGAGACCTCATAGTTAGTCCTTGTCATCCACCCCCTCTATGTTTCACCAGAGTCCTGTACTTGAAGATCAAACTTTCTATTCTGCTCTGGTTGTTTCAGTAGGAAAGTTTGAAAGTCTCCTGTTTCATTGAAACATTCATCTTTTCCCCTGAAAGAGGATGTTCTGTTTTTCTGGGTTGTAAACCAAGATCTTTTGCCTTCTGGAATATCATATTCCAACGCCTATGAGCCCTTAATGTAGATGCTGCCAGATCCTGTGTAATCTTGACTATGGAGTCACAGTAGTTGAATTGTTTGTTTCTAGCAGCTTTTAGTATTTTCTCTTTGACTAGGGAGTTTTGGAATTTGGCTGTAATATTGCTGTAAATTATTCTTTTGGCATCTCAGGAGGTAACCAGTGAATTCCCTCAATTTATATTTTACCCTCTGTTTCTAGGATCTCAGGGCTATTTTGCTGCATTATTTCTTGAAAAATGAAGTCTAGGCTCTTTTCCTGGTCATGAACTTCAGTTAGCCCAATAATTTTTAAATTATTTCTTCTGGATCTATTTTCAAGGTTGGTTGTTTTTTCCAATGAGATATTTCACATTTTCTTCTAATTTTTGACTTTTTTGGAAGAGATTTATTTCTTCCTGTTTTCTTGCAAAGTCATCAGTTTTCTTTAGTTCCATTCTGCATTTGAAGGAGTTATTTTCTTCAGAGAGCTTTTTTATCTACTTTTCCAGCTGGCCAATTCTTCTTTTTAAGGCATTCTTTCCCTCATTTGCCTTTTGTTTTGCTTTTTCCATTAGGCTTATACTGGTTTTTAACATATTATTTTCTTTAGTATTTCTTTCACCAAGCTGCTGATTTGGTTTTCATGATTTATCTGCATCACTCTCATTTCTCCTCCCAATTTTTCCTCCACCTCCCTTAATTGCTTTTCAAAGTCTTTTTTTTAGCTCATCCATAGTCTGAGCCCATTTTCTATTTCTCCTAGAGGCTTTGTATACAAAAGCTTTGAATTTGTCATCTTCTGGATCTTCCATGGGACCCAAAGTAATTTTCTATGGTCAGAGTCTTCTTTTTCTTTTGTTTGTTCATTTCTTCAGCTTAAGACTAATTTACCAAACTTCCAAGGCTTTGGGGTTTTGTTTTTGGTACACCCCATTGGGACCTTTATTCCTCCAAGGTCTTATACTCTCTTGCCTGTGCTTTGATATGTAGATGACCACAGGTGCTCCCCCTGCCCTGGAGCTGTGAGAAGAATCTCTGCTTGGCTATCGTAGTGTGGAAGCCAAAACTGCAACCTGGATCTGAGTGTGGACAAACAGCTGAGTCCTGCCCCAGGGAAAGCAGAGAGATTTCTTCAATCTCCCCCACCCCCTTACTGTGGTTCCTGAAATGTGCCAGACATTATGCTGGGAATATAAATAAGAAAATGAGGAAGTTTCTGTTCTCAGGAATGTTACAATCTAATGAGTGAAACACTATATAAAAGGAAACTAAAGGGGTGGCTAGGTGACGTAGTGGATAAAGCACTGGCCTTGGAATCAGGAGTACCTGGGTTCAAATCTGATCTCAGACACTTAATAATTACCTAGCTGTGTGGCCTTGGGCAAGCCACTTAACCCCATTTGCCTTGCAAAAAAACCCAAAACAAAACCCAAAAGGAAACTAAAAGGGGGGGGATGCTACTGGGTGCTTGGTGGATTTGTGCTCTGTGTGTGGAGTCAAAACCAAGAAGAGCAACTGATGGAAAATGGAAGAATTGGCTGGAAAATTCTCAGCCCTCATGAATGGAAAGCTTTGGGCAGAAAAGTTTGCTCTGCCCTCCAGCCCTCCCATAAGAGTGAGTACTGAATGATGAGCACCAACCTTCCAAGCCCTTCTCCTAAGGGAGGTATGATGCTGCTGCTGCTGAGGGAAAATGAAGTTAGCTAAAGATTTGGAGCCCTCTCTTATGGGACAATTTGAGAGGAGCCTATGACTCTATGCTCTAGATGCTGTCTGCTTGTAGATTCCCCCAGTTGCCAAGGAGGATTCCTGAGATGTCATTGGCTCTGTCTTGGTCCAGGATTTGAAATCACCTTACCTATTGTTAAGAAAGCTTAGTATAACCTATATATGTCTCAGAGCCTCTCAGAGGGAAACAGGGTTATCAAAATACTGAAAAAGAAGTTGGTCAATTGCTTGTCTACTCTGTACTCTTCAGTCTTGGAAGATCGAGGACAACTTGGAATGAGATAATGGAGGGGAGGATTTATTATTATTATTATTATTATTATTATTACATGCAGTTTGGTTATAAATTACAGCTTTCCCATTCTGGACTTAAGAGTATAGAACTTTAAACTAGGAAGGGACCTTAAAGACCATGGTCTAATTTAACAGTTTCTAGATGCCAGGATTTCTGTGTGTGTGTGTGTGTGTGTGTATGTGCACATGCACACATGCCTTGGACCTATTTGGCAGTTTAGTAAAAATATGGAGAACCTTCTTAGAATAATTCTTTTTGAATACATAAAACTAAAATACACAAAAATTGGAAAGGAAATCAACTATATTAAAATCTTGTTATTGAAACATTTTAAAGAAACAAATTCCCAGACCTCAGGTTAAGAACCTCCACATTTAAAAGAATTGGCCAGGCTTTAGTGAGTCCAGAGTGCTGAATTTTGGCATCCACAAGGCAAATGCTGTTACATAGTTCATGCTTGCTGAGCCATGTGAGAGATTCATAGAATAATCTGTATGAAGGCCAAAGTCAGCGTGGGGCACTGTCCCAAAAAAGTGACATGGAATACAAATTGATTCTACTTCTTTTAGCCAAGAGTCCATCCACAGTTGACAACATAATCTGCTATTTATTTTTTATGAAGCAGATTTTGTAGCTTTGTGCATGTTTTTTGTATGTTTGTGATGAGGCTAGGTTTCTCAGCTTCCCCAACAAACCAGCTCCTCCTCCTGATGTCTTTATTTCTCTTCTCTTAACTACCAGACTTGTTGAAATCTCTGTTTCATCATTGACTCCTTCTCTCTAATTTTACCTTGTGGGGGAATAGCAAGGAGGGCTGTTTGGCTCCAAGACTCAGTCTGATGGGTGTAATAAAAGTATAAGAATATTGAGGAGGTTTGAAGGGAATATGAAACCTAGTGGATATAGCATTGGGCTTGAAATCAGGAAGACTCACTTTCATGAGTTCAAATTCAATCTCAGACACTTGCTAACTGTGTAAACCTGGGCAAGTTATTTAACCCAGTTTGCCTCAGTTTCCTCATCTGAAAAGTGAGCTAGAGCAGGAAAAGACAATGTGTCTGCCAAGAAAACTCCAGATGGGGTCATGAGGAGTCAGTTACAACAACAGGTTGTTTGATCTTATAATAAGTCTCTTTCATCCTCCAGCTAGCTCTTTGAGGCTCAAAGCTGCAGAGAAGTTGTTCATATGAGGGGTTTCATTACCCAAGAGTTTCCTATATCGATGAAATTTAAGGAAGTCCCTATCCCCTATCAAAAACAATAATTTTAACAAATAAGGATTACTAATATGGGTAGAAATTATTGCTAAGTACCTTACCTGTATCATCTCATTTAATTGTTAATAACTCTGGGGGTGAAAGTCCTATAGATATTATCTTCCAGTCAATAGAATTGACAAATATTCCTGACTAGTAAAATGGAAGTTGTCTCATCTTTCCTCTCTCTCTCTCTCTCTTTTTTTTTTTGTAAGGCAAACAGGGTTAAGTAGCTTGCCCAAGGCCACACAGCTAGGTAATTATTAAGTGTCTGAGACCGGATTTGAACCCAGGTACTCCTGACTCCAAGGCCAGTGCTTTATCCACTACACCACCTAGCTGCCCTTTCCTCTCTCTTCTTATAGGCTAAGTACATATGCTGTGAACATCTGCAACTGTTTTGGGCTATGTGTCTCACAAATGGGATAATGTATGCAAAGTTTTTTTTAAACTTCCAAGGGCCAAATAAATGTTAGCTGCCATGATTATTATTTGTCATTACTCAGTTCAATATATCCTTTGCTAAGTATATTTAATCCTAACCAAGGCTAATATGACTTCAGAAAGCTAACTGCTGTATTACCTCTTTCCAGTCAGAATACTTTGATAAGAGCAATGTTTCTGAAAACTCTAAATCAATGTTCCTCCAATTGTTTTAAATCCTTTATCCTCTATTCCTTTGATCTGTGACCCTAGGACTATAGGAACAGCACTGGAATTCAGAACTGGGGGGTCCACAACCCAACCATATCAGTTTCTAGACAAAGACATCAAGTACACTAAGTACACTAAGTACTCTAAGGCCACACATTTTAGTAGTAGAAATAGAATTAGAACCCAAGTCCTCTCATTCCTATCTACTTACTTTCTCAATATTCCATATTCCATCTTAATTGGTGGGCAGATACTAAAAAGAACTATAACTAGATATGATAGAGCAAATTGTTTACAGGAGAGGTGGTGGTTGGAGAAGGGAAAAGGAGCATTAGCAAGAGCAAAGAGGATAGAAAAATTTGGGAGACAGTTATTCTAAGAGATTGGAATCAGGTCCTTAACTCCAGGAGGACAGACTCTTGATTGAACCCAAGGGGTGGTGACCAGGGGGTTGTTAGCTGTGAAGTCAGATTTCTGAGAAGTGAAGAATAGAAATATAAGTATTTCCCTTACTCAGGAAATAGCATGTCCCCTATTTTCACCCTCCTCATCCCACCTCACCCCACCCCAAATCATCACCTGGGACAAGAACCAGTTGCTCAGGGCTAGTTACAATTCTGCTCTAAATTAAAGAGAACAAACATTCATTTTTACACTCTGGCTTGCTTGTTGATATGAATATTGGTTGGTGGAGATGGGTGCAGGGCATGGAATATTGCCAGTTTTTTAAAAGATTCAATAAGGGGGCAGCTAGGTGGCACAGTGGATAGAGCACCAGCCCTGGAGACAAGAGGACTTCAGTTCAAATGTGGTGTCAGACACTTAATAATTGCCTAGCTGTGATCTTGGGCAAGTCATTGCCTTAAATAAAATTTTTAAAAAAGATTCATTCTAGAGTATGGGACCTCAAACTGATCACAGAGAATTCTTTTTTCAGGTTCAAAGGACAAATGAAATTAGGACCTTTTATTAAATTCTACTTTCTCACTACATTGGCTCTTGCCCTCTCTGACCTGGAGAATAAGGAGAAATTTGAACATTATTTGATGTAAGCATTTGATATAGGTTTAATTCAACACTTCTGAATTAGGACATTCTTTCAGATCAATTTAATTAAGGCTAATTTAGTTGATGTCAACAGTTCTTCTATTAGACTCCACAAATGGTGTATAGCTACACCACTTTATTTTTTTTTCATTCAATACCCACATCATTATAAAGTCTGCATATGAGACCATTAACTTAGTTTTAACTTTAACTTATACTACTGCTGTTGGGCATGGGCTCTCTCATGATATGAGATCTTAAGGTTTCTCTTCCCCAGTGGTGCTTGATATGCTTCTTTGTCCCAGTAAACTTCTGGCAATGAATAATTCTCCTGAATTGTTTTTTCAGATTGTTTTCTCAGCCAATCAGTGCATGACATGGATCTGTTTGGTTATACTTAGAATTCTCTTCAAGTGTTTTTAAGATTAAGATTCCCTGTGAACCTGCAGTTATCATCTAAGTAAATTTATTCTGGCTATTTATAGTTTCTGATATACTTGCCAACATGGCTTCAGAAAATCCTGAGCACCTGGTAGGGAAGTTCTGTTCTAAAACACTGAGCTATACAGCTAAAATGTGTGAGGACATGACAATTGCTTTCACTGGCTTACATTTCTAAACATGAAGGATCTTTCTTTTGAGATTGTGATTACAAGAATTGGAATGTCAATGCTTTTAAAGTTATCAGAATCTATCTGACTTCACATTTCATTGAATGTTACTTTCAGTGAATGGAAATAGGATCAGATATATCTTAAATATTTTTATTAATATCTTTTGCTGTTATATCAACTTAATTTCCAAATACATCCTTCTCTACTTTCTTACCCATAGATCAGAGAATCATAGGGTAAGGAAAAGAGGACTCCACATATGCAGTGAGGCCTATCAGTGGCAAAGGGGATGTTCTTGTGTATGAATAAAAGGGAGACAGAATGGACATTCCTAGACATTTCTTTCCCCATCCTTCTTCAAGTGAAACTTTCATTCTTGTCAGGAAAGGAAATAGGAGGTTGAGGCAATGTGGCTAGCACTCTGCTCTTCTCAGAGAAAGGCTAGAAGTGAATCTACCCTTGAAGTTTGGTAGTCTAGAGGATATTATTGGGCTCATGCTAACTTTTTTTTTTAAGTTTTTGCAAGGTAAATGGGGTTAAGTGGCTTGCCCAAGGCCACACAGCTAGGTAATTATTAAGTGTATGAGACCGCATTTGAACCCAGGTACTCCTGACTCCTGGACTGGTGCTTTATCCACTGTGACACCTAGCCACCCCCATGCTAATTTTTAATTGCTTTGTCATTTGGGGGGAAGGGAGATTCCAAACCCTAAGGTTTGACCCCTTTTCCTCCCAATAATAGTTCTACAATGAACATACATAGAGAATGGCAAAGAAATCCATTTATCCACATCATAGACAATAGAAATCAGAGATGGTATACCTGGGACAATAAATACCAGACAATAGAGAGTGAAGAAGCTCTCTCATTGTGAGCAAAATAAGGCAGTAGCTCAGCCAGGAGAAAGGATGCTGTATCTCATGCAAGGAAAATTTCCTGTAGTCTCTAGAGTAGCAAGGAAGGAATAGGCACATAATGGAGACCTGCTCTTCTCACATTTTCCCATTTTCCTTCAACAACCTGAATTGGAATTGGCCTCTTCCTTCATTTCACTCAACTGGAAACTGACTGGACATTCAGAGAAAATTTGAAGCTTGACCACACCCAAAAGGGGGACTCTGAGAACTGAAGTCTCTTACCATGTTGGCTTCACCTTTCATAAAGGGCAAAGTTATCATTTCCACCATTAAAGAGAATACCAATGAGCTTTGAGACAGGACCTAAAATGATGTGGAATTGTAATGGGCCTTGTGTCCAACCCTCCTATTTTGTAGTTGAGGCAATCGAGGCTGAGAGAACTGGCCTCAGAACTTACTGGCTGTGTGACTCTGGGCAAGTCAAATAATCTGTTTCCCTCAGTTTTCTCAACTGTAAATTGTGGATAATAATAGTATCCACCTTGCAGACTTGTGAAGATCAAATAGAGAGTGAAAAAAACACTTAACACTGTGCTCATCTATAAAGTATACTATATAGTTGAACTCTATAAATGTTCCCTACTTTTCCTTCCTCTATTAATGAATTGTACTCTCACTAGTACCATATCTTCTTTGAAAACAGCTCCTGAATCTTTCCTTTTCCTTTCTATTGCTATCCTCTTTATTCATTCTAGATTACCTCATTCCAGTGCTACTGTAAGTGCTTGTCCATTGGCCTCCCTGCCTCTATTTTCTCCTTTTGGTTTATCTGGCACATCATGTCAAACTCCTTCTCCTAAAACAGTTCAGTTTGCTATATATTTACTTCTTACTTTGTACCAGGCACTGCTGTTTCCCTGTTTGTAAACATTATATTGCCATCAGATCAGCACCAAATTTTTCTTCCTGAAAATTTAAGTTCATTTTCATTGTTAACTACATTAAGTTTGCATTTAAAAATCCTCCATGGGCGGCTAGGTGGTGCAGTGGATAGAGCACCAGCCATGGAGTCAGGACTACCTGAGTTCATATCTGGCCTCAAACACTTAATAATTACCTAGCCGTGTGGCCTTGGGCAAACAAATCAAATTTCTTATTTTTTCCCAAGCATGCAGGTACCACTCCCACTAGGATTGTTTCCCTATTATCTTTTTCTTATTTATTAAAAAATTATTGTTTAACATTCCTTTTTTTAAAAATTTGAGTTCCAAATTCTCTCCCCCATTCCAATCTTCTCCCCTATCCACTGGGAAGGCAAGCAAGATGATATCAATTATACATATGAAATCATGCAAAATGTATTTACATATTAATCATGTTGCCAAAAGGCTAGAAAAATAAGGGAAGTGAGAAAATTATACTTTGTTGCACTCCAAGTCCATCATTGCATTCTCTAGAGGTAGATGGCATTGTTTTTCAAATTAATCTTTTGGAATTGTCTAGGATCATTTTACTGATCAGAGTAACTAAATCTTTCACAGTTGATTATCAGTACAATATAACTTTTATGGTCCTTCCTGCCTTCTAAGCAGACCATTCTCATTCTTATCTCTTTGCTTATCATAATTCTCTTCTCCTGAAATCTTTTTTCTTCTCCCCTCTAGTTCCCAAATCCTTCAAGGCTAAGGTATACAACTTGCTCTCCTTTTAAAAAATATTCATATCTTTTATCTTTTTATCATAATCATTTTCCACATTGAACTCTCTTCTATGACAGAGAATCTATTTATTTATCTATCTATCTATCTATCTATCTATCTATTTATGTATGTATGTATGTATGTATGTATTTATTTTAGGTTTTTGCAAGGCAAATGGAGTTAAGTGGCTTGCCCAAGGCCACACGGCTAGGTAATTATTAAATGTCTGAGACCAGATTTGAACCCAGGTACTCCTGACTGCAGGGCTGGTGCTTTATCCCCTATGCCACCTAGCCACCCCCAGAGAAATTATTTAAACAAAAAATCATATCTAATGTGTATCCATCATATTGTCTTGGAAGTCACACACCTTTCTGCCATGAGAGAGAAGGTAAATATTACTCTTTTTATGAGCCACCTGTCTACCCTGGCCTACAATGACCCTTCATTTCTTGGAACTCCTTTTCTCAGTGCATTTAGTACCAAAGAGATCAATACTTCAAGCATTTCCAGTTTGAAAGGGCAGACCAGAACCTGTATTCTTTTCACTCAGATAGTTTATTGAGAACTTGAAGTCATCTTATGTTAGAACAGGCTAGAAACCAGAAAGTTCAACATCTAATTATTCTCTTTTGTTAATTTCATATTTATTAATATGAAAAACCTATTATGTGCAAGGCATAGAAATTAGGGATGGATAGTTGTGAACCATCTTCCCAGGAACTTACATTTGAAGAATTATTACAATAACCCTCTACCTTCTTTATCAAATAGGTGATAAACTCATTGAGAATAAGGAAATTGTCTCCCATATCACCAGGTAAGCAATTTTATGCACAATGGTTGCTCAATAACAAATTCTTGATTTTTTTTTTGTGCTGAACAAAATTTTTGACAGAAAAGGCATTTTTACTAAAATTAAGGTTAACACAAGAGAAAAACTGGTCAAACCAGAAATCTCAAAATACTCCTATTCCCTAATTCAACATTTAGAAAACTTTGTACATATGTATCCTGAAGAAAAAAAAAATCATTTTAATGTCATCTCATTTGATTGTTAAGATCATTTTCTTTTGTAAAAACCACAGGGATCTACTGAAATTAGAGTTAACAAGCAAAATGTTCCCAAGATAAAACTTGGTCTCAATCAAGGAAACATTGGAAGTAATTGATTGGGCCTGCCAAAAAAAGAGAGGAGGCCATAATGGATTTGGAGATTTTAAATTTTAGTGAGGCACTTTGTACATATCTGTCCCTCATTTCCCCGTTGAAACTTAAAGGTAAAATTAAATGACAAAATGGGCATGTTTAACAATATATCTGTGGGTAGATAGGTGACTCAGTGGGTAGAGCACAGATCTTGGAGTCAGGAGGACCTGAGTTCAAATGTAACCTCAGATACTTAATAATTACCTAGCTGTGTGACCTTGGCTAAGTCACTTGACCCCATTTCTGTACAAATACCAAAAAAAATCATATCTGATATCATATTTCTAATTGCCCACCTAGAGAAAAGTATGTTTACCAATTCTTGTGCCAAAATTATGCATTCTAATTCATCTGGATTTAGGAATTTCTGAAAAATAAGAACAACGGCTGGCTATACTTTAAGGTTTGTCAAGTTCTTTATAATTTGGTTGTAATTTGCATGTAATATTAAAAGATGGTGTATATAAATCAAAGCTGAATGCTTTGAAATGATAATGACTAAGCTTGACCCTGAAGAAGGTATGTCAGAATATGCCTACCTTCTGACTTTGCAGAGGTGGAGGACAATGGATTTGGAACAATGCATATTATGTTGGATTTGGTTGCTGAGCTGGTTAATTTTGTTGAACTTTTCCCCCTTTATTTTTTAGTTTCATTTTAAGGGATGGCTCCCCCAGGAAGAGGAGGGGAAAGTGCTATCTTCGGAAATTGTAGGTGTTAGTAGAAACAAAAGACATACATAAAATTTAAAAATCCAACAACAATCACAAGCAATCCTTTGATAGAAAATTTCTGCCTATGAAATTTCAGTAACAAAAAGGTTAACATCAGCAAGTTATCCTTATATAATCTTTAGCATTATAGATATTTTCATATACATTGTATGCTTTTTTCAATAATTAATTGCCATTTTCTTGTTTCAGATATTACATGAAATACTTCAGTAAGGTGAATGTGCTTTTAGAAAATGAAGATGGTATTGTTGTTTTTTTAAGAAAGATTTTATTTATTTTGAATTTTACAATTTTTCCCTTAATCTGGCTTCCCTCTCCCGACCCCCAGAGAAGGCAGTCTGTTAGTCTTTACATTGTTTCATGGTATAACTGATCTAAGTTGAATGTGACAAGAGAGAAATCATATCCTTAAGGAAGAAAAATAAAGTATAAGAGATAGCAAAATTACATGAAAAGATAACAATTTTTTTTTCTACGTTAAAGGTAATAGTCTTTGGTCTTTGATTAAACTCCACTGGGGCGGCTAGGTGGCGCAGTGGATAGAGCACCAGCCCTGGAGTCAGGAATACTTGAGTTCAAATCCGGCATCAGACACTTAATAATTACCCAGCTGTGTGGCCTTGGGCAAGTCACTTAACCCCATTGCCTTGCAAAAAACCTAAAAAAATAAAATAAGATAATCTCCACAATTCTCTCTCTGGATTCAGATGGTATTCTCCATCACAGATAGCCCAGAATTGTCCCTGATTGTTGCACTGATGGAATGATCAAGTTCATCAAGGTTGATCATCACCCCCATGTTGCTGTTAGGGTGCACAATATTTTTCTGGTTCTGCTCAATTAGATTGTTCTTCTTAGGAAATAAATAAATGGATACATTTTAATGAGGGTGCTTTAAGTAAATGTAGACTGTTATATATGTTATGGAGTCCAACTGTCATTCCAAAACACTTACTATTAAGTAATTTTTTTCCTTTATTATATTTCCCCCAATTACATACAAAAGTACTTTTCAGCATTCATCCATTTGCAAGTTTATGAGTTCTACATATTTTTACCACCCTCCCTTTCCTTCCCCCATCTTATGGCAGCAAACAATCTGGTAAAAGTTATACATATACAATCATATTTAACATATTTCCATAATAGCCATGTTGTAAAAAGAGGAATTAGAACTAAGGGGGAAAAACCATGAGAAAGAAAGAAAAAACATCAAAGAAGTTTTAAAAAAGTGAACATAGAATGATTTGCTCTGCATTCAAACTTCATAGTTTTTTCTCTGAATATGATTTCCATAACAGGTCTCTTAGGATTGTTATTGATCATTGACAAAGTAGCTGCATCCATCATAGTTGATCATCTCACAATGTTTTTTTTTAAAGATTTTATTTATTTATTTGGAGTTTTACAATTTTTCCCCAATCTTATGTCCCTCCCCCCACCCCCCACAGAAGGCAATTTGCCAGTCTTTACGTTGTTTCCATGGTATACATTGATCCAAATTGAATGTGATGAGAGAGAAATCATATCCTTAAGAAACATAAAGTAAAAGAGACAGCAAGATCAGACAATAAGTATCAGTTTTTTCCCTAAATTAAAGGTAATGGTCCTTGGTCTTTGTTCAAACTCCATAGTTCTTTCTCTGGATACAGATGGTATTCTCCATCACAGACAGCCCCAAAATTGTCCTTGATTGTTGCACTGATGGAATGAGCAAGTCCATCAAAGTTGATCATCGCCCCTATGTTGCTGTTAGGGTGTACAATGTTTTTCTGGTTCTGCTCATCACACTCAGCATCAGTTCATGCAAATCCTCCCAGGCTTCCCTGAATTCCCATCCCTTCTGATTTCTAACAGAACAATAGTGTTCCATGACATACTTATACCACAGTTTGCTAAGGCATTCCCCAATTGAAGAACATTCACTTGATTTCCAATTCTTTGCCACCACAAACAGAACTTCTATGAATATTTTTGTACAAGTGATGTTTTTAAACTATTTCATCATCACTTCAGGGTATAGGCCCAGTAGTGGTATTGCTTGGATCAAAGGGTATGCACATTTTTGTTGCTCTTTGGCATAGTTCCAAATTTCTCTCCAGAAAGGTTGGATGAGTTCACAGCTTCACCAACAAGATCATCTCACAATGTGGCTGTTAATGAGTACAGTGCTCTTTTGGTTCTGCTCACATCATTCAGCATCAGTTCATGCAAATCTTTCCATGCCTTTCTAAAGTTCATCAGCTCATCATTTTTTTTAATTTAATGTTTATGTTTTCTCATTTTGTACAATTTTTTTATACATTAATAAAATATTCTTGTTTAAGAGTAAACAAAATACCCCCTCCCCAAAAAAATATAGACTCACTTGAGCTAAAGTAAAGGGGAGAGAAAAAATTAAAATTAAAATATAATAGTAATAATTGTAGATATGGCCAGGTAGTGCAGTAGACGGAGCACCAGTGCCCTGGAGCCAGGAGCACCCAAGCCCATATCTGGCCCCATACACCCAACAATCACCCAGCTGTGTGACATGCAAGCCACCCCAACCCCACTGCCCTGCATAAACCAAAAAGAAAAAAGAAAAAAAAAGACCTGAAATAAAATAAAATAGTAATAATAGTAGGGGTGGCTGGGTGGTGGACAGAGCATTGGCCCTTGAGCCAGTAGCACCTGGGTCTGAATCCAGCCTCAGACACCCAACAATCACCCTGCTATGTGGCCCCAGGCAGGCCACCCAGCCTCATTTGCCCTGTACCCCCCCAAACAATAATAATAACAATAATAATAATAATAATAATAATAATAATAATAATAATAATAATAATAATAATAATAATAAATGTGCTTCAGTCTGTGTTCCAAAACCACCAGCTCTGTTGGAAGTGGATCACATTCTTTAGTCCATCACAAAAGTTACTTCCATATTTTTCCACCGTTGCCATTGCTGATCGCAACTCCATCCTTTCTTACTTCTCCACTATCATGTACTTATATTTTCTCTCTCCTTTCACTCTGACTCTGCCGGAGGGTAGCTGAGTAGCGCAGCAGACAGATCCCTGGCCCTGGGGCCAAGAGGCCCCGAGCCCCCCTACTACCCCTTAGGCCCAGCATCCACCTGGGCCTATGGTCCCAGACAGGCCATCCAATCCCAGACCCTTGCAAGAAGTAAAAAAGAAAATGCATTATATCTGACCACTCTCCCCCCATGGTCCATCCTCTCCTGATCACTCACATCCCCTCCTTCCCCCTGTCCCCCCTCCCCCTCCTTCTTACTCCAGATGCCTATACCCCATTGAGTATATATGCTGTTTCCTCTCCTAGCCACCTCTGATGAGAGCGAAGATTCCCTCATTCCCCCTTGCCTTCCCCCTTCCCTATCATTGCAATAGCTCATTGTAATAAAGAAAAATCTTATTATATGAAATATCTTGGCCTATTCCCCCTCTCCTTTTTCTTTCTCCCATTACATTTCCCTTTTTTCTATTGACTCCATCTTTGCACCATATTTTATCTTAAAATTCAGCTTTCTCCTGTGCTTCATCTATAAAAGCTCCCTCTATCTGCTCTGTTAATTGAGAAGGTTCATATGAGTATTTTCAGTGTCATTTTTCTATACAGGAATATATTCAGTTCATCATCATTAAGTCCCTCATATTTTCCCTTTCTCCTCCAATCTCTATGTTTCACCTGAGTCCTGTATTTGAATATCAAACCTGTTCAGCTCTGCCATTCCAACAGGAACATTTGAAATTCCCCTGGTTCATTGAAAGTCCATCTTTTTCCCTGGAAGAGGACATTCAGTTTTGCTGGGTAGTTGATTCTCGGTTGCATTCTAAGCTCTTTTGCCTTCTGGTATATTATATTTACAAGCCCTACACAGCTCATGATTTCTTTTTTTTTTCCTTTTTTTTTTTTGCAAGGCAGTGGGGTTCAGTGGCTTGCCCAAGGCCACATGGCTAGTTAATTAGTATCTGAGGTCCAATTTGAACCCAGGTACTCCTGACTCCGGGGCCAGTGTTTTATCCACTGCGTCACCTAGCTGCCCCTGTACAATAGATTTTTAATTAAATGTAGTTGAAACCATCCACTTCGTAATTTATAATATTCTCTACCTTTTGTTTGGTCATAAACTTCTCCCTTCTCCATAGCTCCCACAAATAGACTATTTCTTGTTCTCTTAAATTGGTTTATGGTTATCATCCTTATAACCATTTAAATCTTATTTTGGTATAAGGTATGAAGATGTTAGTCTTTGTCTAGTTTTGCCACTATTTTCCAGTTTCCCAGCAGTTTTTGTCAAATAGTAAATTCTTATCCCAGAAGGTAATGTCTTTGGGTTTATCAAACAGTAGATTACTATAGTCATTTACTACTTTTTTTTTTGTTCCTATTATAATCCATTGATTTAAAAAAAATTAAAAAAAGTTCATGGGGTTTCATTTTCCCTTTCGCTCCAGTCCCACCCCCCCACCTCGCCTTCAAAAAGATAAAATAAATGGAGGCTGGTTTTCCCCTAACTATTTTAATGCAACTGAAGTTAATTTTTTTTTTTTTTAGATTTTTCAAGGCAATGAGGTTAAGTGGCTTGCCCAAGGCCACACGGTTAGGTAATTATTAAGTGTCTGAGGTGGGATTTGAACCCAGGTACTCCTGACTCCAAGGCCAGTGCTCTATTCACTGTGCCACCTAGCCTCCTGCTGAAGTTAATTTTTAAAATTAAGTTTTTTTCTTAATGGTAGGAGAACCACTGGAGGGGACTATTACAAATTACTTATATCAACTTAGTACCCTTTTCTTTTAAAGATTTTCAGAAGGGGAAAGGAAAAAGTAGTTAGCTTCCAGTCTAGGATTCTGGGAAAGGTGAAATTAATTCCTTGACATGGCCACACACACACACAATACCATATGACTATAGACAACTATTCCCTGGAATCCCTAGGAGAAAAATGATGTAGCCTGGAAATTGAGAGTTAATTATAGATTTCAGAATACCCTCAGCAAATCTTGAATGATTGACAAGTCTAACAACAAAGTACTCTTATGTGCTTGGGTTGCTGACTCTTGTAGTTGTTTAGATATACAGGTTGTCCTAAAAGCTGTATTAGCTTAAAACTGTTGTGGAGTAGTGAACAGAGTGCTAGGTCTGGAGTTAGGAGTCTTTCTGAGTTCAAATCTAGCCTCAGATAACTGTGTGAATGTAGATAAGTCACTTGAACCCTCCTCAGTTTCATCATTTATAAAATGAGCTGGCAAACCATTCCAGTTTCCTTACCAAGAAAACCTCAAAATGTGGACACAAAGAGTTAGATTTGACTGAATACTCAAAATAAATGCAACACTCTTATAACTTGTCTTTCTACCCCTACATAGTGGCTTGGCTGTTATTCAGTTACTTCAGTCTATTCTCTGAGCATATTATAATATTTCAGAAGTAATACATGTAGTCATTAACCATTCATTTTTTCCTTTGATCTTCATCCTGCAATAAAGTCCTGTTCTAATGGTTTGCTGAAACATAATGCTAATCTTGAGTTTACTAAACTCAAGCTTTATCCTATTTGGGAAGTTGGAATCAGGAAGATGCAAATTCAGATCTAGCCACAGACACTTGCTACACATGTATGACCCTGAACAAGCATGAATTTGATGGCATAAGGTAGGGAGAGAAAGAATAGCTAGAAATCTAGTTGAGGCAGAGAAGGGAGAGATTTAATGAGATCCTTTTCTCCTTCGCTCCCTTACTTTCTACTGACAACGAAATTAATTTTGCTCCTTTGGGACAATTCTTTTTGGCATAACATTGAAATGGTAATATTATTTTTGCATTCAGTTAGCAACACAGAGGAGAGGATAGATGGAATCATTGCCCTAGATGTCTGTATACTGACTTGCATACACAAGTGGGTTCCATAAAAAGTTATGAGGCACATTAAAATATAAGTAATTAGGGGCTACATACTTCTATCTGGGCATTAGTTAACCTCAGATGGGCAATGTCATCAAATTACCTGGTGTGGCAATAAACCTGATTCCCAGTTAGTATAGGCATAGTGATACATGTCCAATGATATCAATAGGTACCAATGGGTCAGATAATCAATATTCTTTTTATGGCATTTACCACCACTTCTGACTTTTCTGTCTCATTCTTTCTTTTTTTTTTTTAAGGTTTTTTTTTGCAAAGGCAATGGGGTTAAGTGGCTTGCCCAGGGCCACACAGCTAGGTCATTATTAAGGGATTGAGGCCAGATTTGAACTCAGGGACTCCTGACTCCAGGGCCAGTGCTCTATCCACTGCACCACCTAGCTGCCCTGTCTCATCATTTCTAAAGAATAAGTTGCTTAGGGAAACCCTGTCCATCAGTTTATCTGCAGCTTGTAAGTGGATATAGGTCATATGCAAGCTTTGTTTCTCCAAGTAGGGATGGGGGTAAGTAGCAGGAATGAAGTTAGATTCTTCTAGGTTTTATTTCTTCTGCCAAGGTAGTTGAGGTAGCCTTTTTCTGTAGGCTGGAGTTGGCATGTCATGTTCCTTAGGAATGTGCCCAGGATACTGTCTCTTCCCCTGCCCCCCCCCCCCCCCAGTCCTGGCTTAAGTCATAGACAGTGTCTAGTTACAGTTGTTGAATGAAGTCTTCACTGCACCTGATTCCTTGATTCTTCTATATTCTTACAATCCTTTTCACTTGATAGCACAGCCTGGTTTGCTTTGGGAAGAAAGTGAAAAATGATACATTATCTTTATAGAGCCTCTGTCACATTCTGGTGCTATTTGGTGAGTGCTATGTTTCTAGGTCTCATGTATCTCATAGGGTGTGGTCTTCCCTTGGGCTATTTTCCAGTAATACTAAGATTACATAAAAGGATTCTACCCTCTTAGTCGGAGTTTTTGACAAAGGATTAAAAAACTATAATCTTGTTTTTTTTTTTTTCTTCCAGTTCCAATTCCTGATCACACAACAATGTGATCCCAGCAGGGTATTAACAGCTCTGAGGCTCAGTTTCTTTCTCTGTAAAATAGTCATAATAAAATCCATAGCACCTATCTCAAAAAGTTGTTTTGAGAAGCAAATGTGATGTATGTTAAACACCTTTAAAACCTTAACACTATATAAATGTCAATTATTATTATTATTTTATATTTGAAAGCCACAACTACTATTGTTTTAGTTATTTGATGTGTTAAAGCCATAACTATATATCTGTTTTAGAAGAATACTGGTCTTTGAGTCAAGAAGTCCTGAGTTCAAATTTTACCTCAGTCATTTACCAACTATGTGACTGTGAGCAAGTCACAATGTCTATGTACCCCAGTTTCCTTTTCTGTAAAATAGAGATAATACCTCAGTATTATTGTGAGGATCAAATAAGGTAATATTTGTGAAATTTAAAAACACCATATAAATATCAGATATTATTATTATTACCTAGATGCCTGAAATCATTAGGGTAGAGACTGAGTTTTCATATTTATTAGTATTAATTTCTTTATTATCCTCTACTCAGGGATTTTTATATCATTTCTTAATAATACTCCATTGATCAAATCCTATTTCTGCCACTGGTAACAATAGTTTGACTTCAGACAAATTAGAACTAGTTCTTTTAGGAAGACATAGATTTGAATTCCACTTCAGACACTTATTAACTGTGTGACCCTGGGCACATCATTTAACCCTCTGTTTTCTCTACTTGCTTTAAGTTTCTCTTCTTCACAAAATTGTTTTGGGGAATCAAGAGAGACAATATGTATAAAACATTTGAAAAGCTATTGTTAACCATTTTATTGACTAGTCTTCAATGTAATGTTTCATCTTGCAACTGAGCTTGCCTAGTAGTCATTCCTTTTTGACCTCTATGTCAAGGTTTGGCTCAGAACACTATAATTTATTTCTTTTGATGGTATGTTTTTGATAGCATATATTCCAGAAATCTTAGACTTTCTGTCATACTTTTTTGTTTTTGGAGTTCACTCTTCTGTTGAAAAATGAGTAATTAAAAAAAATTTCTGTTATCCATTCATCTTATTATTTATTTATTTTTTTTAGTTTTTGCAAGGCAATGGGGTTAAGTGGCTTGCCCAAGGCCACACGGCTAGGTAATTATTAAGTGTCTTGAGGTTGTATTTGAACTCAGGTACTCCTGACTCCAAGGCCAGTGCTCTATCCACTGCACCACCTAGCTGCCCCTCATCTTATATTTTTTTAGAATTTGGTTGAATTTCATTTTAAATTCTAAATTCTTTCTTTACCCCTTTCCTACCCATTGAGAAGTCCATTATAAATATGTAATCTTTTCAAAATAAATTCCCACATTACCTTTGTCAAAGGAAAGGAAAGAACACATTCTTTGATCTGCACTGTGAATCCATTACTTCTCTTTTTGAAGGTAAGCAGCATGCTTTATCATGAGTCCTTTGTAATTGTGATTTGATATTTTGTTGATCAGAAGTCATTCAGAGTTGACTGTCTTTTCAATATTATCATTATTTTATAAAATGTTCTTCTGGTTCTTTTAACTTTTTTTTCAGAAACCATTCCCTTCATCATTTCTTACAGCGAAACAGTGTTCCATTACATTTAGCTATTCATCAGTTGATGAACATCCCCTGTTCCCAAGTCTTTGCCATCACAAAACAATCTGACCTAAGTACTTTTGCATGTGTGCATGTTTCCTCTTTATTTGATCTCTTTGGGATATAAACAGTAGCAGTATCACTGGGCAAAAGGGTTATTCAAGGATCATCTTTGTGCATTCTATAGGAAGCATATAGGAGACTACAGTTCAAAGAACCTGCATCCTTTCTACTTTTTTAGACCTATGTTGTACCCTTAAAGTTGGCTTCATCTGTGGCTGGTATTGTAATTTAGCATCTATAAGGATAAAAATGAATAGATTATTGTATCTTCTTTCCTTGACTTGCATTCCACAAAAAGAATTTTTAGACTTCTTGGTGATATGGAGGATTGAGTTTCAGTTATGTCTTCTATCTATGAGACCACTGAGAGACTGTGATAGTGATAGAAATTATTTTTTCCTTTTTTTTTTACTAGGAAGTGGGACTAAGTGACTTGCCCAAGGTCACACAGCTAGGCAATTATTAAGTGTCTGAGGCTGGATTTGAACTTGGGTCCTCCTGACTCCAGGACCGGTGCTCTATCCACTGTGCAACCTAGCTGCCCCAGTGATAGAAATTCTTGACCTCACATAAAATGAGTTGTTAAATGTTTCTATTTTCTCTGAATAAGTACTCACTCCCTGAGATCCACATATTTAACTGATATTCTTCAAAATCGCATTTGTCAATAGATCATGTTATACCAGAGTCCTTTAAACCATCTCATGCCTTTGTAGCATAGCAGATAGGTCACTGAAATTAGAGTCAGGAAACCCTGGACTTGGGAGTCTCAGTCTCTTATGTATAATTCTAGGTAAGTCACTTAATTTCTCTGTTCCTCTGTTGTTGTTCATTAATTTCAATTGGTTCCAACCCTTTATGA
Organism: Macrotis lagotis; assembly: GCF_037893015.1. Lineage (NCBI taxonomy): Eukaryota > Metazoa > Chordata > Mammalia > Peramelemorphia > Peramelidae > Macrotis > Macrotis lagotis. The sequence continues at coordinate 51,754,941 of NC_133660.1, read as the reverse complement.
CCCCATTTGGAATTTTCTTGGCAAAGGTACTGAAATAGTTTACCATTTCCTTCTCTAGTTCATTTTTACAGAGGAGGAAACTGAGTCAAATAGGGTTGAGGGACTTGTACAGGGTAACACAACTTAGTGTTTGAGTCTGGATTTGAACTCACCAGATGAACCTATCTGGATTGAAAGCCTGGTACTTTTTTCTGCTGAGCCCTCTAGCTGTCTGGGTCTTCCATTAACACAATTATAAAATGAGAGGGTTGGATCTGATGATTTATGAGGTCCCTTCCAGCTCTAAATCTATTATTCCAGGTTTCCCATATAGACCATGCTGGTAGATTAGTATGCTGAAGTAGTTCATTCCACCCATCATTTTTTAAATGACCTTTTAAAAATGTTTTATGACCTTTTAAAAAAAGTCTGGTACCCTAGAAATGGGTATGGTACAAATTAAAATTATTTGAACCCCATTTTCTAGAGAAGGAAACCTGCATATCTTCTCTGGTTTTGGTGCTTACTGCAGAGTTCTAGTTCCAGGAAACACTGATGACCCAGCAAACAGCCTATGATATTATCTGTGTTCACCTTTTGTTATTTCAGGGTTTGGTAGTCTAGACAGTTTGATTTTACCAGCCTTCTTTCACACCATTCCTGTGCCACTGACTAGCAGCTTTTAAAAATATTTCCTTGGATACTTCATCCTAAGAAGGCAGGTCTTTTCTTTTGTTTTTAGTAAATGCACTCAATTTGAATAGAAAGGAACATTTTAAGACATTAAAAACATTACCAGCTGCCATTTCTCAAATGGGTACTTGTTCTTATAGACTCCTATTCTTGGGAAGGATTTAGGCTTCTCTTGTATTCACAGCCAGGAATGTTTCCTTTCTGAAAATTAGTTGTTCCATCTTGATTTTTCCTCTAAATTCCAGAAAATTGACATAAAAGTCTGCTAAGGGTTTTCCTTTGTAAACATTCATCTTATCTTTCTCTGTGGGATCAGTGGACTTTTCTTAAGACTTTTGAGTTCAAGAATATGATACTAATGGTGATTAATACTAATATTAATTATATGGCACTTTAAGGCTTGCAATCTGCTTTACAAATACTTTTTGTTTATTTTATCCTTGCAACAACCCTAGCTAGCAGATGCTTTTATTATTCCATTACAAATGATGTTTTTTGATACATTACTAAAATATTCTTTTTTAAGAGTAAACATAATAAATACCCCCTTCTCCTACAAAATATAGACCCTCATGAGAAATAAAGTAAAGGAAAGAGGGGAAAAAAAAGTGCTTCAGTCTGTGTTCCAACACCAGCAGCTGTCTCAGGTGGATCAAATTATTTATGATAAGTCCATCACAAAAACTACTTTCATATTTTTCCACCATTGCTGTTGCTGATCGCAACTCCCTCCATTCATACCTCTCCATTACCATATACTATATTTTCTCTCTCATTTCACTCTGTCCTTCTTATAAAATGTGCTGTAGGGTAGCTAAGTGGCACAGCAGGCTGATCCCCAGCCCTGAGGCCACGAGGCCATGAGCCCACATACCACCCCTAAGGCCCAGCAACCACCAGGCCCTGTGGTCCTGGATAGGCCACCCAATCCCATGCAAGAAGTAAAAAAGAAAATGTGTTATATCTGAGCACTCTCCCCCACAGTATACCCTCTCCTCTTGTAATATTTTCTCTTTGGGGGTGGCTAGGTGGTGTAGTGGAGCGGCGGCTAGGTGGTGTAGTGAATAAAGTACTGGCCTTGGAGTCAGGAGTACCTGGGTTCAAATCCGGTCTCAGACACTTAATAATTACCTAGCTATGTGGCCTTGGGCAAGCCACTTAAACCCCATATGCCTTGCAAAAACCTAAAAAAAATATTTTCTCTTTGACTTGGGAGTTCTAGAACTTGGCTATAATATTTCTGGGGGGTTGCTTTTTTCTTTTTTTTTAATCTCTTTCCAGGAGAGATTGGTGGATTCTACCAATTTCTATTTTGCCCTCTGCTTCTAGGATACCTGGCAAATTTTCTTGTAGGAATTCTTTAAAAATAAGGTCAAGACTCTTTTCTGGACTTTCAGGTATCTGAATAATATTTAAGTTATCTTTCCTGGATCTGTTTTCCAGATCAGTTGTTTTTTCAATGAGATGTTTCACATTTTCTTCTGATTTTTCATTCTTTTGGTTTTTAAAGTATTGTGTCTTGACTTCTTTTAAAGTCATCAGCTTCCTTTAGCTCCATTCTGCATCTAAAGGATTTGTTTTCCTTGGAGAGCTTTCTTATTTCTTTTTCCATCTGGCCAATTCTGCTTTTTAAAGCATTCTTCTCCTCAATAACTTTTTGAACTGTTTTATCCAGTTGACCTATACTGGTTTTTAGCGTGTTATTTTCTTTAGCATTTTTTTGGATCTCTTCAGCTAAGCTGCTGAATTCTTTTTCATATTTTTCCTACATCTGTCTCATTTCTTTTCCCAATTTATCTTCTATCTACCTTACTTGATTTTCAAAATCTTTTTTGAGCTCTATCATAGCCTGAGCCCAATTTCCATTTTTTTTTTTGCAGTCTTTAGATACAGGAGTTTGTACTTCCTCACCTTCTGATTGAGTATTTTGATTCTTCTTGGGATCATAGACAATGTATTTCTCAATGGTGTCCCTCTTTTTTCTGTTTACTCATTTCTCCAGCCTGTGCCTGGTTTTGGGGTACTTCCTGAGCTTTTGATTATTATTGAGACCCCCCACACACAAGGATCTCAGTATGTGAAGCTCTGACTTCCCTCCTGGTCTGTGAGTGACCACAAGCACACCCCTCTGCCACGGGGCTGAGGTGGGGGGGGGCCCTGTTCTCTGGGGGGCCTAGACTACAATCAGGATCTGAATATGGTCAGAGCCCCAGGGTCTTGTTCCAGGTAAAGAGGACAGATCTCTGAAGTCTCTCTTCATTCCCCTACTTTTGGTAGACTGAGCACTCAAGGCTCAGTTGCCTGGGGGCTCCTGGTTACTGGCTCCATGCCTGCTTCTGCTGCTGTGTGGCCACTGCTGCTGAGCTGACCCCGCTGACTGCCATAACTGTCCTGAGGGCCTGGGCTTCATGTGCTCCCTTTGGCAGAGGTCCCCTCCACTGATTCTACAATTTGTGCCCAGTGCTCCTCAGGGTGTAGGTCAGGAAACTGCCCTGCTGCCATGAGCCAAGTCTCCCAGGTGCCCTGGGGCTACCTCCAGGAGACTGAAGTTTCTTCACTCTGGCTGGCCACCCCTCTAATCCCATGGAGTGGAGCCTTTCCACTATTTTCCAGGTTACCTTGGTCTGGAGAATTGCCTTACTGGATCTTTCTGTGGGTTCTGTCTCTAGGAAAGTTTAATTAGAGTCATAATTTTAAGATTTTTAAAATATTATGGCGAGAACACCTAGGAGAGGCTCTTCTCCTGTAGCCATCTTGGCTCCCCCCCATTATTCTATTACAGATGAGGAGAATGAGATTTTGAGAGGTTGTCACTTATCCAGGGTCACACAGTTACTATCTAAAGTTGGATTCATGAAAGTCTGAGGCAGGATTTGAACTAAGGGACTTACTGACTCCAGGTCCAGTGCTTGCTATCTATTGTGGTACTTAACTGCTCTACTGTGATCTTAACCCTGGCTTATCTCTCATTGACTCTGGATGAACTGATCTTCCTACTTCTCAGGATACATTTACACTAGTCAAAATCTTTGTTTTGTAACATAGTCAAACTAGGGTTCATGGGAAATATAATCCTAAGAATGTGTTTCTTTGGAAAATCCTAATGAGAGAGATTCTAAGAAGGCAAATCTTTGATCATTCTTTATTGGAATGTCCAATAATCAGGCAGGTCATTCTGGACTAGTTATGACTCAGCTTCAGGCTTGGGTTTGGAATGAAATGAAGCATCTGTCAATCATATGATATTGAAGAAAAGAAATAGTGTTATGAAAAGGATGTTGAAAAAAGGAAGGATTCAATGTTGCTTCATTTTGGCACAGTTCTGCTTGATTTTGCTTTTGCCATTATGGTTCCTGAGGACAGAAGGATGTATAGCCTAAGAAGGGGGACCATCAATCCTGAGAATCAGTGAATGACTTGTATACTGGGCTTTTATGCTTTAGATAACCAGGAAGTTACCTCAATAATTAGAACCTGAGACAATTAAGACTGAAGCAGAATTTTCTTGTCTTTTAAGAAGAAAGCATATGCAGCAGGGCTTTTCATGTCCTTTTGTTATGGATCTGAACCAGAATAGTTGTTGCTTACCAGAGAGGTGAGGAGTATGATTAGTTTCTTGGACATACATGCTACAGTCAGTTTATTCAGTGAAAACTTTGCAGACCTAGTGCTGAATTTCTTCTTCATTGACCTTAACATTCCTCAGGCATTGGAAAGTCTCCAAAAGCAGCCTAGAGAGCTCCAACAATGTTTTTGATGACATAATACTTCTCTTTAATCTTGGGCTGCAGTTCTTCCCCAGTTATTGACTCCAGTCCACTGTATTATGATTTCTGGCCTGCCAAGGGTTAGTTTCTAGTTGCTGTTGTAATTAGAATTCAGGGCAAGGAGGGGGTTTCACTTTGATGGGGCAACTCTTTTTCTTTAATTTAAATAGTTGACCTCTTTGACCCTTGATCTTGAGATTCTCTAATTCCCACAAATGGTACAGTGAATGGTACAGTCTTCATTGCCTGGACCTGTTTAACCACCATCTCCTTCCTCACTACCTAGAGATTTATAATAAAGAATGACCAATTTTCATTTCTTCCAGTCATTTTCTTTACTGGATTTCTTTTTTTCTTCTTCATATTAATTGTGAGTAACTGAGAGACTGATCTTGCTTTCCAGACATCTGTAGTTGCCATGATAACAGATCAGTATCTAGGGCAGGGCTTCTTAATCTTTTTTTTTAAATGTGTGTGCAATAAACCCTTTTGGCAGTCTGGTGAATCCTTTTCAGAATGTCTTTAAATAACTGAAGGAAAGGCCAAATTTCAGTTAGAGGTCACTGAAAATAAAGATAACAATTATTTTCCCATTTGAGTTCATGGACCCCTTAAATCCAGCCATAGTATCCTTGGGGGTCCATGGAGTTCAGGTGAGGAATTTCAGCTCCAAGGAATTTGACCTTTTAGAACATAATAATGTGATTCCCTCCCTGAGTCATTGCCCCTTTGATTTCATCTTTGTGCATTTTCTTTTCTAACCTCTCTACATAGCCAGAAACCTCATTACTCTTCTTTTATGTTGTAATTAGGGTCTTGATATGAAAATCAATAGCACTCTCCATATCACCAGAATAATCTAGTACTTTTAAGCATTCAGACTCTGTGACAGATGGATTTTCCATTTTTATCATATCCAGCACATCAAATTCACGCCCTCTTAGGCGCCCAAACAGTCTTCACTTCTCTAAATCTGACACCTGCCAGTTTTATAGATAGCAGTAGCATATTCCAACTGTGGTTTACATTTTTCTTCCAGGATAGCAGTGTTATCTTTGAGTAAGGTCAACCTCTTTGAGTGGAAGCCCTCAGGGTGGAGTAATCCTAAACCTTCTCAAGATCCTTTCCTTCTTTAAGGCTAGAGGGATCCTTTCCCACATTAAAGTTTTAACCATAGCAAAATAATTTCTTCAGGAGGACTATTTCTCTAAAAATCTAGTGTTTGGGGTTGACTGTTATATGATTAGTTTCTTTGTTTGAATTCAGTTTTGTTTTTTCAATTAATAGACATTGATTCATTTTTTTCTCTCCCCTCCCAACAAGGGGGGGGGGGAGAAAAAATAAAGCTTTTGTAACAAACATTTATAGTCAAGAAAAACATAATCTCCTATTAATCATATCCCTAGAACATGTCTCATTCTTCATGTTTAGTCCATCACCTCTCTATCTTGAGTTTGATATAGTGTTCTTTATCATCAGTTCTCAGCCATCACGGTTACTCAGAACTGTGATTATTTCCATGTCCCCTTTCCTTATGTAGCTTTTAAAAAAAATTCTTAATAAAAGCATCTGTTTCCTTGGATGTCTTTCTAAGAAAGGTCTTACTACTTCAGGAGATTCTGACAGGGTACAAGGGATGAGCTTAAAATTAGGAAGATCTGTGTTCAAATTCTGCCTTAGACACTAATTATGTGACTAGGAACCAGTCCAATCTATGAAAACCTCAATTTTTCATAAGTAAAATGGGGATCATGCTATCTGTAGCACTTACCTTGAAGGGTTGTTTTTTTAGGATCAAATGAGATAATAAAAACAAATCACTATGCAAACCAGTATATGAATGTCATTTAAAAATTATTACATTATTATTGTCCCTGCTGCCTCACAACAACTTATAAGAAATCCAAGTCAATCTGCAATATCTTTATACAATTTTTATTCATAATTTTTATTTTTATATCACTTTCATTCTGAATATATTCCTCCTCTTCCCAGGAAAGCATTCCTTAAAAGAATAAAATAAAATCAAAGAACAAAAAAGAAAGGGGGGGGGAGCCATTTAGCAAAACCTACCAAAATATCACCCTTGTCTGACCATTTATGTAGTAACTCCAAATTCCTAGTCCCCTCCCCCCTTCAAGGATTTTTCAGTGATGCTCTAATGTATGACCCTCTTATCACCCTTCAGGGCTATTACCCAAATTAGATTATAAGTTCCTTGAGAGTGCTTAGCACCGTGCTTGGAAGGTAGCAGACACTCAATAAATACTTGTTGACTAAATTACTGACTTCTCAGGATATTACCTTCACCCCAGTTTTCTGATCCTTTGGCAGCCATGAATACACAGAGAACCCAACTCATTGCCAGGTGTTCCAAAAGTTCACCAGACCTTAACTATATGCCACGGCTTCTGATGCAGAAGACATAAATTTAATAAATCATCCCAGAGAAGCCCCAAATCTAACTTTTGGAATGGCATGGCTCTGAGTGTCTTTTTTTACTCTCTTGGGTCACAGAGAAGAAACTTGGGGGAAATATTCTTGATACCAAGTGCCAACCACTTCTATAAGAGCAGATTTCAGTGTTTACTGTTGCAGAAGAAAGTTCTATTTAAAAGAAAGGGGAAATAAGGCAGAAATCCTTAAATGAATGACTTATTAGTTCCAAAGATGTCAGTAAAACAGTCAGTAAACATTTATTAATGTTTACATTTAGTAATATTATTAATATTTACTATGCCAAATCTTAAATGCGTGGTGTACCAAAAGAGGCAGAAGACAGTCCCCAACTTCACAGAACGCATAATCTAAAGGGTAAGACAACAAGCAAACAACTCTATAAATAAGTTACATACAGGATAACATTAAGAAGGGTGGGGAAAAAGCTTCATATAGGAGATATAATTTTAGTTTAGATTTAAAGTAAGTCAAGAAATCCAGTAGTAGAGATAAGGAGGGAGAGCATTCCAGGCAAGGGGAAACCCAGAGAAAATGCTCAGAGTAAAAGATGAAGTGTCATTTGTAAAACAGCCAGGAGGTCTGTGTCACTGCATTAAAAGTGTATGGAGAAAGGAGTAAAGTGTAAGTAAGTAATAAGACTGGAAGGGGAGGAGAGGGTTAAATGAGTTCCTGGTCATGTCCAATCAGGAATAAGAGGATTCCTGTGGAGAATTCTTCTTTTATTCTCTGATTTCTGTCTTGTTCTTCTACTATCTTTCATCAAAAGGGGAGGATGGTGTTGCCGTTTTGTTCTCACTCTACAACTTTTGGCCTTTCCTTATGGTATTCCCAAATCTGTGGGCAGCTAGGTTACATAGTGGATAGAGCACTGGCCTTGGAGTCAGTAGGACAAGAGTTTGAATCCAGCCTCAGACACTTGACACTTACTAGCTGTGACCTTGGGCAAGTCACTTAACCCTGCCTGCCTTGTATCCCGGGCCATCTCCAGTCCTGATTCATATCTAGCCACTAGACTCAGATGAATTCAGAGGTGAAAAATGAGGCTGGTGACTTAGCACAGCAACCCCTCACTCAAATCCAGTTTACTTGACTTGTCATGTCATCACCTCCTTGAAGTCCTGGCTCTCTTTGAGAATGAAGGACAAACATCATCATCATCATCATCATCATCATCACCATCAATCATCATCATCATCATCATCACTCCAGATCTGTAGAATGAGCAGTTAGAATTTCAGTTTCTTATGTGGACTGAAGGGATAAAAACCAAATACAAATAACTAGACATGTACAATATATTTTGTTCAATAAATCATCTTTCTCCACCTTCTTCAAGAGATGTTTGAATAGCCTGACTACCTGTACTATCACCTTGAGCAAGAACTTCTCCAAATGTGAAAAATATTGATGGAGATCTAATTAATTTTATTTTCTCTCTAATCATTCTCCCTATTAAAAAAATAAAAGCCTATTCTTTAAAATAATAGATGTGTGTGTAGTCAGACAAAAGCAACTCCTATTTTGGTCATATCCATAAATGCATGTCTCATTCTGTACTGGCATTGATGGAGATATTGAATAGACTTAGTCTTAATATCTTCTTATTCTTTTGTAAAATTTTATTTAAGGCAATGGGGTTAAGTGACTTGCCCCAGGTCACACAGCTAGGCAATTATTAAGTGTCTGAGGTCAAATTTGAATTCAGGTCCTCTTGACTCCAGGGCTGGTGCTCTATCCACCACCTAGCTTAATATCTTTCTAGCTATGCCTCAGACTCATAGAAAATTCCTTTGCTTTCATTGGATCAGGAAATGCCAGATGAGCCAATTATGTTGTTTAAATGATTGCCACAATATATGACCACAGCTTACAGGACTGATCTGCATAAAAAGCAGACTTTGGCATTTTTAGCAAGTATTCAGGATGATCCTATTCATGGGACTTCTTTCAATTCATCCTTACCAATTCATAGAATTTTACATGCCCAGCAATTACTGTATTGCCCATTGCCCATTTTCCTAGGTGATGTCTCTAGAGCTCAGTTATGAAAAAAATGGAACAACATGGTTGCTATGTGACTGTGATGTACTTATCACCATTTGCTTCTAAACAGAATGCTGTCCCATCCACTTGGCGAAGCTTAAAATTTTCACTGGTGGAAGGATTTGGCTAAGAGCATATTTGAGTTGCTGTAAATAACCCAAAAGGAGATGTAATTCATTGTTCAGTAGAGCCTTGGCTCTTTGAAAATGAATCCAGGCAATATTAGTTTTAGTATATATATATATATATTCTCTTTCTCTCCTTCTTCTTATCCAAAGCATAGTTAGAAATACATACATACACACACATATATATGAGAGAAATACATTTATATATATATATATATATATACATATATATGAGAGAGAGACAGAGAGAAATAGAGATGTAAGACAAGAATTTGTTTCGTTCAACTATATATATTTGTTGTAAGGGCTTTGTTTTTCTTTTTTCTTTTTTCAAGATTTTATTTATTTTGAGTTCTACAATTTTTCCCCTAATCTTACTTCCTTCTCCCTACCCCCCACAGAAAGCAATTTGCCAGTCTTTACTATGTTTCCATGGTATACATTGATCCAAGTTGAATGTGATGAGAGAGAAATCATATTTTTAAAGAAGAAACATAAAGAATAAGAGATAGCAAGATCAGACAATAAAATATCAGTTTTTTTCCTAAATTAAAGGTAATAGTCCTTGGATATGACCAATATTTTAAAAAATTACAATTGTTACCCAAGAGGGCTACAATTGCAAGGTTAGAGAATTGTAGGTCACAGAGAAGTTAAATCACTGGTCCATGCTCATACAGCTAGTAAGAATCTGAGCCAGGTTTAGATCTCAGATCTTCCTGACTCCATGTTCAGCATTGTGTCCACTCTACCACCCAGGTGCCTCTAAGGACAGAATGGGGAGAAAGACTTGAGTGAGGCTAATGCTCCAGGATAACTTCCCTGAGTTTTCATTTGCAGGCAGTCTAGATGGTTAAAAACCAAATGTTTTTAAATGCTGCTTTAAAGATAGTGCAATCACATTATTATCAGGTAGTTTGTTCTAAAGCTTTGTATGAACATTTCCAAAGTAGCTACAATGCCCTAGCCATTACTTCTTTCCTGACTGCAGCCAGAACAGTATCAGATTTTTCTGAGTATCAGCTTAATGGTTAAATGGAGGCAGGTGTTGAACTTTCTTCTCCAAAATGATGAAGATTCAAATGGTAAAACATCATGAGATCTTAAATGCATGCTTGATTGGCCTTGGTTCATGTGAAAGCTGAGTTTCATTACTTCTAGATTTTCCCTAACTAGGGCCAAGTAAAGCTTTAATTTTTGGAATGTTAACAAGTGCAGCTGTAGTTCAGAATGCCTGTTTTTGTTTTTGTTTGTGGATTTTATTTTATTTTTCCCCAGGTTATATGCACAAACAAGTTTCAACATTTACTTTTAAAACTTCTGAGTTCTGAATTCTCTCCCTTCCTCCTACCCCAGTCCCCCCTCATTGAGACTATAGGTTAAAAATGTGTACTCATGAAAAACATTACCACAATAATCATCCTGTAAAAGTAAAATACCCCCCCCCCCCCAAAAAAAAAGAAACCTTAAGAAAAATACAGAAAAAATATGCTTCAAATCTGTTTTCAGATACCATTATCTCTGTCTTTGGGATGGACAAAATTCTTTATCAAAAGTTCTTCAGTGATCTCTTAGGTCACAACATTGTTGAGAAAAGGTAAGTTCCTTGCCACCTGAAAAGAGCTGCTATAAATATCCTTTTACATATAGGTTCTTTTCCTTCCTGATTTTCATTTCTTCTGAAATATAGACCTGGGAATGTCATTGCTAGGTCAAAGGATAGGCAGGGTTTCTGTCCTATGAGCCAATCCAATAGGTATAAGATAATACCTCAGATTTGTTCCAACCCTCATTTCTCTTGTCATTAATTAGATCTTTTTAAAAAAATGATTTAAACATTGATAACCTCATCTGAAAACTACTCATATCTTTTCATCATTTATCAAGTTGGGGGGATGGCTCTTATTTTTTAAAAATTTGACTCATCTTCTTATGTTTGAGAAGTGAGGCCTGTATTTTTTTTCCCACATTTGCTATTGCTAACTGTATTTCCCTCCATCCTATTCTTCCCACTCCTATTTACTTTATTCTCTCTCTCATTTCACCTATTCTCTAGAAGTGTTTTGAATCTGACTACTACTTCCTGCTATCTTACCTCCCTTTTATTACCTATCACCCCCTTCTCTCTGCCCCGCTTCTCCCATCCCTTTCCTGTTTTACCTTCCTCTAGGGTAAGATAAATTTCTATACAAAATTGAGTGTGCATGTGATTTCCTGTCTGAGCCAGTTCTGATGACAGTAAGGCTTACTCACTCTCCCTCCCATTTCCCCTCTTTCACTCCACTACAAAAGCTTTTTCTTGCCTTTTTTTATGTAAAATAACTTACCCCATTTTACCTCCCCCTTTCCCTTTCTCCAAGTATATTCTTCCCTCACCCATTAACTCCATCTTTTTAATATATTATCCTTTCAAATTCAACTCCTACCTGTGCCTTATCTGTATATCTGTATCTATATCTATCTATCTATCTATCTTCCTTCTAATTGCTCTAATAAATGAGAAAGTTTATTTGAGTTATCAGTATCATCTTCCCATGCAGAAATATAAGAAGTTCAACATCATCAAGTTCCTTATGATTTGCTTTTCCTGTTTACCTTTTTCTGCTTCACTTGAATCTCATATTTGAAGATCAAATTTCTGTTTGGCTCTGGTTGTTTCATCAGGGAAGTTTGAAAGTCCCCCATTTCATTGAATGTCTAGCTTTTCCCCTTGAAAGAGTATATTCAGTTTTCCTGAGTAATTGGTTTTTGGTTGTAATCCAAGCTCTTTTGCCTTCCAGAATATCATATTCCAAGTCCTACAATCCCTTAATGCAGATGCTGCAAATCTTTTGTTATCTTGACTATGACGTCCCAATAATCAAATTGCTTCTTTCTGACTGCTTGTAATATTTTTTCCATGACTTTTGAGAGCTCTGAAATGTGGCTAATTCCTGGTAGTTTTCATTTTGGAATCTCTTTTAGGAGGTGATGGGTAAATTCTTTCAATTTTTATTTTACCTTTTGTTTCTAGAATATCAGGGCAACTGCCCTTGATAATTTCTTGAAAAATGATGTCTAGGCTTTTTATTGGTCATGAATTTTAATTTTAAAATTATATCTCTTAGATATGTTTTCCAGGTTAGTTGTTTTTCCAGTGAGGTATTTCACATTTTCTTCTAGGTTTTTCATTCTTTTAGTCTTATTTTATTGTTTCTTGATTTCTCACAAAATCATTACCTTACCTTTGCTCCATGCTATATTTTAAATAATTATTTTCTTCAGTGAGCTTTTGTTTCTTCTTTTCCATTTGACCAGTTCAGCTTTTTGAGGCATTCTTCTCATTGACTCTTTAGAACTCTTTTTCTATATGACCCAGTCTGGTTTTGAAGATGTTATTTTCTTAAGTATTTTTTGTGCGTCCATCAAACTGCTGATTTAGTTTTATGATTTTCCAACATCCCTCTAATTTCTCTTCCAAATTTTTCCTCAACCACCCCTTACTTGCTTTTCAAAATTCTTTTTTGAACTCTTCCATAATCTGAGCACAATATTTTCTTTGGAAGCTTTGGATATAGAAGCTTTGACTTTGTTAATTTTCTTCTAAATATGCATTTTGATCTTTCACATGACTATAATAACTGTCTATGGTTAGATTTTTTCCTTCTGTTTCTTGCTCATTTCCCCAGCTTATGACTTGTTTTTAGCTCTTTGTTAAAGTGGATCTCCATTTCCAGAGTAGAGGACACACTTTCCCAAGCTTTTGAGAAGTTTTGCAGTTGTTTTCAGAAGAACTATAAGTTTTCAATTTTTCAAGGTCTTATGAGAGATTATGACCACTCTCCTGGCCTGTGCTCTGGATGACCACAAGTACTCCCATCTGTCCTGGAACCATGAGGAGGATCCCTGATACACTATAGCTGTTATGCTCCTCTTCCTGGGACTAAGGCCCTTGGCTTTGACCCAAAGCTGAATGTGGGTAAAGCCACATTTTCCTGCCTCAGGGATAGCAAAGAGACCCCTGTAATCACCCTCCAATCCCCTTACTGTGTCCGGAGGCAGATGCTGCTGCTCATTCAGCATGAAGCCTGCTCCAGGTCTGATGGTTTCAGGTCTGCTGACCTGTGCTGGACTGTGCTCCACCCTCAAACTGGTGCATCAGGTTCCTTGCTGACCTTCCAAGCTGTTTTTGGCAACCCTTAGACTGAGAGTTCTGGAAATTGCCATCACTGCCACCAACCTAGTCACTCAACTTCCTGTTCCTAGATGACTGGGACCAGTTTGCTCCAGCCCAGCTTTTGCTGCTCTGTGCTCCTCTCTCATCCTGGAGCAATAGAGCTTTCCCCCATCTTCCAAATTGTCTTGGGTTGGAAGATTGTTTCATTCAAACTGTTTGTGGGCTCTGCCTCTCTAGAATTTGTTTGAAGTTATTATTTAAAGGCATTTGTAGTGGTCTGGAGGAGAGCACCTTGCCTTTATTCAGTCATCTTGGTTCTGCCCATTCCTGTTTTTTTAAAAAATGAAATTAAGGAAATAAATGAACAACGAAGCAAAACTAATGGGAGAGAAGATTTAGAATCTGTTTTAAAACTTCTTTGAGGATATTCTCCTTCTAAAATAATGATAGCTTCCAATGTGTAAACCATGGATTCAACTATGTAGCTCCTATATCTTGTTATTTTCAAATGTCCCTTGGTAATTATTTTATCCCCTTGATTCAGAAGAGATGATTAGGGGATGAAGTAAACTTTTTCAGCTGCATTAAAAATCAAAGGAAATCAGGGTCAGCTAGGTGGCCCAGTGGGTAAAGCACTGGCCCTGGAGTCAGGAGTACCTGGGTTCAAATCCAGTCTCAGACACTTAATAATTACCTGATTGTGTGGCCTTGAGTAAGCCACTTAACCCCATTTGCCTTGCAAAAACCTAAAAAAAAATTAAAGGAAATCACTTATTCTAAAGGATTTTCTTGAGTTTGCCTATAAATTACATGAAATGTCAAGTTGTACATACTTCACTTTGAAATAAAATATTGATCAAGTCATCTCATAATTTTTATTGCTTTTCATATCCTGATCTACATTTCTGTTCATACTAGAACAAAATATTAGAAAGTTATGTTTTTTCCCCTCTTATTTCAGAAAAAATATAATTTAACACAGTATTGGCTAAAAAGTAAGATGATTGTAGAATTAGAATGAGAAGAGACACTACACATCTTATCCAACCTTCTCAGTTTATAGATAAGAAAAACCAAGGACCATGAAGGTTAAGAGGCTTGACCAAGCATTTGGGATAAGGAATGAAGGAGAGAAAATGAAGTGTCAATGATATCTCTGAGTTTATAAACGTGGGTAATGGAGAGGATGTTGATGTTGTTAGCACAAGAGAGAAGATTGGGAAAAAAAGCATTTCTAACCATGAATTCCATTTTATAGGTGTTGAATTTGAGATCCTATGTGATATCCAAGAGAAAATATACAATAACTAGGTGATGATGCATAACTGAAGTTTCAAAGTCATTAAAGAGTTCTCTACATAAGGAAGATACATGAACCCAGAGGAATTGATGAGATTTCCAAAGGATTGTGTTGAGAGAGAATATAAGACTGAGGTCAGAAACTGTTTGGGAAATACCCATTTAAGGGGGCAGGATAAGAATGAGAATAGAGAAAAAGAAACTAAGGAGAGATCTGGCAAGCAGTCTTAAGAGCCAGGAAACTCAAACCAAAGGAAGAGAAAGTGTCTCACAGAGATGATGATCAGCCCTGCAGAGAAGACAAGAAGGATGTGGATTGAGAAGAGGCCATCAGACTGAGCAATTGAGATCGTTGGTGGAATGATGAGGGTCAGAAACCAGATTACCACTAATTGAGAATAATAAACCTTTATAGCATTGATATTTCTAACATTTATATATCTCACATCCATCCATAACATCACTTAAATATCACTTACATATCTCAGATACATACATATGTATACTTTCACACACACACACACACACACACACACATGTATCTATTAAAGTGCAAAGCATTTTACAAATATGATGTCATTTTACCCCACAGCAACCCTGGGAGGTTTGCTGTTGTTGTTGAGTCATTTCAGTCAGTTCTTACTCTTTGTGAGAACATTTAGGGTTTTCTTGGCAAAGATATTGGAGAGATTTGTGATTTCCTTATCCAGCTCATTTACAGATGAGGAAACTGAGGCAAACAGTGAAGTGACTTGAACAGGGTCACACAGCTAATATGTCTGAGACCAGATCTGAATTCAAGGAAGATGAGTCTTGCTTATTTCAGACCTGATTCTCTAACCACTCTGCCACTTACCTTGGGAGGAGATAGGTGTTATTATTACCCTCCTTTTACAGATTGGAAAATTTAGGTAGACAGATTGAGCAACAATTAGTAAGTGCCTGAGGAAGTCTTTGGAATCAGATCTTCCTGATTCCAGGTCACTCTCATTATATTCTCTCCTAAATCCTCCATAAATTCTCACTCATTATCTCTTGACATTACCTGGATTCCAATGGAACACACTTGTTCTCTATTAATTGTCTCTCTTCCTACCACATGATCAGACCACTTACTTTTCTGGTTGTACATTTCTATGATACCTCTTATGTTGCTCTTATGTAGGTTCTTGTTGGTGATATCCTTTAGTTCATTCTCTTTTTTTCCCTTTGGATAACCTTTAATTTTAATTCTTTGGAGACTGGTAGTCTATAATTTGTTTCATGAAGAAGCCTAGGCTTATTCAAATCATATGATACTCTAAAACATGAAGAAAATTGTAAAAAACTGCTGACTTAACAAAAATGCATTTACAAGTTTTTCTTTAAACAGGATTAGGATGAGTAGTTCTCAAACTGTAAAGATGTCAGAAACATAATGTCTTATTTTTGTTTATTACTGGCTTTTATCAAACATGTTTATGAATGAGATCTGGATCAGAGCTGAATAGCAAAGCAAGGCCTTATTTATTTATTTATCAATGTGCTGCCCAATAACTATGTCATCATAAAAAAAATCTCAAAATGAAATTTGGAGTTGAAATTTTGGGCTGTCTGCAAAGGAGAGTACCATCTGTATCCAGATAAGGAGCTGTGAAATTTGAACAAAGTTCAAGGACTTTTCCCTTTAATTTAGAAAAAAACCAGATATCTTATTGTCTGATCTTGTTACCTCTTAGACTTTTTGTCTCTTCTTTAAGGATATGATTTCTCTCTCAACACACCCAATTTGGATCAACATGGAAACAAAGTAAAGACTGACAGATTGCTTTCTGTGGGGGGGGGGAAGTAAGATTGGGGGAAAATTGTGAATCTCAAATAATATCTTTAATGAAAATAAATTTTAAAAAATTTGGAGTTGAGGCTGTATTTAGTAAAAGCTATCATGGCATCTTATAATCAGAAGAGACTTTTTAGTCTAACTGTCCTTTTATTTCAATGCTTAGTATAGTGTGTTGTCAAGTAGTAGATGCCTGATAAATGTTAATTGATTGACTTATGGCATGGGAAAACAGTATGATGCCCTCTTGCTGGGTTGTCCAGAGCCCTAATTTTGAATTTAGAGAAGTTGGATTGAGATACTAACTTTGTCCTTTACTTTGTTCATTCCTATTGCTGAAATTTCATGGAGAAAGGAATGGCAAACAACTCCTATATCTTTGCCAAGAAAACCCAATGGAGAGTAGTAGTCCATGAGGTCATGAAAAGTAAGACACCAATGAATTGACTGAACAAGTGGGCTGAGT
Organism: Macrotis lagotis; assembly: GCF_037893015.1. Classification (NCBI taxonomy): domain Eukaryota; kingdom Metazoa; phylum Chordata; class Mammalia; order Peramelemorphia; family Peramelidae; genus Macrotis; species Macrotis lagotis. The sequence continues at coordinate 51,738,131 of NC_133660.1, read as the reverse complement.
CACTTATTTGTTTTTTGAGACATAATTTTCTTTTTTGCTAAATGAGGAAATTGAACTAGATAGTTTCTCTGATTCTTTCTAGTTCTGATTCTTCTGTTTCTATGAATCCCTTTGCTATATCCCTGATAGTTATTCAGTTTCTATTCAAATGGGATAGGAGGGGGCGGCTAGGTGGTACAGTGGATAGAGTGCCAGCCCTGGAGTCAGGAGTACCTGAGTTCAAATCCAGTCTTAAACACTTAATAATTTCCTAGCTGTATGGCCTTAGGCAAGCCACTTAACCCCATTGCCTTGCAAAAAACCCTAAAATAAATAAAATAAAATGGGATGGGACACTCCATTGGGACATATTGATGGAACATTCTTTCCATATATAAGAGAGAGAGGGAAAGATTTCCTTGACACTGAAAAATATGCCACTGGGCATTGATGCTACCCATTGATTATTTCTGACTTGACAAGGGATCATCTATCTATTTATCTATAATCTCTCTCTCTCTCTCTTTCTCTCTCTCTTCCTTTTTTCTTTCTTTCCTTCCTATCTCCTTTCCCTCACCTCCTCCATTCTTTCCTCCCTCTCTCCTTCTCTTCCTTTCCTTTTATTATTTACTTCCTTTCTTGCTTTCTTCCTTTTGTTTCAGTAAAAAGTTTGAGGCCATTAAAAAAGAGTTACAAATATGTGAAGGCAAACCTCATTCTTCCATTCAATTCTGATCTCTATTCACTATGCATTTACAATATTTGTCCAAAACACACACAAAATATGTATATCCACAGACCCACATGCATACTCATATATATAATATAATATATATACATATATGTGTGTGTGTATATATATATATATATATATATATAGAGAGAGAGAGAGAGAGAGAGACAGAGACAGAGACAGACAGAGACAGAGACAGAGAGACGGACAGACGGACAGATGGACAGACGGACGAACATTCAGATAGGTAAAGAAATTTTATAAATTTGATTTATGTCTGAAAGACTGCATAGTGCAGTGGGAAGAGTAGAAAGGCTAGGACCTTGAGCAAATAATTTAACCTCTATAGGCCATAGTTGTTCATCTGTAAAATTGGAGAATTGAGCTAGTTGACCTCTATGGTTCATTTTGATTCTAAATTTTGGCTCTCTTTCATGAATGGGATTCTTTCTTTTTTCAGTCTGCCTCCTCGTTTTCCTAACTTTTGTCTAGTCCCAGATAAAAATCCTGCTTTCTACCTGAAGCCTTTGCCCATCCCTCTCAATTCCTTATTTCATTTTTTATCTTGGTTATCTTGCTTATTCATAGTTGTCTCCTTTTGATTGTGAGCTCTATGAGAGCAAGAACCATCTTCCCTTTTCTTTGTATCCTCAGCACTTAGCACATTGTGGTATTTAATAATGTTAATTTATTATCATTTAATTAATTGACAAACATTAATAAATTTTAATTTATTAATATTGACTATCCACCTGACTTTTCCTGTGTGGAGAGATTCAATTCCATCTTTTACATGGCAGCCTAACAGTTAAAAGCTCTTAGCATGTCTCCCATATAACTTCTCTCCTTCAGACTAAAAAAAAAAACCCAAATCCTAGTCATTTCACTTGATCCTTATTTCAAGAAGGTTTCCAAATCCCTTTAAATATAAGCCCAAGGACTTTGCCAGAGTCCCTCTTAAGTGTAGGCAGAGCCTTTTGTTTTTCTTTGACTCATCCATTACTTAATTGACTTAATGGTATCCTTTCCTTTTTGTAGACTCAGAGAATTCAGTTGCAGATAATATATCTTAATAACAAATGATGTTTCCTGTTTTTCACAGCCAGAGCTTTGTAGCATTTTCTTCCTTAGAGAATTGTAAAAGGAATCCATAATTCATTCATTCATTCAATGTTTATTTATTATATGCAAAGCATAGTGCTAATTCTTTGGGCGGAAGCAAAGGTAAGTCATCCATATTGTCTGCCATTATAATTCCTCTTGGTTTTATGGATTTTCTTCTATGCAAACCAATATTTTCTTCTGAAATGCCTCTCTTTTATCCATTTTCCTTGTAGCATAGTGGAAAACATAGTTCAAGCGAACAAATTATTTTAAATACTACAGTGCTAGGGAAAATTTTTCATAAGTTTATGGATCCTGGGTTCTTTTCTACTTTTTCTCCTTTCCTGTGAACCCACCAGATGTCTCAAGACTCCCACTTTCTGGACTACTTCTTCTCTATTATCACAAATCCTCCTGAGTGTTAGCAAGTTCATCTCAGCCAGATATATTAGCATTTTTAAACTTTAATTTATTTCACTCATCCATGCTTATCACTTTCCTTTTTCCCCCCCTAGCAAAATTACTTAGATAATTAAAGTATCTTTAACTTTCTCTGGGTAACCTTCTTTATCAAGCTCCAATAACTTAGTAATAGAGAGCAGCTAGGTGGTTCAGTGGATAGAATGCTGGGATTGGAGACAAGACAATTTGTGTTAAATATGGTCTCAGAAACTTACTGCGTGTCTCAGGATGAGTCACTTAACCTGTTTGCCTCCATTTCCTCATCAGTAAAGTAAGGATGAAAATAGTCCTTACCTCACTGGATTGTAGTGAGGAGCAAGTGAATTAATTGTAAAACTTTTAGCTCAGTGCCGGCCAAATACTAAGCATTATTTAAATGTCAATTGTTATTGCCATTATTACTAAATGAGATAATATTTATCAAGCTCCTAGGATAGTGCCTGACAGTAAATACCAGCTATTATTAATAAAGGATTTTCTAGTAATGCAGTAGGGGAAAAACAAATTGACCTGTGTCAACCTGAAAATGGCCTCTTTGGGCAGGGCTAGGCTGAACATCTGAAAGAAGAAATACAGTCCTTGAAAGTCTTTCTAGATGGGAAGGACCCATGAGGGTATTATGCTGGCTTGGTATTTGAGAATCTAAGGTCACCTGCATGCCATGATGAGGGTGACTGAGGTCTAGAAAAATTCTACTTTAAACCTCATTTGGGGCAGTTAAGTGGTACCGTGGATAGAGCGCCAGCCCTGGAGTCAGAAAGACCTAAATTAAAATCTAGCCTCAGGCACTTAATAATTAACTAGTTATGTGACCCTGGGCAACTCACTTAACCCCATTGCCTTGTAAAAAAAAATCCAAAACACCTCATTTACCTTTTACTAATTTCCTCTAAGTCCCCATTTAGATAGGCTCACTTTGTTGGATTCTTTTGAGCCTCTTAAACACATTTTACTACCTGTCATCCATGATAGAATGGCCACTAGGTGGCTAAGTAGAGCAAATGTTGTCCTCATTAGGCAGACCTAAATTTCAATCTTGCTTCTCACAATAGATCACTTAAACTGTTCTAGCTTTGGCTTCCTCATTTACAAAAATAAAGAAGTTGTATCATATACATGTCTTCTTAGGTTTCTTTCAGTTCCAAGTCTTTCGATCATATGAATTTAGCTTTTACTTTTGTGGTGTTTTTCATTTTAATTAAACTGTACCCTCCCAAAGGGCAAGCCCTAGACCTGATTTACATGCAACTGTCATTGACTAACTACCAGGTCAGGAATTGGGTAGACAATAAATCAATATCAAGGACATTCAAAATACCTTAATATAAGTTAACTTAAAAGCAGTTAAGAGAAGTATCTTTTTTTAATATAAGAAAGAATAGACAGAAAAATCTCTGTAGCTTAAAAAAAAAATTAGATCTACAAGCCTAGAAACCTCAAGAATCATGGATTCCTAGATCCATTCACTGATTTCTGTTTTGAGGACAGTTTCTTTCATTGAAATATGACTTCACTTAGCTATAAAATGGAAATAATGACATTAGTTTTACAAATATGTTTGAAAAATATCTTGGCTGCCACAGTGTTTAGAAATGTGTAAAATATTACTATTTCTTCTAGCCTTTACTACTATCACCATAATGATGCTGCTACAACCAGCATGGCATTAGTAGCATAATGAAGGGCAATACCAGAATCATGATTTTTGATTTATAACAATTCTGTTTTTACTCTTGGGCATATTTTTTTCAGGTCCAAAACAATGTCAGGCTATGCCAGTCTATCCCCATTGTATTAATGATCAGCTTCTTTTCCCCAAGGATCCCAGAGTTTAGAAATGGATAGATACTAGATATCCTCTAGCCTCAAGGTTCTTAACCTTTTGCTGCACTGTGGTTGTTTGGTGAAATGTGTGAACCCCTCCCCAGAATAATGTTTTTTTCAGTGCATAAAATAAAATACCCTGGATTACAACAGAAACCAATTATAATGAAATATGTATTTTTTCCCCATTTAAATTTATAGACTTGCTAAAATCTATTTATGGACTCATTGGACATCCTTGGTGCTGAGAATAAGAACCTCTGATCTAGTCCAATTTGTTTATTTTGAAGATGAAGAGAAGGGATTTGTTGAAGGTTTTATGGTATTGCTAGATACTGGTGTATTCCCAACTAGAACCTATCCATTCAGATTCCAAGACCAACAGCCTTTCCACAATACAATTAGATTTTAAGTTCCTTGAGTGCCTTGTTTTTCCTGGAAAACTCTGATGGATTTTTTTTCTCTTTTTGACATTCAATTTTATTTATTTATTATTGAAGATTTTATTTATTTTGAGTTTTACAGTTTTCCCCCTAATCTTACTTCCCTCCTCCCACCCCCTACAGAAGGCATTCTGTTAGTCTTTATATTGGTTCCATTGTATACATTGATCCAAATTGAATGTGATGAGAGAGAAATCATATCCTTAAGGAAGAACCATAAAGTATAAGAGATCACAAAATTACATAATAAGATAACATATTTTTTTTTCTAAATTGAAGGTAATAGTCCTTGGTCTTTGTTCAAACTCCACAGTTCTTTCTTTGGATACAGATGGTATTCTCCATTGCAGAGAGCCCCAATTTGTCCCTGATTGTTGCACTGATGGAATGAGCAAGTCCATCAAGGTGGATCATTGTCCACATATTGCTGTGAGGTTCTGCTTGTCTCACTCAGCATCAATTAATGAAAATCCCTCCAGGCTTCCCTGAATTCCCATCCCTCCTGGTTTCTATTAGAACAATAGTGTTACATTACATACATATACCACAGTTTGCTAAGCTATTCCAATTAAAGGACATTTACTTGATTTCCAATTCTTTGCCACCACAAACAGGGCTGCTATGAATATTTTTATACAAGTGATAGAAAACTGTGATGGTTTAAGCATTATTTTTTTCAGAAGTTTTATTAAAAATAGTTTATTGTTTATTGTGCATAGGGTTAGCTTGCTAGCTAAAAAGGAGACTGAGACTGTGCTTTAGGAAAGCCTAGGGTTGGGATATAGTACTTTGGTTCCTCTTGAGTAATGGGTATTTCTCCCTCCAGAGTAGTTTCCATTTTCTTTAAAGCATACTTTTACCTTTTCCACTGGTTGTCTTCTTCCCCCTGCCCCCCAGTGGAGAATGAAACAGTATTGAAGGGGAATAAGGAATATTCTGTGTTTTCTCCCCTCCCCTCTGGTCGACTTTTCATTTCTCAACTTGGAAGGAGAGGGCTGCAGAACAGAATAAATCAGGAAGTTAATGAGTAAGCATCTACCAGTAGACAAGCACTGAAGATACAAAACTAAACAAGAAACAGTCCCTGATCTCAGGGAGCTTGCATTCTCTTGTAATATAAGAATACTATTGTTCAGGGAATCTTTGAAAGTGACAAAACCTAGAGGGGGAGAAATTATTTTTGTCCTTGATTCTGGTGTCTTATTTAAGTATTTTGAAATGGTCCTGTAAACCAGAGAGTGGCGGTATGGAGTTATGAGAAATCACTGAGTGTTTGGTTTCCACTGGATGTGAGGGGATGTTGTTAGGATTTCACAGGTATCTGTCAGAACAAAACATTACAAAGATAGGGGTCTCTGGACTATTGATTAGGCTAAAAGACACAAGCCTATGTGCCAAAATGTGGAAGTAACACAAAAGGAAAGAACAAAAATTGACCCCTATCAATCATCAAAACAGAAGAATTCTTCTAGCCTAACCTGAAGATGCCTTAGGCTGAAGATTAAACTGAACCTTTCCCAGGTACACATGCTTAAATTGCTTCATGTGATTTCATGCCATATGATGACTAAAGCTCATCTCTTGCATCATATAAGTGGGGGAGTTAGGAGGGGGAACCTATTAAGGATTGATATGGGGTGGGTAGATCAATTCGACTGTTCCCCTGACTTATCATTAATTGGATATTTCAAACAATATATGACTGGACATTGTCATAATTTGGGGCTCTCCTTGTTGCCACTGGGATTTGGGGTAACCAAATATAGAGATTTGGGGTAACTAAATAATCAAATTGAGGATTACTAAAAGATGAAGGAATTTGCATGCTTTTTGAGATTTTAAAACTGCTCAAGATTTTATTATAAAGTATAGCAAAGTAAACTGGTTGAAAAAACTTCCTCTGGAAGGGTCAACAAGAACTTTAGGACTGGGTGAACAACAAAAAGGCTAGGTGAGCTGGCTTGGGAGACAGAGACAGAGGCAGAGACTGGGAGATAAAGAGAGACAGGGATAAAGACAGTCAGGGAAGAGCTGACAAGCCAGAAAGAGAGAGAAACAGGCCGGGATGTAGGTCCAGCTTAGTTTTTTATAGCCTTGCCCCTTATTTGGGTACTGAGGGCAAAAGAGGAAAATCCCTCCCCACCTTATGTGACAGAAACCAGGTAGAAGGTTGAATGCTGGGGGTTGGGAATGAGAGACTGGTTATAAGTTTTACATTAAACAACAGGAATCACAATTTACATCTCAAGAGCAAAGAGCCTTCCACACCCTTAACAATATTCCCATATTTAACAGCATTAAAAGATTATAGAATTTGTTTCTGATTATAATTTTTCTACATTCAAAATTCTCTGCATCATTCTCACTAGGAGTGTTTTTGTCTGTTTGTGTGTGTGTGTGTATGTGTGTGTGTGTGTGTGTGTGTGCACATGTGCCTCTTTCCTGCAGGAAATGTTAAATAAAAGAATCCTTCTGTCACTCCAGTCTAAGTTTCATTATTAGGAGTTGTTGACCCCACTTTGGAATAACAGAGTTATGGGCTTCATTTCTTTTTTTTTTTTTTTTTTTTAGGTTTTTGCATGGCAAAGGGGGTTAAGTGGCTTGCCCAAGGCCACACGGCTAGGTAATCATTAATTGTCTGAGATCGGATTTGAACTCAGGTACTCCTAACTCCAGGACCTGTGCTCTATCCACTGTATCACCTAGCCACCCCAATGCACCACCTAGCTGCACTTCCCACCCTGGTACTCTTAATAGGCAGGAATGCCAAATTTCAAAGAATGGAAGTGGGACAGCTTTCTATGAATAGCTGAAACATTCATGAGTTTTCAAAGCATTTTATCATCTCAGATTGGAGTTGGTAGATGGCTGGAAACTGTGGAATGGCAGCCACCTAGTATCTTATGTTCTATAGTTTAGAATCAGAAGGGAAGGAAGGACTCCTTAGCAAATTGAAATCTGAAGTCCAATCTTAGAGGGCAATAATGCAATTATCCAAACTGAAATTGGACCAGGACCCTTTCCTTTACTTGAATATTCTTGACTCCTTTTTGCAGACCTGAACAGACTCAAAAATATATGGTAATAAGTGAAAATCAAGTCATGGATGTTTCACCACTTCTATGTTGTAGATAATATTGAATAAGCTTTAAAAAAAACTAAAAATAAGGTAAACCATGTTCAAAAGCTCCATAAAAAGCAGAGCATTTTAGTAGAAAACAAAACAAAACTTGTTTTTAAAGATTCACTATGTAATCTGGCATATGTAATGTGTATAAAAGGAGAATGAATAAACCACCTTTTGTTTTGGAAACTGGAGGCAGCCAGGCTGTCTATTTCTTTATTTATTTCCTACTAATTAATTGTTTTTGAGAAGAGCTTTTGTTTTTATTTAAATGAGTCAGTAAGACTGAAACCCAGGAAGTCTTTTCCCATGGTACAGATTAGACAAATTGTGAGGATGTGACTTAAACCAATCAATAATTTTGATGGATGATGAGACAGAAACTTGAAGTTCTGATAGAGGAATGTTTTTCTAAAATACAAGGCACAAAATGACCATACACACTTTTCTTTCTTTTCTTTTTTAGTTTTCCAAAATGAATGCAATTCCCACCCATCCCCAACCAAATAAGCAAACTCAGTGACATTTAGTGTTCTTCAAACATCAGCAATTATACTCTCTCTCTAGCATAGGCAGCCCCTCCCTTTCCACTGGCTCCTTTGCCTCTACTCGTGCACATTCAAAAGATTCCCTCCCAGAGCCTAAAAAAACAACCAGTCTTCCTGCCCCTGTGTCTAACTTACTGATTTTGAAATATTATTCTTTTCTTCTTCTTGGATTGTACTGGTGAAGAAAGTAAGAAAGTAACTGCAATCCTGTATGAACAAACAGCAGAAATGGCACTGGTTAAAATCATACCTATTGGGCGGCTAGGTGTCGCAGTGAATAGAGCACCGGCCTTGGAGTCAGGAGTACCTGGATTCAAATTCGATCTCAGACACTTAATAATTACCTAGCCGTGTGGCCTTGGGCAAGCCACTTAAACCCATTGCCTTGAAAAATCTAAAAAAAAAAATCATACCTATCAGTACAAGTCACTCAGCCTCTCTGGACTACAGTTTCTTCTGTCAAATGAGGGAAGGGATGTGCTCACTTCAGCACATATATAAATGATGGAAGTGTTTGATTACATGATCTCTGAGCTTCAGATATATGATTCTCACTAGTATGGATATAAACTTTGTCTTAAGCGTCTAACTTCACACATTCCTATTCCTTTTAATCTGACTTCTGTTCCTACAATTTTTGAAGGTTACCAGCACTTTTTTTTTGATTATGGAATGCTATTGTTCCCCTATCTGCTAAATTCTATGACCTTTTCTCTTTATTTCTAAAAGCAAAAAACATCTGAACATTTGGCATTGCTTAATACACCCTTTGGAAACATCTCTATTTGCATCCAGGATATGGTGCTGAGAAGATAGAACCCTGGAACTGGAATCAGCAAGACCTAAGTTCAAATGTAGCCTATGATATTTGCCAGTTAAGTGAACCTGGACAAGTCACTTAACAATTTCCTTAACTGTAATGTGAGAATAATTGTTATAAGTGAATGAAAAGAAAAACCTGCTAGATTGAGAGAAAATTGTACATTTTATTCACAAACCTTGCAAGATACATCTTACAAGATACAGGTACTTCACTCCTAGGTGTGAGGCATGAAGTAGTCTTCAAAGTCAGGTAATTTATGGTCTTCAGAAACTCCCCTCCCTCTTAGATGTTCATAGGCTCTCAGTTTGAGTCGAGGTCCACCCATTCCATGACATGCCCCTAATATGATCTCCCCCCACATCATATGCTAAAGAACCCCAATGTCACAGGGGGTGTGTGGGTTAATATTCAATTACCTAATTGTGCAAAATCAGTAGCATTAGGTCAAGATCTCTAGGTCACTCTTGACCAGTTGAGAACAACCAGTTTGGGATTTGCTATTCCTGAAGTGGGATTAGGAAAACTCTTTCCAGTCTTGTGATTGGCTGGGCCATTCCCCCTTTGTAATGGATTCCCTAAGGGCTCCCCTCCACACCCAGTGAAGACCAACACCCTACATTTCTCACAATAATAATAACACCTATATCAAAAAGTTGTCATGAGGATCAATTGAAATAAAATGTGTAAAGCACTTAAATTGTAAGTGTTTAATAAATGCTTGTTTCTTTTTTTTTCCCCTGGGCCTCCAATTTCTCTCCTTATTCTTTCTAATAACTATTTTAAATGCTACTCATTCTGTACCTATTTTCTAGTACTTTGCTGTTAGTCTTCCTCCCTCTTTCCTCCCTCACTCTTTCTTCTGTCGTTTCCCCTTTCCTTCTTTTCTTCTTTCTTGCCTGTTTCCCTTCCTCCCTCTATTCCTTTCTTTCTTTCCTTCATTTTTCTCTTCCTCTACCTCCTTCCCTCTCTCTCTTCTTTCTTTTTGCCCCATTGCCTCTCTTCTCTGCATTAGCAACCTTTTTTTATTTTTATTAAAGATATTATTTGAGTTTTACAATTTCCCCCCCAATCTTGCTTCCCCCCCCCCCCAGATAGCACTCTGTCAGTCTTTACTTTGTTTCCATGTTGTACCTTGATCCAAATTGGGTGTGATGAGAGAGAAATCATATCCTTAAAGAGAAGAGAAGTCTAAGAGGTAACAAGATCAGACAATAAGCTATCTGTTTTTTTTTCTAAATTAAAGGGAATTGTCCTTGCACTTTGTTCAAACTCCACAGCTCCTTATCCAGATACAGATGGTACTCTCCTTTTCTGCATTAGCAACCTTAAGCACTCTTGAGACTTTGTATATAACTTGTAAGTGGATGATTTCTGAATCTGTAGCCTGCATCCTTACACTCATCTCCAGCACTCAATTCATTGTTTCAGATATAGTGTGACACTCATACTTAGTAAATATTTGCTGTATGAATCATTGTAAAATATACATTTTAAAATTTCTTAAGGACATTTTAATTTTCTACTTTAAAAATATGAATGTTTGCAATTTTTCTATCTAGGATAAACTCTTACCATATGAATAGGACCTTGAATATAAAGTCTTCAGGAGTTAGTCTTCAATTCATGGGTTTCATAAAAGTTTTCAGACCTTGACAGCCTTAGGAAATTGGCAACAAGCCTTCTCTCCATTATGTAAGTGGAAAAAGGAATTGCTTAACTGTTCATCTCTAATGCCAGATAATAACTGGCATTGGTCTGCAGTTCTAAAATATTCCAATTGAATCTAGTTTGGCTTCACAGAATAAGAGAGTAGAACCATTGAATACTGAAAAGGATGATTGCAATTCTTTCCTCAAACAATTTATTATTATTCCTTGCATATGCCTTTTTTTCTTTTCAGAAACTTAATTGCTTCAGCAATTACTCATGTAAAGGGTCTTCAACAATCCTTTAGGCCAGTAGAGATAGGTGAAGCCTTCTCACTGAACCTCCCAGGTGTGTTTGTTCAATTCACTAAATTACTGCTGCATCTCAATGCCCCCAAAATGATTTGCGGCAGATTGTTAATGATTATATGGAATTTTTGTTAATTTAATTAAGAAATGACAATTCTAAATGAGTTCCACAGGGCTCTGCCTCCCTTTATTTTCATTTTGAAATTTCCCCTTGCCTGTTTGGAGAGGATACCTCTCCCCATTCTAACCCCCTACTCTCCCTCCCCCACTCCCCCAGCTTTCAGAAAAATAAATCCAGCTTTTGTTCTATCAAATTCTTTCAGTCTGGCCTCAACAACAACAGTAGCTTGGTCTGATTATAGCTAATCCTCCACCGTACAACATGAAGAATGTTCTTAGTCTAAGATGAATGGCAAAGCCTTGACAAACAGGAAGAGCAGTTGTCAGCTGTTGGTGTTATGGTATCATCATGTATCATGTCAGGAAAATTAAACAAAGCAGATGATGCTTCATAAAACAAATGAAACAGTGTCAATGAACCTTGAGGCCACTGAATTCTATGAACTCTTCGGTGGGTACTCAAGCAGACTTCCCTGCAAGGGACAAGTTGTATGGAAGGCTGCCATTATCTCCAATTTCTTTGACATATCACCTAATTACCATAATAAGATGATATTTAGGGAAACCATAAATATTTGCAGAAATTCAATATTTCTTTGTTATTTTTGATTCGGTGTGAGGAATAAAGGGCATTGTATTGTTGGTCTTCACAGGGTGTGTGTGGGGGGCCCTTTGAAATTCATTACAAAGGGAGAATGGCCCCAGCTATAGTCACAAAACTGGGAGAGTTCTCCTAATCCCATTCCAAAAAGACAAACTAGATTAGAAGAAACTAGTCTTTAACTGGTCAAGAGTAACCTAGAGTCTTGACCTTCTCCTTTGCACTTGCTCAAGGAGATCTATCTGTTCTTGCTCATTAGTATAATGAGCGGGGTGGGGAAATGTATAGGAACTAATATATCAATTAGATTTGTGACCCCAGCCTATGGATGGCATGAAGGGGCAGGAACAAAGTCTTTCAAAGTGCATAAAAGAGCTTGTATGTTGGGATTTCCCTGCCCCTCTCTCCCACCATGAGAGAAGTGTGCCATTTTGTTAAGATGTCTTAATAAAAACCATTTTAATCACTCTGGACTAAGCATTCTCGAGTCATTTATAACATTCAGTTAGTGAGATCACTTGTGTAACTACTTTCTTCACCAGTACAAACTGAAGCCCATCTTACTTTTTCAACCTGGGTGATTCTTGTCCATAAAGTCTTTAATCAGCAAACATTTATCAAATGCTTACTATGTATTAAGAAAGAAGACCTGGAAATATGATATTCCAGAATGCAAAGCCTTGCAAATCTAGAACAATTTACTTGGCAAAGTTGAATATAATCCTTCAGGGGGAAAAAAGAATCTTTTTTTTTTTTAGGTTTTTGCAAGGCAAATGAGGTTGAGGTTAAGTGGCTTGCCCAAGGCCACAGAGCTAGGTAATTATTATTAAGTGTCTGAGGTTGGATTTGAACTCAGGTACTCCTGACTCCAGGGCCTGTGCTCTATCCACTGCACCACCTAGCCGCCCCTTTCCTGTTACATTTTACTGATATTTGTTGTAGTATTTCTGGTTTCATCTTTTAATACTCTTGAGATGATATGACCTAGTTAGGTCTCATAAAATAAGCTCTATGTAGGTTCACTGTCACCTCTGCTGGGTTTTGTTTTTTTGTTTTTGGGTTTTTTTGGTTGTTTTGTGAGGCATAATCCTACTTATCATTTTCTGTCATCCTTTTCAATGATGTTTTGGGAGCAAATTTGTATCCTAACCTATTCTAGTGTCCTTGGCTGCCACGTCTCTTTGTTTGCTTTATGAGAAGTTTCTTTTGATTTTTTTTCTGTGACAATTATTTTATGGATTTAAATTCTATGAAATGATGAGAATAAAAGGTGGGTTTTGAAGGGAATTACAAATTCCAAGGAATCAATTATATACTGTCTTCCAACTCACTTTAAATTTTTTTTTATTTTTTAGTTACATTTTAAATTCCTTTCCTTTTCTTTCCCTTCCTCCCTCTCCACTTTGTACTAGAGAACATTATCATTTCACACACAGACACACATAAACATACTTTACTTTTCTATCATTTTAACAATCTGATAGTTGTGATGTGCTATATCTCAGTTGTTTTAATTTGCATTTCTCAAATCAGTAATGATTTAGAGCATTTTTTCACATGACTATATTTAGTTTGATTTCTTTATTGAGAAGCTGCCTGTTCATATCCTTTGACCATTTTTAAAGGGGGAATGATGCATATTATTATAAATTTGACCAAGTTCTTTAAATATTTAAGATATGAGAACTTTACCTGAGAAACTGTCTAAAAATCTCCAACCCCCAATCCCAGTTTTCTGCTTTCCCTTGGTTATATTGGTTTTATTTATATGAAAACTTTTTTATCCAATTCACTTTTTGAAGAAAAATATTCTTGATGGATTGAACTATACAATAATCTATGAAGATCTGATTAGGTGATGATGCAGATTAAGTGCTAGAGTCAGGAAGACTAGAATACAAATCTTTTTTTTCATATATATTTTTTATCTGTGTTTGACCAGTTTCCTTTATAAAATGAGCATAATAATAACATTTATATTCCAGAGTTGTTGTGAATATCAAATGAGATATTGTAAAACATTTTGCAAACCTAAAAGCTGTATACAGCTTTCCCTTCCTTTTTAGAATTAAGAGGAGATGGGGAAGATTAACAGGAAAAAGATAGGACTTTAGGTATGATATAAAGGAAGTTAGGCAAGTCAGTAGTTGGAGAGGAGAGAGTGTCCCAGACTTGTAAAACTTCAGAGAACATTTCAAAGAAAATGTCTAGGGCCAGGAAAGATATCTCAGATCAACTGGTAACAGTTTTTGCTGTGGTTTGGTGTTTTTGAGATCTCTCTTGTGATCACAAAAAATGTTTTATATTTTAGATATTTGCTTTCCTATCTTTCCTCATCTTCAAAATTTTTTCCATACTTTGGTTGAAAAATTAGTGATGAAAAAAGTAAAAGTTTTAAAAGCACACTTAAAATACAAACTTAAAAATAGTTTGTATTTTAATTTATTCTGAAAAATAACTGGGTTTGGGGCGGCTAGGTGGCGCAGTGGATAAAGCACCAACCTTGGAGTCAGGAGTACCTGGGTTCAAATCTGGTCTCAGATACTTAATAATTACCTAGCCGTGTGGCCTTGGGCAAGCCACTGAACCCCATTTGCCTTGCAAAAAACCTAAAAAAAAACTAGGTTTATTGTTTTTTAGTTATCTTTTAAGTACGGCTATTAGGGAATTGTTAAATATCAAGGGATATTTGTGAGTTATATAATTGGCATTGTTTTTTTAGTTTAAAAGCATACAGTCATATCAAAGTTTGATGAAATTGGATTTCAATTAGGTTTAAGTCAAGATTTGATGAGATGGGATTTTCTGTGAAGAATCTTGGAGTTTTGGGAGCCAGAGGGTAACTTGACATCTCTGAGGTCAAATCTACATTTTCAGGACTTATTTACATATTATCTTAAATAGGAAAATGTGGTATTTTAGAATACCAAATAATAAATGCTTAAATAATAAGAGTATTTTTGCCTTAGAACTGGAGGAGATCCTAAAGGACATTTAATCAAGTAACCAAGGTTTAGGGGTTTTATTGATTTACCTAAGGTCATTTAGTTCATAAGTATTATAGCCCAGATGGGGGCCTAGATCCTCTGACTCCCAAGCCAACAGTTCCTCCACTGAATCACATTGTTTCCCATGGAGAAATAATTTAAACAAAAACACAAAACAATAGTAATAAAGATATGATATTGGGTGGCTTTACTTCCTTGATTCTGACTCATTCAGCACTTTTCATTCTATTTCTTAGTTTTGGCATAGTGCACTGCAGCATTTCTTCCCAAATTGCTCTTAGTTTCCTTCTTCCATTTTCTCCATATTTTTCAAAGGATCAAAAATAAACCATTAAATCTAATAATGGGGCTTGTAAGGGAATAAGCATTTATGATTTCTTTGTTATTATTCAGTCATTTCAGTTGTTGCTGACTCTTTATGACTGTATTTTCTTGATGAAGATATTGGAGTAGATTGCTATTTTCTTCTCTATTGACTCCAATTATTTGACTGGCAACTTCAACATGACTTCTTGGTATTTCTAGTTAGTGGGTCATATAGAAAAAACTCTCAGGTCTCAGAGTAGTAAGGAAACTGAGGATTTTGAGTTCATTTCTCTAATTTTAGTAACAAGGAAACAGATTCAGAGAATAGATTTGCCCAGGGTCTTAGGAAGTATCAGAGGTGAAATCTGAATCCAAAGCCTTTGATTCCTGAGCCAATTATTTTTACTTTGCATTAAATGTATGGAATAATGATCGGGATAAACCTGTGATTTAACTTTCATAGGAAAACTTGATGAGAAAACTGTCCTTGCAGATAGACACATTCTTTACACTTTTACAGCCTTAGAAAGCTGTCTAGAGCATAGAATAGTTAAGTGATATGCCCAGAATCACCCAGTCAGTAACAGTTCTTATCAATAACAATCTACATTTATATAACACATCTCTGTACCCAGGTGCTTTCACCCATGGTATCTCATTTGAACTCTGTACCAGTCTTGAAATGAATACCCTAATTTACTCAATGTTTAATTTGGTCACTGCCCATGTAAAGTCATCATTTAAGCCAGTAAAAAACATCTATTTACTTATTTGTTTATTTATTTATTTATTTATTTATTTGTTTGTTTGTTTGTTTGTTTATTTTTGGTGCTCCTAATGCATAGGTAGGTTAGGTAGTCACCTACAACCTATTGGTCTGATTTAAAAGACTTGCACCTACCTGCCCAAAATGATCTTCCCCAAAAGAATCTTATAGCCAAATTACCATCTGTAGAAATTTCTAACATCTTTCAAAGCATCCTAGAAATGTGTGACTTCATAGGTATTATTGGGCTATAAGTTCTGAAAGCATGATCAAAGGCATAGACAGTCTTTATTTTTTCCTTCTGAACTGTAAGAGTTACTAAGTCACTAAATGACTTGCAAAATTAATGAACTAATTTGATTAAGGGTGACATCAAGGTTCTGGTGCTTTTGTGAAGTCTTACTCAGCCATTCCCAAAGGGGATGTATAGAGATGAAGGCTAAAAGTACTGATAAGTGGCCTCAGAGTAATTTACTTATCATAAATCCTCTCAAACGTTTTTTCCTAATGGAAAATTTTATTACAATAAGCATGAATCACTTAGCTTCATTGCTCTTCTATTCCATTTGCCTGTGTAAAAATAGAGATTACCCTGAAAACAGACTTATTCTTCTAATGCTCCACAATGGGAATGATATCAATATAGTTTTTGTTGTTCAGTCATTCAGTTGTGTCCAACTATTCATGTACTTAGAGAGAATCTGATATCCTTCACCCTTAAATCTTTAAAACATTTCTTCCACAGACTTTCATAGGCATACCAAAGTCAATCTTTAAATAATGATAATTCCAAGAAGATACACTTTGTATTCTTAGAGGGAATATTCATTTTTGAAAGTGAAGATTTAGAGATCTGTTTGGGCTGCCAAATTCATGAGTTAGAAGAGAGGGAGGCTGTGGATTTTTGTTCCCAGCAGGAAATGATCATCTTTTCTTCAGGGGATTAAATAGATTATTGCTACATTGAGGTCCTGGTTTTCTGTTATGTGCATTTCAAAATTGGTTTGTAGTCTTGGATACTTCTCTATTTTTCAGACACATGATGTAATCAGTATAGGAAACCAAAAGATATATTCTCTTCTATTTTATAAGCAACTGCATTACAGTGTTCTTTCACTTGGAAATTCTGCCTAACACTTAGAAAATCAGAAATGTTGACTCAGTCAGTCCCCCAAATTAGAAAGGAATTTATGTCTCTCAACCCCACAAACCCCACAAGCCTCTTCTCTTCAAAGGCAAGATTTCTTGTTTATTTTTCCCAAATATTTATTAATTTCAAATTCAACACATGAACAAAACCCACTTAAAATGAATTTTTGTTGGATTGTGTTTTAACAAAGCAAGTAAGAAGACTTTTAGACTCCAAGAGCATGTGTCAAAGTGAAAGAGTTCATGCTGTCACCGCCGGAATATTGGAGGCATTGTGTCATTTACACTGCCTCTAATTGTATTGTATTTGTGAGTCAAACCTTCATTTCGTTCCAGCAAGCTTGGACAAAGGGAGCATTTGTTCTCATTCTTCTCTGACCCCAGTGCTTTGGTTGCAGGCCACTCGACTGAAACTCTCTGACACACAGAAAAGGGAACTCACTTTTGAAGGTTTTCAGGGGTCAGCAGAATCTCTGGACTTGGATCAGAGGCAGAGATATGTGAAAGCTCTCCCTTAATTTACAGCCCCTAGTTCTGTAGAGAACTGCTTGACTGTTAATGCATGCTTGTGTTCCAGTTACTGGGCAAGAGCTCAGATAGACTTTCCGAAGGGATTTTTTTTTTTGCAATGTTTAGTATAAGCTGTACAATGGGGAAGCTTTACCTTTGCTTTAAGTTTGAGATGGAGAGACTTCCATTTACTTATCCTGTGTCCCCCCTCAACCCTCCCCCCAACTAATCCCAAAGTCACTCAAGAATAAATGTGATTGTTTCCTGGTTCAGTCTGTTGTAAACAGCCATGTTCTTCCCCACTTTATATAAAAATGTGAGACCTGGAAGTTAAAAATCAGGGTTTTTTTGAATGGGAAAGGTTGTGAAATAGAAAAATTCTTTTGTCAATGGAACTACTGAACAAATTGAAAGGCAACAGTGGATAGAGCTCTGGACTTGGAGTCAGTTGTGTTTGACTCTTTGTGACCCCATTTGGGTTTTTTTTGGAAGAGATCCTGGAGTTGTTTTCCATCTCCTTCTCCAGTTCATTTTATACGTGCAAACAAGAGGCAAGTAGGGTTAAATAATTTGTCCAGGGTCACACAGCTAGTATGTTTCTGAGGTCAGACATAAATTCAGAAAAATGAGTCTTCCTGACTTCAAGCTTGGAATTTTATTTATTGTGCCATCTTGCTGCCTTGCTGGAGTCAGGGAGACCTGAGACCAAATCCAGTCTCAGACTAACTATATCACTCCAAGTTTGCCTCTATTTCCTTATCTGTAAAATGAAAATGTTAATAGCTCTCACCTCTCAGGCTTATTTGAGGATCAAATGAGTTAAATATAAAGTGATCAGCACAATACCTGCCCCATAGTAAGCTCTATATAAATGATAACTATCTTCATCATCATCATCATCATCATTATTAAAAAGAGAAAGGAGATGTTCCTACCCCCTGAGATACCACATATATGGAACTTCCTAGATTACTCAATCTTTCTCTCCTTTCTGCTTCTCAACTGTTACATGAATTTCAGGGATGCCAGGGATTGTGTTTGTGTTACCCTTTCCATTTTCTGTTTATGACAACGATTTGAAATGTTTTGTAGCAGGAATTTTCTTGTGATGAGACTAGTTCAGACAGCCCAACCTCATGAGCATTAGAATGTTGGACATACAGTCTCTGATGCTGACTGTGAACTATAGAATAATCAAGTTGCAAATGCCCTCATTTTTCCTCCCAACTACAGTTAAACATAACACTTATGTCAAGTGCTCCTATTTTGAAGGGGACATATTGTAAAAAGTCAGTTTGTGAATTTGTTGTCTAGACTTCAATACATATTTTCTCATAGAAATTGTTATAAATGATAGTTTGCTTATCAGAACAGTCCACAAAAATCTCCTTAACTCATAATTCAAAGTATAATGCTAAGGGTACTATTTCAAAGTAGATGCTGTTTAGTATAATTGTTGCATATTTAGTGTATCATATAGTGTAATGTACTAAATTCCAAGTTCTAACTTAAGGTTGGGAATGCATCTCCTTGAAGTTTCAGATTACCTAAGCTTCTCAAGGTAGGAAGGCAGAGTCTGAAATGTGGGAAAAGGCCAGGGAAATCTGTTAATTCTCAAAATCTATATAGAACAGGTAACATGGGTAGCTCTTTCATTCTCTAGTATGGCTTTACCATTCAGGGAATTGAGAATTGTACTGGAACATGTGAGGAAAAAGGAAATTCATACTCATCATTTACAAGCCTAAAGTCTAGTGTTTGTAAGTAGGAATCTTCTGTTCTATCGGAGGCCATTTATTTATTTATTTATTTATTTGTTTGTTTGTTTATTTATTATTTTATTTTTTGCCAAATACATGCAAAGTTCCTTCCCTTTCCTTGATTCCTTATATATATTGGGAAGAATGAACAGATTTGTAGTTTACAGGTCTGCATAAGAGAGATGAGACAGTGGGTTTTTCCTAGTTAGCTGTGTCTGACAGAGGCCCTCCTCCAAAAGGATTAGAACTTTCCTCAGAGAGTGCCTGGTACTGTTTTTAAAATGTTTTTATTAATATATTAAAAAAACAAAACCAAAATATTGAAAAACACCTGACATTATATGCAGTATTCCATACCCATGAATCCCACTTCTGCAAAGAAGTGAAAAGTTATGATTGTGCCCCCCCTTCTCTTTTGGTTTTTACAAAGCAATGGAGATAAGTGACTTGTCCAAGGTCACACTGCTAGGTAATTATTAAGTGTCTGAGGCTGGATTTGAACTAGGGTCCTCCTGACTCCAGGACTGATGCTCTATCCACTGTGCTATTTAGCTTCCCTGGCCTCTTCTTTAGATATAAATTTGTTCTTTATAATTTCTCAATATTCAGTTTCAGTTGTTTGTGATTGTTCCTTCTATTTACATTTTTGTGCTCATTGTATATATTGTTTTCCTAGCTCTCTGTTTACTTTACTTTGTGTCAGTCACATAAGTTTATCATGCTCAGCTTTTCTTAATGCATTATGATATTCAGTTACATTTGTGGACCACAGTTGGTTTATCTATTTCCCAGTTGAGAGGCATCTACTTTGTTTTCAATTCTTCATTACCACAAAGAATGCTGTGAAAGAGGGTTGAGGGTTTTTCTTCTGTCAATGACCTTTTGGTAATATGTTCAGTGAAATCTCTGGGTCAAAGTGAAGGGAAAGAATGGCAATAGGCATTTATTAAGTACCTACTATGTAAGTGGTTTACTGATACTATCTCATTTGTTATGGTATGAGCACTAGTCCTGGAGTCAGGAGAACCTGAGTTCAAATCTAACCTCAGACATTTAATAACTTACTAGTGTGTGACTCTGGGCAAGTCACTTAACTCTGATTGCCTCCAATCCAGGGCCATCTCTAGTTATCCAGATTCATATCTAGCCACTGGTCCCATATGACTCTGGAAGAGAAAGTAAGGGTGGTCTAATTCACTTGTTTGTCATGGAATCAACTTCCTGAAGTCATGGTCATATTAAAAAATGAACAGTATAGTTGTGTAATTCCAAATTGATTTTCAAAATGGTTTCACCGAAATGAAATTCTCTAACAATATACTTGTATGCCTGTCTTTCTACAATTTTTCAAACTCTAGTGCTTGGA
Organism: Macrotis lagotis; assembly: GCF_037893015.1. NCBI lineage: Eukaryota > Metazoa > Chordata > Mammalia > Peramelemorphia > Peramelidae > Macrotis > Macrotis lagotis. Next base: position 51,717,550 of record NC_133660.1, on the reverse strand, counting down.
TTATCGGGGAGGCCAGGAGGCCAGAAGACCAGCAGCTTTGCTGACCTCAGAGCATACAAGGAGTTTTACTGGTTAGCATAGTCATAGTCTGACTCATTCTTGGGACCCTCAGGCTTATTTTTCTTGGGGCCTGGGGTGAGAGATACACTGAGACTAGTAGCTGAGCAATTGTCCAGATCTTTTGATCTTTCAAAGAAATAATTATTGTCCCATAAACTCTAGTGTATGCAAGTTTTTTTTTTTCAGAGTAGATACTTGTGTTTAAATTGTAAGTGTGGTTTCTATAGCACACGTGAGAAAATGCCTTGATTGGGAGAGAGGAAAGGGCAAATAATTTTCAATTCCCTTCACTGTTTCAAAATATCACCTTCTGCAAATTTAAGGGAATCAGATCTTTGATATATAGTATATATATTCATTATTTTGCTCTTTGTACATTTAAGTGAAGGAACAGCGTAGAAATGATTAGTTTATGTGTACAGTTACTTAGAATTGGAGTCTCAAGAGTTGTCTATCAATTGAGGAATGGCCAAATAAATCTTGGTATGTTAATATAATGGAAAACTTATCATTCCTTAAAAAACTGTCATTCTCAGAGAAATCTGAGAACTCTTGTGTGAACAGAGTGACATGAGCAGAAGAGAAGAGCAATTTTATTACACGTTACAACATGGTCTAGGCAAACAATGTTGAAAGATTTCAAAACTCTGATCAATGTAATGACTAGCTGTAATTCCAGAGAACCAATGATGAAGTACATTCTCCAGCTCTCTTTTTTAAAAAATTTATTTATTTATTTTTAATTTGACAAGTTTTCCCCTAATCTGGATTCCCTCCCCCACCCACCACAGGAGGCAGTCTGTTAGTCTTTACATTATTTCCATGGTATACATTGATCTAAGTTGAATGTGATGAGAGAGAAATCATATCCTTAAGAAAAAAATAAAGTATGAGAGATAGAAAAATTACATAATAAGATAACTTTTTTTTTAAATTAGAGGTAATCGTTTTTGGTCTTTGTTCAAACTCCACAATTCTTTCTCTGGATACAGATGGTATTCTCCATCACAGATACCCCACAATTGTGCCTGATTGTTGCACTGATGGAATGAGCAAGTCCATTAAGGTGTTCCCTGTCTCTTGACAGAAAGGAAATGGACTCAAAGTGCATGATGAGATCTATATATTTTTTGAATGTGAGCAATAGAGGAATTTGTTTTACTTGGCCCTGCATATTTATTTATGCATTATTTATTTAAGAGGCTTTGTTTTCATTTTCTTTTTTCAAAGGTGAAGGAAAGGTGGGACAAAGGAAAAACATACATTTATTAAGTAAAAAAAGAACTTACATTGAAAGATAAAATAAATGGGACAAAATAAAATAAAAGAGAACCTCAAAAAGCCCTTTCAGCTCTATGTCCTGTGAATTTGTCCTATAGTTAAGACTGTCTTTAACGCTCAAATTTCTGGAGATATTTTTCCACATTCATATAAAGTAGAACACAAAGGTGAACAACCATTCCATATAAAGTATATTTCTGCTTATTTTGTCTGTTTTACCCAAACTTATTACCACATCTGGCCCCCAGTCCTTAGGAATTCTGTTCCTGACAACTTTTTTTTTGGCTCTTTCTTGGGTACTCACAGCATTTCAATTTCTAGTTCAGGTCAAACTTCCCTTGACAGAACCTGGGGGGGGGGGTTTAACCAGAGCCATCTATCTTTTTTTATTGATATTTATTTTTTCCAAATACATGTTATGAAAGTTTTTCAACATTCCTCCACCATGTACATGCATATTAAGTTACATAATGTCCTTCCACTCTCCCTTCCCATCCACCCCAGTATTATTTAGTTAGATTAATATTGTACATACATATTTGTGTTAAACATTTTTGGAGATTAGTCATTTTCAGTATTAGAAATTAGAATTAAGGGGAATAATACATAAGTGATATTTTTAAAAAAGTGAATGAATAGGGGCGGCTAGGTGGTATAGTGGATAAAGCACCGGCCTTGGAGTCAGGAGTACCTGGGTTCAAATCCGGTCTCAGACACTTAATAATTACCTAGCTGTGTGGCCTTGGGCAAGCCACTTAACCCTGTTTGCCTTGCAAAAATCTAAAAAAAAAAAAGTGAATGAATGATCATCAGATTCTTAAGATTTATTTTGTTTTGTTTTTCCTCTGCTGGCTGGGGCTAGCATTGTCCATAACCAGTCTTCTAGAGTTGTCCTGTAGTGCTGAGAGGAGCTGCATCCATCAAGGTTGATCATCTCACATTGTTGTTGTTAATGTGTACATTGTTCTCTTGTTTCTGCTTCCTCATCAGATCCTTTGCCATAGTATTCATGTACCATAACTTTTTCAACCATTCCCCAATTGATGGGCATCCCCTAAATTTCCATTTCTTTGCTACTACAAAAAAGAGCTGCTATGAATATTTTAGAACATGTGGGATTTTCCCCATTTTTAAATGATTTCTTCTGGATTTAGGTCTAATATTGGTATTGCTTGGTCAAAGAATATGATCAGTTTTGTCACTCTTTGGGCATAGTTCCATATTGCTCTCCAGAATGATTGGATCACTTCATAACTCTACCAGCAAAGCATTAATGTCCCAATTCTCCCACAGTTTCTCTCTCTCTCTCTCTCTCTCTCTCTCTCTCTCTCTCTCTCTCTTTAAGGTTTTTGCAAGGCAAATGGAGCTAAGTGGCTCGCCCAAGGCCACACAGCTAGGCAATTATTAAGTGTCTGAGACTGGATTTGAACCCAGGTACTCCTGACTCCAAGGCCAGTGCTTTATCCATTATGCCACCCAGCCACCCCAACCCCACAGTTTCTCTTACATTGATTGTTTTCCCTTTTGGTCATCTTAGTCAATCTGATAGTAGTCAATCTGAGGTAGAGCATCATAGTTTTCATATCTCTAATCAGTAATGATTTGGAGCAGTTTTTTACTTGATTTTATATATAGTTTTAATTTCTTCATTTGAAAACTGTTCATATCCTTTGACCATATATCAGTTGGAGAATGACTTGTAACCTTATAAATTTGATGCAATTCTCCATATATTTTAGAAATGAGATCTTTTTCAAAACTCCCAGTTGTGAAGATTGTTTTCCAGCTTTCTGCTTTCCTTCTAATTTTGGCAGAATTAATTTTATTAGTGCAAAAATTTTTAAATTGTATGTAGTCAAAATCATCCATTTTGCAGTTTATAATGTACCTCTGAATTATTTTGTTACTTTCCTCCAGATAGGTGGTTAGTTCACCCTTTTCATTTTTTGATACTGGTAAATTGGCTATCTTCATTCATTTTGATTTATCTTTCTGTGACCCTTTATTACACATGTAATTTAAATTGCATCATGGTCTGAGAAATATGCATTTATTATTTCTGCCTTTCTGCATTTGATTATAAGGTTTCTATGCCCTAGTACATGATTAATGTTGGTATGGTTGCCATGTACTGCCAAGAAGTTTATTTTCACTTATACCTTTGCCTTCCCTTTTATCAATCCTTTCTTCCCTTATCTTTCCCCTTCCCTGCCCCTCTCCTTCCCTTTAGAGGATAGATTTTTTTTGCATATAGTTTTTATTTCTTTCCTTTAATTTCCTTTTATTTAATTTCCTTTTATTTCTTTCCTTTCTTTCCTTTAAAAAATTATTTATTTATTTTTGATTTTACAATTTTTTCCCCAATCTTGCTTCCCTCCCCCACCCCTCAAAGAAGGCAGTCTCTTAGTCTTTACATTGTTTCCATGCTATACATTGATCTAAGCTGAATGTGCTGAGAGAGAAATCACATCCTTAAGGGAAAAAATAAAAGAGATAGCAGAATTATATAATAACAGTTTTTTAAAAATTGAAGGTAATAGTCAATAGTCTTTGATCTTTGTTTAAACTCCACAGTTCTTTCTCTGGATACAGATGGTATTCTCCATTGCAGATACTCCAAAATTGTCCCTGATTGTTACACTGATGGAATGATCATCAACCCCATATTGCTGTTATGGTGTACAATGTTCTTCTGGTTCTGCTCATCTAGCTCAGCATCACTTCATGAAAATCCTTCCAGGCTTCTCTGAATTCCCATCCCTCCTGGTTTCTAATAGAACAATAGTGTTTCATAATGAACACATATCAAAATTTGTTCAGCCATTCCCCAGTTGATGGACATTCACTCAATTTCCAGTTCTTTGTCACCACAAACAGAGTTGCTATGAATATTTTTGTACAAGTTATGTTTTTACCCCTTTTCATGATTTCAGCAGGGAACTGACCCAGTAGTGGTATTGCTGGATCAAAGGGTATGCACATTTTTATTGCCCTTTGGGTGTAATTTCAAATTGCTCTCCAGAAGGTTGGATGAATTCAAAGCTGCACGAACAATGTATGTGTCCCAGATTTCTCACTTCCCTTCCAACACTGATCATTGTCTTTTGTGGTCATATTGGCCAGTCTGAGAGGTGTGAGGCGGTACCTCAGAGATGCTTTAATTTGCATTTCTCTAATAAGTAATGATTTAGAACAATTTTTCATATGACTGTGGATAGCTTTGATTTTCTCATCTATAAATTGCCTGCACATATCCTTTGACCATTTGTCAATTGGGGAATGACTTTTTTTTTTTATAAATTTGACTGAGTTCTCTATTTTAGAAATGAGTCCTTTGTCAGAAATACTAGCTGTAAAAACTATTTCCCAATTTACTGCATGTCTTTTGATCTTGGTTACAGTACTTTTGTCTGTGCAAATGCTTTTTTTAATTTAATGCAATCAAAATTATCCAGTTTGTTTTTTAATGATATTCTCCATCTCTTCCTTGGTCATAAACTGCTTCCTTTTCCACAGATCTGACAGGTAAACTATTCCTTGATCTCCTAGTTTGCTTATAATATTGTCTTTTGTGTTTAAATCCTACATCTATTTTGATATTATTTTGGTATATGGTGTGAGATATTGCTCTAATCCAAGTTTCTATCATATTAACTTCCAATTTTACCAATAATTTTTTATCGAAGAGAGAGTTTTTTATCCCAAAAAGTTGGAATCTTTGGGCTGATCAAACAGCAGATTTCTATAATCATTTCCTGCTATCTCTTTTGCATCTAGTCTATCCCACTGATCTACCACTCTATTTCTTAGCCAATACCAGACAGTTTTGATGACTGATGCTTTATAATATAATTTTAGATCTGGTAGGGCCAAGCCACCTTCTTTTGCACCTTTTTCCCTTAAATTCTTGGAAATGCTTGACTTTTTATTTCTCCATATGAATTTACTTAAAATTTTTTCTAACTTATTAAAGTAATTTTTTGGAATTTTGGTTGGTAGGGCACTAAACAAGTAGTTTAATTTAGGTAGAATTGTCATTTTTATCATATTAACTTGATCTATCTATGAGCAGTTGATATTTGCCCAGTTATTTAAATCTGATTTTGTTTGTGTGAGAAGTGTTTTGTAATTGTTTTCAAAAAGTTTTTGAGTCTGTCTTGGCAGGTAGACTCCCAAGTATTTTATATTGTCTGAAGTTATTTTGAATGGGATTTCTCTTTCTAGCTCTTTCTGCTAGTCATATATAGAAATGTTGAGGGTTTATGAGGGTTTATTTTATATCCTGCCACTTTGCTAAAGTTGCTAATTGTTTATAGTAGTTTTTTAGGTGGGTTTTGGGATTCTCTAGGTATACCATCATGTCATCTACAAAAGAGTGAGAGTTTTGTCTCTTCCTTTCCAATTCCAATTCCTTCAATTTCTTTTTCTTCTCTTATTGCTGAAGCTAACATTTCTAATACAATATTGAAGAGTAGTGGTGATAATGGGCATCCTTGTTTCACCCCTGATCTTATTGGGAATGCCTCTAGCTTATCTTCATTGCATATAATGCTTGTTGATGGTTTCAGATAGACACTCCCTATTATTCTAAGGAACAATCCATTTATTCCTATGCTTTCTTGTGTTTTTAGTGGGAAAGGTTGCTGTATTTTGTCAAAGGTTTTTCAGCATCTATTCATAAAATCATATGATTTCTGATAGGTTTGTAATTGATACAATTAATTATACAAATAGTTTTCCTAATATTGAACCAACCCTGCATTCCTGGAATAAATCCCGCTTAGTCATTGTGTATTATCCTAGTGATAACCTGCTGAAATCATTTTGCTAAGATTTTAAGATTTTTGCATCTATATTCATCAGGGAGATAGGTCTATAATTTTCTTTCTCTGTTTTGATTCTTCCTGGTTTAGGTATCAGCATTATATTGGTGTCATAGAAAGAGTTAGGCAGAGTTCCTTCTTCACCTATTTTTTCCAAAGAGTTTATATAAAATTGGGACCAATTGTTCCTTAAATATTTGATAGAATTCCTTCATGAATCCATCTGGCCCTGGATATTTTTTCTTGGGGAGTTCAATAATGGCTTGTTGAATTTCTTTTTCTGAGATAGGGTTATTTAGGTATTTAATTTCCTCTTCATTTAATCTGGGCAATTTATATTTTTGTAAATATTCATCCATTTCACTTAGATTATCAAATTTATTGGCATACAGGCTCTCGGGACCTGGACTGCACTGTGGCTAAAAGCCTCCTACAGGCTTGCCTGCTGTCGGGTCTCACTGGGCTTTACTTCCCCCTTTTCTCTGAAGACCTTCGCTGAAGATCCTCTACAATATCTACAATTGAAAACTTCTTTGGATCTTCTCGTTTCCTTGGTGGGATCTATAGCTTTAATATCAGTGCAGAGGCTTCATTTAGTTTTGGTAGGGAAAAGCACTTGGGAGCATGCTAGCTTCACACTGCTATCTTGGTTCCTCTCCAGAACAGGAAGATCCTCTGGTACTATCTTGCAGGAAGAGATGGTATACATAGTATGCATGTGTGTGTATGTGTGTGTCTCTAGAGGTGTATGTCTTGGTTTGTGTATGTGTTAATCTCTGATCACTTCTAGAGAATTTATTATGAAAAAGAAGAGGTTTAACGGAGATGAAATATTTGATGAGCTGGAGTAAGGTGGAAAGGGTACAAAAAAAATAGGATCAGAGGTAGAAGTTCCAAAGAGACAAACTTAAGCTATATATATGAAAATCTAGCTAATAGTTATATCAAAATGAAAGGGAAATAAGTTTCCTGTAGGGGTAATAATGTTTTCTCCCTACTAGAAGTATTCAAGCAAAGACTTGATGATCATTTGTGGAAAGAATAGTTCCTATCTGGGTTGGCCTTTGAGCGTCCTTTGAGTTAGCTTCTGAGATTCTGATTTATTATCCATGCCTGTCTAGCCAGTATAAGGTTAGCCTAACTTAAAGTTGGGAGCTGCTTGAGTCAAAGCCTATACCAAAATGACTAAATTTAGCCCTGATGTTCAATTTGAATCTTTATTCTTCTTTGGGTTGTTGTTAAATCATACAAATAAATATTTAATATTTGAAACAAATTCTTCAGTGTTGGGAATTATCATAGCAGTAGTAGTAGAGAGTTATCCACCTAACTTATTCTGGGAAACAAACTAAAGATTAAAAAAAATTGAGGTTTGTCTATAAAAGAAATTTTGGTTAGGAAGGAGGAAAAAGTGACAACAAATGACAGTCATTGACATACTGAAATATAAAAAGAACAAGAAAAATATTTATAGTCCTTAGAGCTTGCCCTAGAGGATTACTGGGGGGGAAAATGGACAAAGTCTAAAGTAAGAAGGCTTGGTTGGACTGTGATCTGAATATATAGAAGGAATACACACACCCATTGAATCATGAAACTATTGCAGTACTTAAAGACTTTTGAATATTTATTAATTCCTTTAAATTCAAATTATTGTTTTATTGGTTAGCCTGTCCATGAATTGTTGGATATACAGCTGGGAATCTAATTAGAGAATTAATGTTCACAATTTTGCTTCAAGATTATACAAATTTCATTTTCATGTTCATTGGCAAATGCTGCGTTCAGTTCATGAACAGGAATATTAAAAAGTCTAAAAATGAAAAACTATAATTATTATACATGTTTGTAAATTTATCATTTGTTAACTTCAACCCCAAAGATGTGGTACCAATGTTATCCTTCTTTATTTTTTTTCATCCTTTTGGTATTTAACTTGGATTTAATCTTTAATTACATAATTATTGTCAGTGTTATGTTTTTCTTTGGTCCTTTTTTCTTCCTTCTAAATCATTTCATACAATTCTTTCCTCTTTTATATTGTTCTTTCGTATTTTATTTGAACTCAGGTCCTCCTGACTCCAGGGCCAGTGCTCTATCCACTGTGCCACCTAGCTGCCCCTAGATCTTAAATTAAATGTGAGAGTGGGGTTGGAGGAGAATTCTTAACATTCTTCCTATCCTATTCTTATATGATTCTACTGGATTTGTTTCTTTCTTATTTCTTTTCATTCCTTGCTGTGTCTCTAGACTAATTCTATTAACTATCTCAGGAGCTCAGCCATATTATAGTTTAAGGTTTCTGTAAAGATTCATTTAATGGCAACTAGGTGGTACAGTGGATAGAGCACTGACCCTGGAATCAGAAGGATAGGAGTTCAAATCCAGCCTCAGATACTAATAAAACCTAACTGTGTGACCTTGGGCAGGTCACTTAAACCCATGTTGCCTTGCAAAAAATAAAACAAAACAAAAAATTAAATTAAAAATGATTCATTTGAATCTTTCATGGAAAGAATATTGACTTTCCAGTCATACCGCTGTTGAAGAACTCTGAAAATAAATTGCAGAGAAGGTATTGACTTACACTGGGGCTTAAGATGATTCTTAAGGGAATTATTATCCATTCCTGGGAGATCACAGGTCTAGGCCTATTTCTTACACACATGTGGTCAGGATCAGTTTCTCTTTATGCTTTCCTCCTCTTCACTGATAGTGTTTGATAGGTCTTCCTATATCAGTCAGTCAAAATTTGTGTTAGGCACTGTATTTTTGCTGGGGAAGCAAAAGAGGTATGAAAGTCCCTGCCCTCAAGGAGTTTACAGTCCAATGGGGGAGATAACATGCAGACAAAATAGACATCGAAAACTATATTACAGAATAAATAGAAAATAGTTAACAGAAGGAAAGCTCTAGAATTAAGAACAGTTCAAGAAGACTTTTTATAAAGATGATATTTAGTTGAATATTTGTTTTTGTTTTTTTTATATTTTTCAAGGCATTGGGGTTAAGTGGCTTGCCCAAGGCCACACAGCTAGGTAATTATTAAGTGTCTGAGACTGGATTTGAACCCAGGTACTCCTGACTCCAAGGCCAGTGTTCTATTCACTGCGCCACCTAACTGCCCCTATTTAGTTGAATATAAAGGAAGACAGAGAGACTGTAGTAAGAGCAGAGGAGAGAAAGTATTCCAGGCATGGAGACAGTTGGAGAAAATTCCTGAAGCCAGAAGATGGAGTGTTTATTTCTTAGACTAGTCAGGAGGTTAGTGTCCCTGAAGAGTAAATGGTGGGAAGTAAATTAGATTATGAAGATCTTTGAATGCCAAACATCACATTAATGATCCCAGAGGCCAAAATACGGCAATTTGACTGTTGTTGCTGATGAAAACAGATTATTTTTTTTTAGGTTTTTGCAAGGCAAATGGGGTTAAGTGGCTTGCCCAAGGCCACACAGCTAGGTAATTATTAAGTGTCTGAGACTAGATTTGAACCTAGGTACTCCTGACTCCAAGGCCGGTGCTTTATCCACTATGCCACCTAGCCGCCCCACTTGGATATTTATTTTAAGCATTAAAGTAAGCTAGGTGGCACAGTGGATATAGCAATGGACCTGGAATTAGGAAGACAAATTCAAATCTGGCTTCTGACATTTACTAGTTGTATGACCCTGAAAAAGTAACTTCACCATATTCACCTCAGTTCCTTCAGCTGTCAAAGGAACTAGAGAAGGAAATAGCCAACCATTTCAGAATCTTTGCTGAGATAATCCCAAATGGAGTCATGAAGAGTCAGACATGACTAATTGTTTCTGAAGATCAAATGGAAGTTGGCAAGTATTGATTTTCATGACTAAGTGGTAAGAATATAGTGCAGGTTTCAAAGCCTTTGGAGTAAAACAAAAATCCTGGAGAAGGATAAAATTTGATGAAAAACCAATTTCATTTCCTGATTTAAATTCTATATGAAAGGTAGACAGTTAAAATAGATTTAAAATTTTCTGCCTTCTTGAAAGAAGTTATATAATCTAAATTAGAAGAGGAGATATGGAAGAACCATCCAGTTATTATTTCAAGTGGGACAAATGGTTTCCATTGCTGCTTCTCTGCCAATCCCAAAGGAAAACACTCTGCCTGAAGGAGAAAAAATAAAAGAGTATGTCATCATTGGAAAACTATTCACAATCAAATGCCAGGAGAATACAATTGAATGGTGGCTCTTGAAGGAGTCCAAGAAGTGCATTGTAAACCCAACTAAATACAAGACAGTAGATCATTAAGATACAAGAGCTATGTAAAATGGTAACAGAACCACAGTGAAGAGAAGTGCACTTAAATGGCACTTGACAGGCTCAATTCACTTGGAGAAGAATAAACATGTATGCAAGGGCCCAGAAACTAGATTTTCTTTTCAAAAGGGAATAATATGAGTTCTGTTAGTGAAGTTCAGTGTATTTCAGGGGCAGTTCATAGTGACCCAACAGGAATTAGCAGGAGATTCACATAGAAGCCCTGTGACTTTGGCAATGCCTTGAAATTTTAAATTAGTTTAAATTAGTTAAATTAGTTAAATTAATTTTATTAATTAGTTAGTTAGTTAATTAGTTAATTTAATTTGAGGAATTTTCTTTTTTTATAGGAAGATTTTATTTATTTTGAGTTTTACAATTTCCCCCCCCAATCTTGCTTCCCTCCCCCCACCCCCAACAGAAGGCAGTCTGTTAGTCTTTATCTTATTTCCATGGTATACATTGATCTCAGTTGAATGTGATGAGAGAGAAATCATATCCTTAAGGAAAAAAATAAAGTACAAGAGATTAGTAAAATTACATAATAAGATATTGGTTTTTTTTTTAATTAAAGGTAATAGTCTTTGGTCTTTTTTCAAACGCCACAATTCTTTCTCTGAATACAGATGTATTCTCCATCACAGATATCCCCAAATTGTCCCTGATTCTTGTACTGATGAGATGAGCAAGTTCATCAAGGTTGATCATCACCCCCATGTTGCTGTTAGAGTGTACAATGTTCTTCCGGGTCTGCTCATCTCATTCAGCATCAGTTTGTGTAAATCTCTCCAGGCTTCCCTGAATTCCCATCCCTCCTGGTTTCTAATAGAACAATAGTGTTCCATGACATACATATACCACAGTTTACTAAGCAATTCCCCAATTGAAGGACATTCACTTAATTTCCAATTCTTTCCCACCAGAAACAGGGTTGCTATGAATATTTTTGTACAACTGATGTTTTTACTATTTTTCATAATCTTTTCAGGGTATAAACCCAGTAGTGGTATTGTTGGATCAAAGGGTATGCACATTTTTTGTTGCCTGTGAGGCATATGAATTTGAGCAATTTTCAACAGTAATCAGAAATCTTCATGCATCATGCAGCTTACAAAATGTTGATTTTTTAAATGTCCCTCATTGTAGTTTGAGATGTTTCATTTTGTGTCCATTGTTATTAGTGGAAAGTTTAGCATATGTAAAAGACAGAAAATACTAGCCAATCAGCAGGCAATGATGTATGCTATCTTTGTCCATTTATTTTCTGTAGAATTTTGTTGTTGTTGTTTCTAATTCAATTATCCAGAAACTATAATTATTCTCTCCCTCTGCCCCCCCCACTCCATAATAGACTAACACATATTGGAATCTTACTGAGTTAAATTTTAAGTAAATTCAATTAGCATGTAGTAAGTACCCACCACATATGTAAGTAATGCTAGGAAGAAGAAAAATATCCCAGGCACAGATAAGTAAATTATATATATATATATGTATATATATATATATACATATATGTATATATATATATATGTGTGTGTGTGTGTGCGTGTGTGTGTGTGTTTGTGTGTGTAGGTGTGTAAACATATACACTTATATGATATTCAATACAGAGTTGTTTTCAGGTTGTTGGTGGGGCAGGGATTTAAAAAAATTCATATAGGAGGTAGCAAGCCTCCTTGAATGGAACTTGAATGGTACTAGATATTCCAGGAGTTGGTGGTTGGGAGATTCCAAGTTATCTAGCTATCATAGGGATAGATAACTTGAAGTGTTCCTGGGCAGGAGAGAAAAGGTCTTGCATATGAAGTAATACTTGAGAAATTGGAATGAGTATGCAAGACTTTAAATCCTACATAGAAGTGTTTGTATTCTATCTAAGAGACAATAGGGAACTGCTGAGACTTCTTGAGCAAGGGAATAACATCGTCAGATCTTTTCTTTAGAAATAGCAATTTTTACCTCTTAGTAGAAGATGGAAAATTAATCAAGTCCTGTCTCTCAGATAGGCACTGAGTTAGCTCCTCTAGATACAACTAGGTGATATAGTACATACAGCACTATGCTTTGAGTCAGGCATACCTGAGGTTCAAATCTAGTCTTGGACACTTAGTAGCTGTGTGACCCTGGGCAAATCACTTCACCTCTATTTGCCTTAGTTTCCTTCAACTGTAAAATGGAAATAATAATAGCTATCTTCAAGGATTGTTGTGAAGGTCAAATGAGATAATATTTGTAAAGTGTTTATCATAATGCTTGATGTGAGCTTTTCCCATCTTCCTCTTACTACCCTCAGGCATTCTCTAAGATTATAAATTATATACCAAGAGTCCTCATCATTGAAGGTCCAGTCACAGGTCCAAAATCTTCCTTCCAACTTCTCCTTTAAATGTACACCCCCCCCATCCTTTTTCACATATTCTTATTTGTCTAATGGAGCATATTAAAGTTCTTTTCCTTTTCCATGTATAATATAGTGCCATTATTTTATATAATTAAATAGTTTAAAATGCATTTTAAATATTTTTCACATACCCGTGTCTTTCATTTTTACACTATAATGCTTCATTCTCTCCCTCCCCCCTCATACACACATTGAATCTTTCTTTGTAACATTTCCTTGAAACCAATTGACAAGGTGATGTTGGCTAACGGTATTTGTGACATATTTCTTACCTATAGTTCTTTATCTCTCTTCCAAGAGAAGGAATATGTTAATACTTTTAGAAGTTATTTATTTATGTGTACTGTAATGAGCTAATATTTGGTTTTCATTTTTTTTTTTTTTTTTAGTTTTTGCAGGGCAATGGGGTTAAGCGGCTTGTCCAAGGCCACCCAGCTAGGTAATTATTAAGTATCTGAGGGTGGCTTTGAACTCAGGTACACCTGACTCCAGGGCTGGTACTCTATCTACTGCGCCACCTAGCTGCCCCTTCAAATGCCTCATTTTCAATAGAAAATTTAGAATTTTAATTTCTCATGTTAAATATACTCAGATGAATAATTGGAATTATTGCAAGGTTCTAATATGTTCTTTTTCTTTTCTAGGTAAGTAACTAAATGGGGACATGAAGCACTGACATTTCTAATGACCACCATGTTACAAAAGGTACTTTTGGTATTTTAGCATTATTTTGTTAAAAAGGAAATTCTATGAAGATGTTTGGAGGTTAAAGTTTTCCCAGAGCCAGTGATTTAAAAAATTCAAATAAAATAATCATTGATAAAAGCTTTTTAAATTTTAAAATATTTTAATAATAGACTCAAGTGCTATTGAACAAAATTCTTGATTGGAATTTGAACTATAACCATCTTTCCTTTCCCCTAAATTTATTAATGACAGTAACCACTGTACCAACAAAAAAGGTAAATATTCTCCATCCCATCAGTATCCTGGTTATTTGCGCTCTCTCTCTCTCTCTCTCTCTCTCTCTCTGTATACGTGTGTGTGTGTGTGTGTGTGTGTGTGTGTGTGTGTGTGTGTGAATCTAAAGAAGAACAGAATAAAATAAAGATAAAAGTCATTGGTTATGGTAACAGAAAGTTGTTTTAACCTACTTTCTTTCCTTTTTAAATTGAGGTGGCAGTTTGCTTAATGATTCTAAAAAATTATACTGTGAAAAAGGACAAAAGAAGCAACTTTGGAAAATTTCTTATTTTTCAATGCAATGGAATTTAGAGGTAAAAGTCCACCAAATCACTTCACAGATATGGAAACTGAGGCCTAGAGAAGTTAGATTATTTTCTCAAGGACAAATGGTAATGAATAGCTAAGTTCTCTTCTGTGGATAGGTTTTTACCATTTTACAATTTATCTCCATATAGGGGAAGAAATATCACACATTGAGATATGTAGAGTATTAAAATTGTGAATGTTGAGCACCTGCCCATGGTTGGGATAGACTTGACTTACAAAGTTGTTGAGATTTTTTTTTATTTTAAATCAGTGATTATACCAAAAATCTCCACATATCTTCAACATCTTTGTTTTCCCCTTTCCTTACTAAAACATAGGGAGACAAGACTAAATGAATATATCAGAATGATGCATAATGGCATTTCTTTAGGAATTTGAAAGACTTAAAATACTTATTAACAGTACATTTGTATGTAAAAAGTCATAGAAAACATCATAACTTCCATGTTCTGTCTTTGAGGAGAGGTTTGAAAAAGAAGAAAAGAGTAAAAATGATAAAAATTTTAAATACAGGAAGAGACATTTCTTTATTCCTGATATTTTGATGCCTAAGGTTTGGCAGTTTCTTAAAACCTTGGCAAACTATACTTTTAGTGTTTTCATTTTTAGTTATGAATTCATTAAAAAATTAAACATACCCTGAATCTAGAGATTTGGGGGATCTATCCATTCAACCAGAAACTCTACATTTTAAAATACAGGTCACATCTCCAAAGCTATGTTTATTGATAGAATTTAGGATCTTTATAGATCCAAGAAACCCATTTATGTGACTATAGCTATATGAGGAACAAATTCAATGAGACTCATAATTGTACTCTTTTAGTTCATAAGAAAACACATATGTGAGAATCTGGTTTGGTCCAAAGGTTTAAAAAATGGGCAACTTTAATTTCACTTGCAATAGAAACTAATTCTGACCAGTGTTACATAATAACAAATTATATGCATATGTTATACACAGGAACTTTAAGTTATACTTTACAAAGAAAAATGTGTACGATGCTGCAGATGTTTAAAATGGTTAAAGTGACCAGGTTTATGTATAGTTTGGATGAAATTACACTTTTTATTTGTTGTTCACTTGTGTCTGATTCTTCATGACCCCCATGAATCATATACTGTCCCTGGAATTTTCTTGGTAGAGATATTGGAGTGGTTTGCTACTTCCTTCTCCAATAGATTAAGATAAACAAAGATAAAGTGACTTATCCAGGGTCATACAGCTAGTAAGCATTTAAGACCACCTTGAGCCACCTTACTTCCTCCTTCACTTAGTATTATCTTAGTTTAGGAAGCATGTTTGTTCTATAGTATCCTTGAGTGATAGCTATATGATTCTACAAAAGAGGCACTACTGAGTAGTACTTTGCACAGAGAAAAAGTCTGGTGTAATCATGAAACTAAATAATATAATCCTGCCCCCCCCCAAAAAAAGAGACCTTCCCTCAGGATAAGATCTAACTTGTGAATGGTGAATTGCTAACACAGTATGAACTAGATGAATACTGAAAAACCAACCTGAGCCAATCCTTAAGAACTCTATTTCTCAGTAGATAGGCCTTAAATCATCAGCATGTATTAATGTATCAAAAATATATTTGCCAAATTAGATTCTTGTAGCCAAGATTCGTATTTCAAAGGAACAAGATATAGGATAAGTAAATTTTGATAGGAGGCAGTGAGAAGGAATAGGAATGGAGCATGGAATTCTTCCCAGACAGTAAATTCCTGGATTCTTGGGCAACCATAAAGCAGGGGACAACAAATGTATCCCTAGGGACATATCTGTTTCTGGGGTGATGTTTAGAAGATAAACAGATTGTAAGGAGGGAAGTGGGAGGTTGTTAGAAAAATTATATTCCTTGTCTAATTAACAATTTGCATAGGGTTAACTAAAACTATAGAACTAGATTTGAAAATAATAAGCATATTGAGGACATTCTATTGAAAGTCTGGAGGTCTTGGAGACCTGACCATGGCAGATAAGAGCCAGCATTTAACCTAATCAAACTCAAATTAGGACTTAAGTGATTGAAGTCAATTGAATCCTATATTGTTGTAGGCAGTATTGATCAGGTCATGAGCAATTAACTCAAGGAGGGTGAGGGTCAAGAGAGGGATTGTCAAATGTTGTTCACCTTTCTTGTGGGATTGTAGTATGATAACACTGCAAACATTAATAAAATTTCTTGATATAATCATGAAGCACTTAGTACTTAAATGTTTTGATAAATTGAAGGTGATTTTTCTACTTGATCAGATAAAGCTTGTTAGTAAAATAGTATAGCACCCTGGACAGCTCCCCTGAAGAGACTTTGACATAGTGACTCTGGAGATAAGCTGATGAACTTCTATTGTTATAACCTCAGACCTTCTAGATTTGTTTCTCTATCTGGAGTTTCGATTAGAGTTTGAGATAATTAGCATTCCCAAGAAATTTGAGTCTCTGTGCTGGCCTAAGAGGACTATCATTTCTGGTTGGACTTGGGACTTCTCAGAGCTCCTGAATCTTCATGAGGTCTTCCAACATGATACCTTCTTGACCTCTCTATTACATAGTTTGTTGTCTGGATGCCTCTGTTTTAGATATTGAGG
The DNA here is from genome assembly GCF_037893015.1 of Macrotis lagotis. NCBI lineage: Eukaryota > Metazoa > Chordata > Mammalia > Peramelemorphia > Peramelidae > Macrotis > Macrotis lagotis. Next base: position 51,700,804 of record NC_133660.1, on the reverse strand, counting down.
CTTTTAAAGTAGGTCATCCAAACTATCCATGGAATGTAATGGCTAACTTCTTTTTTTTTTTTTTTTTTAGAATTTTGCAAGGCAATGGGGTTAAAGTGGCTTGCCCAAGGCCACATAGCTAGGTAATTATTAAATGTCTGAGACTGGATTTGAACCCAGGTACTCCTGACTCCAGGGCCCATGCTCTATCCACTGCACCACCTAGCTGCCCCAGCGGCTAAGTTCTAAAAATAAAATCAATGAATGAACTTCAAATCATTTCCCATTCTATCATTAATTTTGGCTTTTTTTTTATTTGTGCTTGTGATTGGGTTGAGGAAATCTGACTGCCTTTTGATCTCTTGTGAAGCATAAAATATGTCAATTTTTAGGAAAGGTAAAGTTGGTTGGTGCTGATGAATATTTTGTGGGCTAATATTTTTTTGAAGGTTCAGTGATTTTTCTGAGAATTGTTGGCTAATTTAATTAAAATAGAAAGGAATAATGTGATCTCAGAGTCAGAAAGATCTTGTCTCAAATTCTGCCTCTGACATACAATGACCAATGTGATTCTGGGCAAGTCATTCAACTTGTCAGTAGTCAGAGACAACTCTATAAGATTATGTTAACACAGTCCAAAGCCTACCACAGTTATTGACACATATAGGCACTAAATAATGGTTTATTGATTGATTGATAAGTTGCAGAACAGGTACCAATCTAAATAAGGAGAGGAAGTGCCTTATCAGGGATATCTGACACCAATAAAATAATAGTGTCTTCTTTCATACCTCTTCCTCCCTCCCTCCCTCCCTCCCTTCCATCCTTCCTTCTTTCCATTCTGGCAATAGGGTAAAGTATCTTGCCCAAGGTCACATATCTAGGTAATTAAGTGTCTGTGGCTAGATTTGAACTCAGGTTCTTCTGACCCCAGGGTTGGTGCTCTATTCACTGTGCCACCTAGCTGCCCCGAAACTAATAGTTCTGTGAGGATAAAGATAGATTAAAGTGTTTAAAAGAAACATAGGTTAAAATTTTCAAATGTTAAAGAAGACAATATTAAAAAATAGCATTTTAAAAATCTTATTTTTATTTTATTTTGTTTTTATATCAGCTCAATTTCCAACTATATTCCTTTCTACTCCTTCCCAGTAAACCATCTTCTACAATACAGATTTAATTTTTTAAAAAGCAAAGCAATTCAGCAAAATTAACTAATACTTTAGTCATGTCTGGCTATATATACATATACATATACATATACATATACATATACATATACATATACATATACATATACATATACATATACATATACATATACACATACACATACACACATACACATACATATACATACACATACACATACATATATAATTTCCAAATTCATACATTGTACTCATGTCTTCAAAAAGGGGATATACATTTTCTTAATTCCCATGTTTAGATTTAGAAATGATGAAATATTGGCCTTTTATTCTAGCCAATGACTAGAATATTACTTAGACACAACCTGAATAGGTTATAATTTAAGCCCCTTGGATCTTGGAGAAATATGCCTCATCAGGAAAAATGTTATAATTACATTAGTTTTGGATTACATAATCATTAGAATCCATCAACAAGTTAGAGTCTTACCATTGATATCTCTGCCAGTTTTGGCACTGGTGTTCTTTGATGCATTGGATCTCTATAACTACACTGCTATGAAAAGTGTGGTTAGAAAAATGTCAGATTTCTGATTTTTAACTTTAGTAATTTAGTTTTGGTCTTTTAGTTGACAGTAAGGTGAGAATGTTTGGTTTTTAACATAGTTATACCAAATAATGCTGTGATAACCTTCTTCTATTCTGAACTGAGGATGAAGGAAAGGAAGAAATAAAAAAAAATTCTAGCTTAAAAACTAACCAGTGCTTTTACAGACAGAGGTTCATTGCTTTTATAACAGTAGAATTCCAGAATGCTGGGTTATAAAATGTGTGAAGTAATGGTACTCTCCTCCCTCTTTAATTTTTGACATTTGTCTCACTATAGTCCTATAATGTATATAGACTATGGGCAAAAGAATTGCTATCCAATGATTTAATGAATTTTCTTATTCATTTATTAAATGTTAAGTATATTTAAATGAAAACTATTTATTTCAAATCTCATTAACTATGTAGTATGTTCTTTAAAATGTTTTACTATCTTTTATTTCTTTTGTTTTTGCAAGGCAATGGGATTAAGTGACTTGCCCAAGGTCATGCAGCTAGGCAATTATTAAGTGTCTGAGGCTGGATTTGAATTCTGATCTTCCTGACTCCAGGGCCAGTGCTCTATCCACTGTAACACCCAGCTGCTCCAAAATGTTTTACTATTAGAAATGTTAGTAATTAATATTCTTAATAGCTTATCAATAGAACTAAAGGCAGGACCAAGTTACACCAAGGATAGGATTTTTGCACTACTTTTAAGTTTTTAAGGGCTCAATGTTCTTAAGTATTCACAATCAGTACCTAACAATGTAAGTTTTTTTTTCTCCTTAGGTAATGGTTTTTCAGATTTATTTATACAAATACATATAAAATACATAAAAATAAAATCTGTCTAGTTTTAAAGCTTGCAAACATACTCTCCATATCTTACAAGTCTATGAGAAAGACATTATTGGCATTATTATCCTCATTTTACCAATGAGGAAACTGAGTCTCAGAGAGATGATGTGACTTGCTCATGGTCATAGTAGGATACCAGAAGTAGGATAGAACTCAAGTTTTCTTACTTCAACTCCAGAAGTCCCTATTGCCTCTCCACACCTGAATTTGGAGTTTCTTTTTTAATCTTTTTTTATGAGATAATATTTGTAAAATGCTTTACAACTATGGTAGTTGATGCTTTAAAAGTGTTTGTTTCCTTCCTCTTCCCTTTCCCCTTGATTATATGTATAGGCAAAATGTATGAAAATGACAATATTTTAAACCTAATTGGCAAACTATTTTTTTTTGTTTTTACGGAAAAACAGTACTGTATGTGTACATCTGGATCTCTTTATTTTGCTTTTGTTAATTAATTCCATTCAGTACAGCAAAGAAAACAGTATGGAATTCTTGCAGCTTTCAGAATTGCTCCTGGTAGCAACAAATAATGGAGAGAGTTATAAATATTATTGAAGGAACTATTCACAGAGAAGCCTTATTGGCCGCCACAGGGAACTCTGAATTCCAGTTGCTGGGCCCAACTTTAAAGTAGCTTGCTTTAAAGAAAGTATACTGTAGTATTCTTTGTCTTTTGACTTAAAAGGAACAAAAACTATGTGTTTTATTGCAAGTCTAAACCCTGTATTTATAAAGGGTCTTTTTTGCTTGTCATTCGAAGTATAAAGTGAAATGTTGTAGTATTATAAAAAGGGCTCATTCAAATTCTTGATTTGCTTTTAGGCAAAGGATTGAGCTGTCAGGAACACTTTCACAAATCAGGTTGAACTGGGCAGATTTGCAAATATGTATATTTTCATACCTTAGAATCCAAATGGAAATAAAATCTTTATAAATTAATTCTCCTTCTCTCTCTCTCTCTCTCTCTCTCTCTCTCTCTCTCTCTCTCACACACACACACACAAACATTCTCTTAAGAAATATAATATTTATAGAAGTTTATCTACTATTGAGAAATTTGAAAAACATTGAATATCTTTGTTAACTTTGACCCCCACCCCTTCAAAAGAATATTTCCTGTTTGTGACAATGAATTAAATATAAATATAACCATCAGAAGTTTCTGTAGCATGTTTGATGATTTGAAGTACTGAATTCATTGTATTATAATAATATGGAAAACTTGCTCTCAGTTGCCTTTAAGGTTGAAAGGGACATTTTCTTAAGCTATCTGTTATCGCTAGACTATATTTTGGTGTATTGGAAAAAACAATGGATAAAGAGTATGGAGAACTAGTTTTAGTTGCATCTGTTTGATTAATTAGACCTGTGACCTTGGACAAATTGGATTTTCAATTCTTTTAAATTTTAAAATGTGTGGGATAAGAATAAATGATCTCTAAGGTACATCTAAGTCTAAATGTTGTATTTTGTGTTGAGAGAGAGAGAGAGAGAGAGAGAGAGAGAGAGAGAGAGAGAAAGAGAAAGAGAAAGAGAACAAGAACAATAAGTGCCATTACGGTAAAAGTCTTCCAGCTTTAAATTTCTATGATTCTTTTGTCATAGTTTTATCATTATGGAACTCAGAAGCAATTCAATTAGTTTTAAATATGCTTCTTTATGAGAGGGATCCTGTTCACTGGCTTAAACAAAATGGCATTAAAAAAAATTAAAAACAAAGCAAACCAAATATTTTCAACTGGATATACTGGCTTAGCTTACAGTGTTGCATATAGATAGATAAACCAGATAAATGGATCAACAGTTTATTATGATCTCATCAGAAAATTATTGTGGTAGTTCTAGTTAATATGGCCAAAGAAGTTTTATTTCAAAAAACATTTTTTTTAAATGAGAGATACTTTTATTTTTTTAATTTAATTTATTTATTTTTTAGTTTTTGCAAGGCAATGGGGTTAAGTGGCTTGCTCAAGGCCACACAAGCTATGTAATTATTAAGTGTCTGAGGCCGGATTTGAACTCAGGTACTCCTGACTCCAGGGCTGGTACTCTATCCACTGTGCCACCTAGCCACCCCAGAGATACTGCTAAATAATTCTCAAGGAAAAAAATTTAAAGACCCAAAGGCAAACTATCCAAATACATAGAAAAGACAACCTCCCCTCCCAACAAACTAAGCTGAGAAGAGCTCTGAAAAGTAAATGATAAATTTTTTGTGTTTTGTAAAATTTCTGTCATAATGGAAAAGTTATGTAAAATATTGTGAATTCAGTTATAGAATTAGAGGATTTAAAAACAAATACAGCTTTTAAGAAACATGAGATGAGATGAGAAGTCCTTATATCTGTCAGTAGAGAAGGATCAAGGAAAGTTTGCTCTTGTTAAATGGGAGTGTCAATTAGGGAAAACTACCATTTCCAAAAATACATTGAAATGAAAACCAACAGAAAAAGCATTGTCATTATATAAATTATATTTTTTAAAACTAACTAGCATTTAATTTTTCCTCTTCTATTTTTTCCTTCCCATTGGAAGGGAAGTAAAAGAAAAACAAAACTCATAACAAATCTTCATAATCAAGTTACAACTTTGAAAGACTTAAGTACTCCAACCAGTGAAAATGATCAACCAAAGCTTCAGAGGTCCAGTGATAAAGAATACTACCTATTTCTTGCCAGAGAGGAGATGGATATAAGATGCAGAAGAATAGATAGGTAGATAGATAGATAGATAGATAGATAGATAGATAGATAGATGGACAAAGATAGATATTGTAAATTTCTATGATTCTTCTGGTTAATATGTCCAAAGTACTTTTATTTCAAAAATGTTTTTAAAAAAGGAGGGATACTTTAAAATAGCTAAGAGGATCAGCTTTGTAAATGAGTACATTTTAATTGCTTTTATGGGTATTTGGGAAATTTGTAAAATAAAACATTTTTATGTATTTGCTTCTCTGAAAATTTTTTTTACAATAGATGGCCAATTCATTGTTTTATAATAATTGGAGAGTAAGACTGAGGTTTTAAAATCAGAGGTAGTAAGTATGGTAAAGGGGTAAAATGCTGGAATTTGAGTCAGAAGATGAGAATTTGAAACTTAGCTATAATACTTACAGTGTGTCGCTGAGCAACTCATTTAACTTCTCAAGAGTTTTACTGTTCTCAGTTTTAAAAAAATGTTCTTGTACCATCTTCTTCACATTCCTTTTTTCACAGAATAATTTTTGTGATGACTTTGTGAATTTTTTGCTGACATGTAACATATTGTTACAAAAGAATTAAAGAATCTATCATCAAATCAGTAGTTACTAATATTTTTTAAAATGAAATTTTTATTTTATTTTTCAATTACATACAAAGATGTCTATCCATTTTATCACCTAGTTGCCCAAAAGATTTTGTAAGTTTCAGATTTTTAGTTTCACATTTTTCTACCTTGATTTAGTGTATGAAATATTGGTTTATGCTTAGTTTTTGCCATACTATTTTCTAATTTTTTTAGCAATTTTTGTCAAATAGTGAGTTATTATTCCAGATTCTAGAGTCTTTGGGTTTATCAAATAATAGATTACTATAGTCATTTAATACTCTTTCTTTTGTACCTAATTTATTTTATTTCTCTACTTCTCAATTTCTCTGCCAATACCAGATAGTTTTGATGTCTGATGCTTTAGAAAATAGTTTAATAGTTTTAGATCTGGTATGTTTCTCTCTCTCTCTCTCTCTTCAGTTCTTGTAAGGCAATTGGGTTAAGTGACTTGCCCAAGGTCACACAGCTAGGCAATTATTAAGTGTCTGAGGTTGGATATGAACTCAGGTCTTCTTGACCCAGAGCTGGTGCTCTAACCACAGTGCAACCTAAGTGATCCTTAGATCTAGTATAAATCTAAATAAAATTGTTATTTTTTATTTATTAATTCAGCCTATCCACAAGAAATTGAATTTTTTTCAGTTGTTTAGATGTAATTTTATTTGTGTGAAAAGTATTTGAAATAGTTGCTAGAATTAATGGAATTGAGAGAATAGAGTGGGCTCAGGTTGCCTGTAATTAGATTTTGTGTTTTGGTAGTTTCATTCTCTTTGATTTCTTGTAACATTTGTAGAGTTCTGGTTTTTAGTTTATTAGTTTTATTGACTCAAAAATCTTCTTTTTAAATAATACTTTCTGATTCCTGTAGTAACGTAGCTTAAAATAATTCTCTTGCAGGGTATATACATATATTATTTCTCTAGGCCTCTTTTTCCAATCTTTCCTATAGTATGACTCTTTATTTCTTTTAAGCTCCAGAAAAATCATTTTGAAATGCATTATCGGTGGTTTAATGTTGGCTTCCATTGCACTACTCTTGTAATTTTCCTACATTTGTTAAATGAGAGTTCAAAGGTCAGTAAAATCTAATAAAGTTATTTTTGATGATAGTCAAAAAATGAGTGGCCAACTAAAAGTTAAAATGGAAAAAGGATAAATTTTGGTAAAACAGTTTAACACATGGAAAATTATAAAAATAATACATATTAAATTTTCTTTTTTTCGAAGGGCAGCAGAACTATGGAGAAAGTAGAATTCTTTCTTTTTCATCATTCTATCTTTACATGCATAATCAGAGTATATTAGATAACCATTCATAGAATTTAAGACCAGGTAGTACCTTTTTACTCTTATGCTGTATACCTCTTTGCTAGACATTTGGGAAAAGTCTGAATTTCAAATGGGCCTTTTACCATAATTTATCCTTTTTTCATGTAAATCTATTTTTGTTAATTTAATTTTCAAGACACCCCACTCTGTACATAAATATTTTGTATTCAATAGTCATATCACCTGATGCAGTGCCATCAAACTCATTATGTGAAAAGGAATTTCTGCAGTGATCTAGTAAAAGAAATAGGGTGAGGATTTGAACCTAGATCCTTTGACTTCAAATCCAGTGTGTTTTCCAGTAGTTGACACTACCTGTCATTACCTTGAAATGAACTTTACCGATTTTCTGGTACAAATCTTTATTTTGCTGAGGAATAAACTACTACCAGGAGAGAGATGAAGTATGATTTGAACTATGAACAAATAACTTTATATCATTAAAAACTATATTTTCTTTTTATGTTCTTGTACACGAAGAAATCCTGGAAATATGAAAAACCAGGATAAATTTATACTTTAAAAAAGATCCAGACAAAAATTAAAAACTCTACTCATTATCTAGTATTGTGAAAAATATAGATGATATCAAGATTCTTTTGGTCATAAACCTGTGTGCTCCTAATTTTTTAGAAGAATCAAATAAGTAAAAACATCTTTTCAATTGGTAAAGATGCTAATAGCATTCTTTTAGTTGCTAAGAAATTTGGGTGTGGCTATTTAAGAACTGGCTAGAACACTTTGTCAGTAGAGTGAAGAATTTCTTTTTTTTTCTCAATGAATGCTTCTTTCAGTAATAAAAGTCTGGAAAAAGGAGAAGATAGTCCTGGAGGGGCTAGGCATTTCCTTATATACTTTGCTTCTTTCTTTGCACAGAGGGTTTTATTGTTCATCTCCATTTCCCAACTTTAAAGTAAAATTTCACCCATGCATATTGATTGTAAGGAAAACCATTTGAGCTGCTAAATTCTGTTAAGGTAAATTTACATTCATTTTAAGAATGAAGTCCAAAATAAAATGTGCAAATTTAGAAAAACAGTAGGTGAAATAATCATGCAATGAGGAGAGCAATATGTTGATTCATGTGATTTAAAATCACAGATGAAAGCACTGATTTTTATGATAATGCTGATATGTGACATTAGATCAAGGTCTTGTGGTAACAATAAGAAAACTGCTGTTTGAACTCAGTTGAACTCCAAATCTTGTGAAGTGTGTTTTTAACACTCAATAGGCAATAAATAATTATTAAACATCCACTGTATGTCAGGTCCTGTGCTAAATGCTAGAGAGTCAAATGAGGAAAGTTTGTTTTCAAGGAGATTACAATCTAAGGGTGGGGGGGGGGATAGCATTCAAAAGGATGCTGAAATGTTGGAGCATAGCGCCAGGAAGAGGCATAATGTTCATGGGCTTGAAAACAAGATCAACTGATGGAAAATGAAGTTAAGTGAAAGATTCTTAGCCCTCTCTCAGATTGTTCACTGATTAGAGGATCATGGAGGGAAGGGAGAGAGGGAGAAAAATGTAGAACTCCCCCCCCCCCCGCGGCCCCCCGCCCCCCCCACCCCGCAAAGCAATGGGGTTTAGTGACTTGCCTGAAGTCACACAGCTAGGTAATTATTAAGTGATTGAGGACAGATTTGAACTCAGTTCCTCCTGACTTCAGAGTCAGTACTCTATCCACTGTGCCACCTAGGTGCCCCAGAATTAAAAATCTTACAGGAAAATGAATGTTGAAAACTTTGCATGAAGTTGGAAAAATAAAAATTTAAAAATAAAAAATAGTCCAAAGTTTAATATTTAAATTAATAATTGCTGGTGATTATCTTATTTTTCTTTTGATAAAATAGAAATAGTTATTTACATCCTTTACCATTAAACAGATTTTTAAAGCTTTTTTCTTTTTTCTTTTTAAAGATTTTATCTGAGTTTTGAATTTTACAATTTCCCCCATCTTACTTCCCTCCCCCACCCCCACCCCCCATGGAAAGCAATCTGTCAGTCTTTATTTTGTTTCCATGTTGTACATTGATCCAAATTGAGTGTGATGAGAGAGAAACCATATCCTTAAGGAAGAAACAAAAAGTCTTAGAGATAACAAGATCAGACAATAAGATATCTTAAACAGATTTTTAAAATTTATTTTTATTAAAGATATTTGAGTTTTACAATTTCCTCCCCAATCTTACTTGCCTCCCCCCACCCCCCACAGAAAGCAATCTGTCAGTCTTTACTTTGTTTCCGAGCTGTACCTTGATCCAAATTGGGTGTGATGAGAGAAATCATATCCTTAAAGAAGAGACAAGAAGTCTAAGAGGTAACAAGATCAGACAATAAGATATCTTTAAACAGATATTTTTAATGGGCAGCAATGGATGAATGCTGTTCCTCTACTCCAGCCTCAGACACTTATTAATAGTGTGATTCTGGCCAAGTCCCTTAACCCTCTTTGTTTCAGTTCCCTCATCTATAAAATGAGTTAGAGAAGCAAGTGGCAGAGCCTCTAGGTGGCGCAGTGGATACAGCACCAGCCCTGGAGTCTGGAGTACCTGAGTTCGAATGTGGCCTCAGACAATTAATAATTACCTAGTTGTGTGGCCTTGTCAAAAACGGAGGGGGAGGGGGAGGGGGAGGGGGAGGGGGGGGAGGGGGAGGGGGAGGCGGAGGGGGAGAGGGAGAGGGAGAGGGAGAGGACTGAAATAACAGTTACTACTTACTTGACTCTAAAAAAAGGAGTTTAGTTCTAAGAAACTTAGATAAGTAGAAACATGCCTCTACCACATAATGACTGTGTGACCCTGAACAAGTCACAATCTCTCAGCACCCCTACTGAGAGTAAAATTTAATGTTAAGATGATGATCTAAACTGTTAGAGGAAGTATCTGCTCTCAATACCAATAAAATCATGACTGGTCAAAAAGCAAAGCAAAACAAAAATGTATCTCTTTTCAAAATAAGATATTTCTATTTCATTATAATGTATTCCAATAAATTGTTCACTTTTTCCTGTTGGAATTTTGTTATATTTAATATTATGAAGCAAGAGATTTATTAAATGACAGACTTTTTAATCACATAGATTTGTGGGATGATGATGTTTATTGCCGAAGGATTTGACTTGTTTCCTCATAAGTAGGTAGATAGGGTAGGCATTTTTAATCTTCATTTCACAAGTAATAAGGATAACTTGTGTTTACATAGAATTTAAGATTTACAAAGTGCTTTATATAAATTATTTTATTTGTTCCTCACAACTGCCCATTTTACAGATGAAAAAACTGGGAGAGATTAAATGCTTCTTTGACCAGGTCATAAAATAGAGCAACTATGAAAGCCAGAATCTAAAATGAAATCTAATATTGATTTTGTAGATGAGTCCAAGACCTCATTCTGCTTACCAGTTGTTATTGGGTAATACAGAATTCACTGAAATTTCTTAAGGAAAGTAATTTGTAAACATTAAACATTAAATATAAATATAGGTTTTGGCATATAGAGACTAGATTAGAGATTTCATTGTTAAAGAAAATTTCTTGGTGAGAAAAATTCCTCGAGTAACACACCTTCTTTCTATCTTCTAGTCTTAGCTAGAATTGAGATCAGGTGAATTGCTCAGGGTTTACACAGCTAGTATGTATCAGAGGCCAGATTTAAATCTAGGCCTTCCTTGACTTTGAGGTCAACTCTTTAGCATAATGTGCCTCATATATTTTGATGATAATGTAATAATATAATGGATAATTTTAAAGTTGGACATGTTACCAGTCTTGGTTGGCAACAATTTTAAAATAAAAATAATAAAAGTTTAGAGCTTGGAAAAGGAATTAAAATTTAGTTTAATATTTTCATTTTATGGAAGAGAGGCAGCATGGTTTGGAGCTAACAAGTTGGGGGTGTGAAATTTCTTCTTGAATCTATTCTTACCATATTCTTTATAGAAAATGATCTTAAATTAATCGTTCCATCTGCATTGGTTCTTATGCCTAATATTTTTAGATGTTAATCTATCTGTTTCCAAGCTGCACATTTCTTGCATGTATCTAGAATACCACATCTCAATTCTCAATTGATTTCATTTTATTTTCTCAATCTGTCTTTAGTGCTCCTTGCCTGACATTTTAAGTTTTTTAAAATTAAATTTAAATATAACTTTTAGCCACAATTTGTTTTCAAATGGTCATTTCCAGGATAACAATATGGTATGGTGGAAAACAACCCTAGAATGGGGATTAGGAAACCAGCATCTTAATATCTCCTCTGCCTCTAGCTTAGTTGTATGATGTGTTGTTATTTAGTTGTTATTCAGTCATGTCCAGTTCTTCAGGATCCCATTTGGAATATTCTTGTAAAGATACTGGAGTGTTTTGCCACTTCCTTCTCCAATTCAACTGGGGCAGACAAGGTTAAGTGACCTACCCAGGGCTACATATCTAGTCTGAGGTCAGATTTGAACTCAGGAAGAGGAGTCTTTCTGATTCCAGGTCTGGCCCTCTAGCCATTACACTCTACCCCAAGGCCCTATTTATCTGGAAAAGAAACATGAAATTGGGAAGAAAAGAGAGATTGTGATGAATGAACTCAATTTTGTAGGTAAAGCATGAATCTAGATTCTTTGCTGAAAGAGGCAAGAGATGGGGAAAGAGGACGTGAGATTGTGGGAATCCCAAGAATCATTCAGAGAACAAAAAGAAAGTTGAACATGGGAAAGTTCAGTTGATAGTGGATGACACCAATTTGTAGTGATTCTTTCAGCTTGGGTGCACATTTTATTTCAGTTGTTCACCAGGAATTGAGAAAGGGAAAAAAGGAGGATGGTGGCAGCAATCTATAGTTAGAGTTTGGAAGTGGTTCCCCTTCATGGAGAGGTCTTTAGATGAAGACTAGATTAACATTTTGGGAATATGTTGTAGAGGGAATTCTGGTTTGAATAAAGGTTGGACTAAATGATCTTTTTGGTTCCTCCAACTTTGGAATTCTTTAGAATTCTTTTCTCAGTATGTTTTATTCTAGAGACTGATAAATTTTCCTTTTCTTCCAATGAACTTCCAATGAACTAATTAAATTTTATTCCTGAGTTTGATCACCATTCACCATCTAGATTCACAGATGTCCCTTTTGTCTTTAGGTATTCCCCTTGTAGCTTTGTCAACTCTCTTTAAGAATGTCAGAGTTCTGTAGTCTCCCTTTTCAAAAAAAGAGAGCTGGGGTCTGAAAAGAAATTAAATTTGAGAGGAACCTACCAGTCAGCTGTGACACTTAGATATAGTCATATCATTAGATTATTTTACTATATCTATTTTATTTTCTTCCTTTAATGACCTTATATCTCACCTACTCTTTTATTGATAGTGTTTTTTAAGTTATGTATTGACCTGTAAAGATGTGATAGGAAAAGTTAAATAAAAGATGATTCACTGAACTGTAGACAAATAATGAAATACTTTACTATCATCAGTTGAGTAACATTATAGATAAATAGTCAAAGAATAAGGAACAGGCAGTTTTTAGGTGAAGAAATCAAAACTATATATAATCAAATGAAAACTATTTGAATCCCTGTTGACTAGAGAAATGCAAATTTAAACAACTAAGATACCACCTCATACCCATTAGATTGGCTAGCAAAAGAAAAGGAAAGGATAAATGCTGGAGGTGATTTGGGAAAACTGAAACATAATTGCACTGTGGGTGAAGTTGTGAACTGATCCAGTCATTCTAGAGAGCAATTTGGAATCAGGCCCAAAAGATGATAAAACAATACATACATTTTGATCCAGCAATGTTAGTACTTTGTCTGTATCAAAAAGAGTTATAACAAAGGAAACTAATCTATTTATACATAAGACATTCACAGTAGCTCTTTTTGTGTTGGCTAAGAATTAGACATTGAGAGGATACCCATCAATTAGGGAATGGCTGAACAAGTTATGATATATGATTGTAATGGAATATTATTGTGCTCTCAGAAATGATGAGCAGGATGATTTCAGAAAACCCTTAAAAGACATACTGATACAGTATGTAAGTAACTAATACAGAGAGAAATGAGCAGAACCAGGAGAACATTATACACGATAACAGCAATATTATATGATGAACACCTTATTCTCATTAATACAATGATCCAAAGCAGTCCCAAAGGACTCATGTTGAAAATTGCTAACCATCTTCAGAGAAAGTTCTGATAGCATTTATTTACAGGGAGTAGCATACTCCCTTCTCTGGGGGGGAGAGGGGGAGGGGGAGAGAGAGAGAGAGAGAGAGAGAGAGAGAGAGAGAGAGAGAGAGAGAGAGAGAGAGAGAGAGAGAGAGAGAGAGAGAGTTTGCAACTCAAAACTTAAAATATTAAAATGCTTTTAATATAATTGGGGAAAAATAAAATATTATTACAAATGAACATGACTCCATAAAGGCAATATAAATTATCTGTTTTTTTTCCATGTATACTCATCTAGTTCCCTTTTCTTTACTGAAAACTGATTTTAGAAAATAATTGGGAAATGTGTTGTCATTTAGACTGTGAGAAAGAAATATCCAAAGTAGCTTTTACTTCATAGAAACTTAGAATGTTGGTCTGAGGAAGCACTTTATAGATCATTTAGAAGAATCCTATAGCATCAACAAATTTGGAAAACAGTGATTTGAAAGGGGTTAATTAAGAATAATAAATCATGACTTGTTGAGGTAAAATATGAATGATGAAATGACTTTTGCTTCTGAGTCTGAGTCTCCTTTGATGCTTATACTTACTTCTTAAAGTTTATTAGCAAAGTGCATTAGAGTTCCTAAGTTATGATATACAGCATTAGAATTCTTAACATGAGACTGGTCTTGTGGAGAGATATTGGTGGGGAAAGGAAACTTGTATTAGGAAAAAATACTCCACTGTTTTCATTAATATCTAACAGAAATATAGTATTTCCTTCAAATATTAAAAATAAGATCCTGGAAAGGGGTCCATAGGTTTCAGCAGACTGCCAGGTCCCTGGCACCAAAAAAGGGTGAGCATGTCAAGATAAAGCATCTCTAATTTCCATTAACTTTGAGTTTTGTTATGAGTTTCTAAAGAAATTTTATATATTTTTTTCATTTTGATGAGAGGATCATAGATTAAGAATTAAATGGTATCTTGATGATTATAGGACCATAGATTTAGAGCAGAAGGATTCCTGTTGTTCAATATTAGACAAACCCTTACATTGTATAAACCAGGAAGCCAAGTCCCAGAGAGGGTATATAATTTATCCAAGATAATGTAAGTAATAAGTAGAAGCTCTAGAATTTGAAATCAGGCCCTCTGAGTCCAGATTCAGTTTTCTTTTCACTGTTTGTACTGCCTCTGTAGATACTATAGATCCCCTTGTAGTTTTCTGAAACAGGTAAAAAGAGTGACTGAACAAATTTTACTCTGTTGAATAAGGGGAATTTGGGAACCAGTTAGTAACAAAAGACACAGAATAATTGTTTTTAGATATATGGAATGTGAGAATGTTGAGGAAATTTCCTACCAATTAAGTAGTATCTTAGTGACATAAATGGATGAAAGGTATATCTAGCAGTTCCCCAATCCCTATAAAAGGGATTATCATATAATAGTTTGGCTTGATTATCAGTTGTTTTTTGGCTTGACAATGAGATTTTTGCCTTGTTTGCTTTCATGTTTTGATTTTGCAGTGTTTTTGGCCAAATTATTTCATTCATTATAATTACAATTGGCTCTATATTTAAATGTGTCTAGACATTTTTAGATCTGAGCACCACAAGTTAACTTTTGTTAAGTTTTTCCTTTCCTGTGGACTCTGCCATGTTTACATTTATGTGTTTCACTTTTCAAAAAGGCCCTATTTAGAAGGCCTGATGTGGGCGTTTGGCTGGGAAAAATTAGTTGGCAAGTTTACTGGAGGAAAAAATGATAAACTAGTTTGTTGTGAGTTCTTTCATTTTACAAAAAAAGGAGGATTTTCTGTTTTCTAATTGTTCAGTCCAATTGTTATTAAATCAGCTAAAAAATCTGAATTGTTCTGTTCTGCAGAATTTTGGTACTAGTTGCATTATTATTTGGCTTTGGTAATTCAAGAGACAAAGAAAAATACAAAATGGTTCTCAGTTCTATGCTTTCTCTTACCTCTGAAATAGAACGAGGAGAAGAAGATGCCAAGAATTTTTTAGATCATCTGTAAATAATTATTTAACTGTTGACAATCTAAATGGGAGATTTATATATAATGACCAATATCTTGATATATTACTAGAGGAATAGAACCAGGTGATAATAACTTTCATTATAAGTGAAATCAGAGAGATTTTAAAAGAGGAAAATAAATTAATTTTAAGAGTTTGTTCTATCAAGCACTCAAAGGCAAAAAGAAAATCTTTATGGTACAATTTGTAATGTCATCTTCCAGAGCTCATAATGAGCATAAATGAAGATAACTGAAATTCATCTGTTATAGAGGATGAGAAGGTAGAAAAATTTTATTACCATTTCAAAATTTTTTTACTCTGACTATTCATAAGTACTAAGTAATGTCAATGCAAAAATGAACATAGGGAAGCACAGTGAATGATGAGTTGGAAAATATTATTAGTAATAATAACAGATAAATGACATTTATAAGATTTAAGGTTTGCAAAGCACCTGACAAATATCACTTCATTGGATTCTCAAAACAAACATGGGAGGTAGATGGTATTAGAATTCCTATTTTTATAGATGAAGAAAATGAGGGAAACAGAGGTTAAATAATTTGCCTAGGGTCACATGGTTAGTGTCTTAATGTAGGTGATATTTGAAAGAGGCTAATATATACCCATTTATATTTGGCATGGTGAGCATCAAACATCATGAAAAAACAAATTATTTTATCAGCCAAATTGAAATAAATTGTTGCTGGTGTAGTAGTTTTTGAATCATCTGTTTATGTGTAGTCAGATTATCACTGAGTTAAAGTGAAAGAAAATGGCACCAAAGTTGGAGAAAGATGACCTTATAAGAAATTATGATAGTATCTATTTTATCCATTTTAGCTACTAGATTTAAAAAAGGGGAAATGGATAAAAGAAATTATGTTTGATTATTACTTTTTCCAATAGAATTTTTTTTTGTAAGGCAAATGCGGTTAAGTGGCTTGCCCAAGGCCACACAGCTAGGGAATTATTAAGTGTCTGACTCCAGGGCCAGTGCTTTATCCACTGCGCCACCTAGCTGCCCCTTTCTAATAGAATTTTAACCAGTATAACAACCACCACAAAAAGAAGGAAAAAGAAGACATAAAACTTGCTTTAACAAAGTATACTCTTGATCATCTTTCCCGATAGAGAGGGAAATACTGGTTCTGAATATTAAATTTTTTTTTTAAATACATGGAGCAGGGGGGCAGCTAGGTGGCATAGTAGATAGAACACTGGCCCTGGAGTCAGGAGTACCTGGGTTCAAATTTGGCCTCAGACACTTAATAATTCCCTAGCTGTGTGGCCTTGGGCAAGCCATTTAACTCTGTTTGCCTTGTTAAAAAAACCTAAAAAAAAATCGGGGGAGGCAGCTAGGTGGCGCAGTGGATAGAGCACCAGCCCTGGAGTCAGGAGTACATGAGTTCAAAGCCAGCCTCAAACATTTAATAATTACCTAGCTGTGTGGCCTTAGGAAAGCCACTTAACACAATTGCCTAGCAAAAAAAAAAAAACCTAAAAAAAATACATGGAGCAAGATGTCAGAATATTATAAAGAATATCAGCACATAGAACAATCAATAGCCATAGAAGGAAAAAGAAGTCTATAGAAAGATTGAAGTAAAACAATTAAGTTAGACAAAGCTAAGGACAATTTATAGCTAAAGTTGAACCAAGGTATAGACAAAAAAAAGGAGACAATTTCAAGGATTTTTAGAACAAAATGTTTTCATCATCAGTGATAATAGAACAAGCAATCTTGCATTTGTACTCTAGTCTCTAAATCATGTCTTTTCCCTTAATAATTAGTCTGTCTTAATCTACTGGGTTCTTTTTAGAAAATCTTTTTTTTAGCATTGCCATACCTTCAAGCTATTTTTCTATCTTTATTCTTAGTTTTATCATCAAATTCCTAGGAAAACCATCTACATTCTTTATTTCCACATTCTTATTCCCTTATTGAGTTATGTGAGTGCGTTCAGGATCTCAACTCAACATTCCACATAATAAAAACCAAAAAGGGGAAACATGATTTTTAAGTGAAGAGTGTTGACTTATTTCATTGATCATGGGCAGTTAACAGTGTGCAAAACTTGGCAGTGAATTGAAGGAAGATTGGTATAGATCACATTTGCAAAATTGTTCAGTGACTTCAGTGATTCCAAGATGCTCACAGTCACAAAAATTATATCTTTGTGAACAATGATATTCTGTTAAGATTGATGCTACTGACTGCAAGTCATAGAAGTCAACCAACTTCCTGAAAAATCAGAATTTCAAATGAATCAAAAGATATTAGATATGGGGAGTTTTAAGTGAGCTGCTTTCATATAAGCACTTAGAATAATATTGATTATTCCAATAGTATCAACAATGCATTTCAACCAGTAAAAATCATAAGAGATATGATAACAGGAAATGTTTCATTAGAAAAGGATGTCAGATGGTCATGTGGTTAAATGATTGGAAAAATATTAGGTATTATCAGAAAGTGATTTGAGGGAACATCATTAAATCTTCAGTCATTACCTATTTTCACTTCTTTTAAAGAATGATTTCTGCATGTATGGAGGGTTCTTTAATGAAAATATGTGATTCCAAAATGATTTAGTGATTATGTTTCCAGATAGTCATTTTTAGTTTGATTTGTTTCTTTTAGAAACTGTTCAAATTATTTGACCACTTATCCCTTGGTTGTATATAAAACCAAAGGCTCAGAATTACCCATTTACATTCTCATGTGCGTAATGCAAATTATTCTGTCAAATGTAGTTCCTTTTACTTACTCATTAAATAAAAAAATAAGCACAGATTCACAAATCTTTATACATGAAAATGGAATAGTTGTAAAGGATTGAAAACAATTAGCCAAACAAAGACTGAATGTTTCTAAGTAGCACTTAGAATAACAATAGCTACTGATATGTTCTGTCTCCAATAGCCCTAATGTTTTTATCTTTGTATCTATGATCATTATGGTATTTGTGTGTGTGTGTGTGTGTGTGTGTGTGTGTGTGTGGAGAGAGAGAGAGAGAGAGAGGGAGAGCACACAAAACTATCTAGTTTCACATTTTATGATGAGAAAAGTCAATACCATTAAGCTAGACAATCAATCAAGTTTGCCTAGCAAATCTAATATAGCTGTTTTTCTTTATTTTTGTAAATAAAAATCATTTCAACTTGGGCAACATTTATCACAAGGATAAAACTGGAAATGGAATATACTCTAGAATGTAGGTATACTTATATTTGAGAATAAGTTTTGATCCTAGGTGACTCACTTAACCACTGTGAATCTCTTTCCTCATGTGTAAAATGTATATTGTGATTTATAGTATACTTATATTCATTCTTAAGAATTAAATTAGATAACATTAGTTGTTAATTCTTTTAGTCTTGATGCTCTTTTTAGTTTAAATTTTTGACTTGATACAAATGACAGCTATCATTTCTATAATGGTAAACAAAGTAACAACACTATGTATCTTAGTAGGTAATGCTAATCCAGTATGACAGTATACTATGACATTGATTGTTTTTATGGCAATATGACAGGATACTGTGATATTGATTGTTTTTATCAAGTTACTGTAATTTACTCTTAATTATTTCTATCCTCTAAAGCACCAATTTCCAAACTTTTTTAGTCTGATTATTCTTTGCATTGTTTTTTTTTTTTAGGTTTTTTTCTAGGCAATGGGGTTAAGTGGCTTGCCCAAGGCCACACAGCTAGGTAATTATTAAGTGTCTGAGGCTGGATTTGAACTCAGGTACTCCTGACTCCAGGGTCGGTGCTCTATCCACTGCGCCACCTAGCCGCCCCATATTGTTTGCATTGTTAAATATTTTTTGTGAACATTAAAGACTTTTTTCTTTATGTGAGTATGTCACTCAATTTTATGGTATTAAAATGAAACATTTTAGTATAATTATAAAAATAGTTTTGACCTTGAGAACCCTGAAAGATTTTTAGAATCCCCAGGAGAACCTGGACTTGAAGACTTTCCTACAAAATTTCTCTTTTCTTCATTTGCCTTTTGCCAAATCTTCCTAGGTTATTAGAGAATTTAAGTACATTGTGATAGGTATATGTTATGACTCATCTCTGACCTTACTTCAGGATATACATCATAAATATCAAAGGAATTAATAGAATTTAGAGATGGAAAGGACTTTTAGAGGTTAGTTAATTCAACTCTCATTTTATAGACAAGGAATCTCAAGGCCAGAGAAGTGAAGGGGTTTGCTCAAAGTGTCATAAGTAATGACATGTTTGCTGATCTCATAATGCAGTGCTCATAATAAAGTATTTGCTAAAAAAACCCAAACAAACTACCTTGCCTGGTTTCAGATAAATCCATTGAGAAACTTTTTTACTTTGTTATTTCTTACCTAGTCATAGTCTCTTTCACTAATTAAAATGATTCAATTTGTTATAATATTAACAGTAGCTTGTTACAGAGATATAACTGAGGTCAAAGGAGAATGGTCACTGTTGCATAACATTTCTTAAACATTATATAATATAATGACTCAAGATCTACATTTCTGATAAGACCTTGATGTGAGAGACTGTGAGTTTATTGCATTATACTTCTGGTTAAAAATACTGGGCAAGTTTGATTTGTGTAATTTTAATATAATAATGTATTATAATAATCCTGTTTTCATATCTTGTTTTTAAACATTGATTAATCCAAATATAACAACAACCTTTTTTTTTGTCAGGCATTGCACTGTATAAATATCCTTTAGTTCTTTTGCAATTAGTTTAATGGAATATTACATGATATCAATTAACAGAGAATTTGAGATTTGAAGAATGTTTTTTTCATGATATTTCTCTCTCATCTTGTTCATCAATTCATCAATATAGCATTCCACATTTTTCTACTTTTCTTCCTCTTCCCTTATATTTACTCATTTGAGAGGTAGTTTGGCTTATTAGCTGATCTTTGGGTCAGAAGGTCCTGGGTTCAAGTTATGCTTCTGATGCAAATTGACTTTGTGATTATTTAATCTCTCAGGACTCCAGACAAGTTTTAAAGATCCTAAATTATGAATCAGTTATTAATTGACCTTAGGGAAGGGAGTTTCCGTTTCAGAAGTTTACCATGTTGATAAATTAAAAGTCTGGACCAAAAAGAGGGGGGGAGATACTTGTTACCGTAGCAACTTAGAAAGCTTTCCTTGACTTTCGATTAGAACATTAACTCAGAAGCTGGACTGATTCCACATGAATCTCCATTTAAATTCTAGTACCTGTTTGCCACCATAGTGCTTAGCCTAGTGCCAGCACAATAAATATTGATCAAGTGATCCATGAACAGAGAGTTTCAGTAATCATGTACAGTAAAAGAACAGGAAGCTGAGACTTGTCTCTTCATTCATTCATTCAGTTATTTAATTTTTAAATTTAATATTTATTTATGTATTTAACATTTTATTTGTTTTCCAATTATATACAATAGTAATATGTAGCTATCATTTTTTGCAAGGCTCTGAATTCTACAATTTTCCCCCCTCCTCCCTTCCCTCCCCCACCCCACAGAAGGCTGTCTGACAGTTTCTATGTTGTTTCCATGCCATACATTGATGTAAATTGAATGTTATAAGAGTAAACATAAGAATAAACATAAACCCCCTCCCCCCACCCCCCCACACCAAGAAGATGAGAAACCTCAAGAATAGAGAAAAAAAAATTATACTTCAATCTGTATTCAGATTTCAATGACTCTGTCTCTGGGGTGAGTTGCTTTCTTTATCATAAGTCCACCAGAGAAGTTGCTTCAATATTTTTCCCTCAGTTGCTATTACTAGCTGTACCTCCACTCTATTTCTCCCCACTTTCATTTATTCTATTCTCTCTCTCCCCTTTCATCCTGGCCCTGTCCAAAAGTGTGTTGAATCTGAGTACCCTCTCCCTCCATCTTCTCTTTCTTCTATCACCTATTCCCCTTTCCCTTCCCCCATTCCCCCTCATCCTGTCCCTTTCCTCCCATCCTTCTTCAGGGCAAGACAGATTTCCTCACCCTATTAAGTGTGTATGTCATTTCTTCCCTGAGCCATTTCTGATGAGAATGAAGGCTTACTCATTCCCCCTTGCCTTCCCCCACTCCATTCCATTGAAAAAGCTTTTTCTTGACTCTTATGTGAAATCTCTCAGCTTCTTCTTCATCTCTTTTTCCTTCCTCCCAGTACTTTTCCCCCATCACCCGTTGACTCCATCCCTTTTCCACTTTATACCATTATATTCCTCTCCTTCCTATGTCCTATCTATATATTCTCCTTCTAACAGCTCTTATAAATGACAAAGTTCATATGAGTTATCAATATCTTCTTCCCATGGAGGAATACAAAACAGTTTAACATCATCAAGTTCCTCATAGTCCCTCTCTTCCACTCCCTCTATGGTTCACCAGAGTCCTGTACTTGGAGATCAAACTTTCTGTTCAGCTCTGGTTGTCTCAATAGGAAAGTTTGAAAGTCCCCTGTTTCACTGAAAGTCCATCTTTTCCCCTGAAAGAGGATGTTCAGTTTTGCTGGGTTGTAAACCAAGATCTTTTGCCTTCTGGAATATCATATTCTAATCCCTACAAGCCCTTAATGTAGATGCTACCAGATCCTGTATAATCCTGACTATGGAGCCTTGGTGGTTGAATTGTTTGCTTCTGGCAGCTTTTAGAACTTTCTCTTTGATTTGGGAGTTTGGGAATTTGGCTATAATATTCCTGGAAATTTTTCTTTTGGGATCTCTTTCAGGGGGTGACTAGTGAATTCCCTTAATTTCTATTTTACCCTCAGCTTCTAGGATCTCAGGGCAATTTTGCTGTATTATTTCTTTTTTTTTTAAGTTGTTTTTTTTTTTAGTTTTTGCAAGGCAATGGGGTTAAGTGAATTGCCCAAGGTCACACAGCTAGGTAATTATTAAGTATCTGAGGCCAGATTTGAATTCCGGTACTCCTGACTCCAGGGCCGGAGCTCTATCCACTGCGCCATCTAGCCGCCCCTGTATTATGTCTTGAAAAATGAAGTCTAGGCTCTTCTCCTGGTTGTGGCTTTCAGATAGCCCAATAATTTACAAATTATTTCATCTGGATCTGTTTTCAAGGTCGGTTGTTTTTCCAATGAGATATTTCACATTTTCTTCTAATTTTTGGCTTTCTTGGAAGAGTTTTATCTTTTCCTGCTTTCTTGCAAAGTCATCAGCTTCCTTTAGTTCCATTTTGCATTTGAAGGAGTTATTTTCTTCAGAGAGCTTTTTTATCTCCTTTTCCAGCTGGCATTTTTAAGGCATTCTTCTTCTCATTTGCCTTTTTTTGTTTTGCTTTTTTTCCATTAGGCCTAAACTGGTTTTTATCATATTAATTTTCTTCAGTATTTTTTTGAATATCTTTCACCAAGCTTTTGATTTGGTTTTCATGATTTTTCTACATTACTCTCATTTCTCCTCCCAATTTTTCCTTCACCTCCCTTAATTGCTTTTCAAAGTCTTTTTTGAGCTCATCCCCCATTTCTGTTTCTCTTGGAGGTTTTGGATATGGAAGCTTTGATTTTGTCATCATTTGAGTATGTGTTTTGATCTTCCATGGGACTAAAGTAATTCTCTGTGGTCAAATTCTTCTTTTTCTGTTGTTTACTCATTTCCTCAGCCCAAGACTAATTTACAGCACTTCAAGGCTTTGGGGTTGTTGGGGTTTTTTTTGGGACACCCCACTGGGACCTTTATTCCTCCAAGGTCTTATGCTCTCTAGCCTATTCTTTGATGTGTAGATGACCACAGCACTGCCCTCTGCCCTGGGGCTATAAGGAGGGATCCAGCTATCTTAGTATGGAAGCCCAAACTGCAATATCTGAATGTAGGCAAACAGCAGAGTCCCACCCCAGGGAGAGCAGAGAAATCTCTACAGACTTCCCTTACTGTCCCTGGGGGGTGCAGGCTGCTTTCTCCTGATTCTTGCTGCAGATTCTTCCGCCAGTGCTCTTCATTCCACATTCACTCAGGTGTAGCAGAGTTCTCTCCCTGCTCCTTCAAGCTGTTACTGGTGATCTCTGGGTTAGGCTGTGCTGGGCTGGGCCATGCTGCGGCGTTTTTTCCAACCCTCAGTCCTGGTTCCCGCAGAACTTTTAAGTTGTCTTGGACTGAGAAAATGTATCACTCAGTCTTTCTGTGGGTTCTGCCCATCTAAATTTTGGCTAGAGCCATCCTTTGTTCTTTTTTGGGGGGGGTCAGAATTCCCAGGAAATGCAGCCTTCATGCTACCATCTTGGCCATGCATGCATATCTTAATATCTCTGTGTCTGTTATCTTTACTTGTTGGCATACTGTCTTCCTCATAAGACTGTGAACTTTTCTAGAGCAAGGACTTTTTTTCCTTTATGCTGTAATCCCTATTAGTGTCTAGCACATAGTAGGGCCTTAATAAATGTTTTCTGATTGGCATGTTGTTTTTCAGACTTTTCAGTTGTATTCCATTGTTCATGAATCCATTTGAGGTTTTCTTGGTAGAGATACTGGATTGGTCTACCATTTCTTTCTCCAAATCATTCTAAAGAGGAGGAAACCAAAACATATGGGGTTTTCCCTGATCACCCAGCAGTAAGTTTCTGAGACCGAATTTTAACTCAGACTCATGGTCTGCTGCTTTATCTACTAGTTCACTTAGCTGCCCTAGTGCCAAGTTGAATAAATGCTTGTTGACTTAGAGTGGATCCTGAGACAGATCTTCAAATTCTGTCTGTGATAAAGAGATATTTTCCTCAACATTTTTTTTCTTTTTTCTTTTTTTAAGTTTTTTTTTTTTTGCAAGGCAAATGGGGTTAAGTGGCTTGCCCAAGGCCACACAGCTAGGTCATTATTAAGTGTCTGAGACCAAATTTGAACCCAGGTACTCCTGACTCCAGGGCCAGTGCTTTATCTATTAAGCCACCTAGCCTCCCCCTCATCAACATTTTAGTAAACAGTTCTATATAGAATGTGGTACTATAAGCTTAGATGTGACTACATGTTTAAACAATAAGCCCTATTGCTCCCCCACCTTCAGTATTGTCTTTTCCATAAGACTATAAGCTACTTTTCTTTTTTCAAATTCTTTTTTAAAGTTTTTTTTTGCAAGCCATTGTGGTTAAGCGGCTTGCCCAAGGCCACACAGCTAGGTAATCATTAATTAATTAATTAATAATTAATAATTAAATTAATAATTCACTTCTGAGGTTGGACTTGAACTCAGATATCCTCCTGACTCCAGGGCTGGTGCTCCATCCACTGCATCACCTAAGTGCCCCTATAAGCTACTTTTCAACAGATATTAGTCTTTCCAGCTGCAAAATTCTTTGTGAATCTAAATCTTTTATACATTTATTTTCAGTTTCCCAAAATGGAAAATGCAATATAAGACAATAATAAAATTAAATTATTTTACATATAGAGCTGATTAAATTATAAAAGTCAAAATATGTCTTAATATGAACAATTTTCTCTTGGCTCTGCTCACTTCACTCAGCATTAGTCACGAAAGTCTTTCCAGGCTTTTCTGAAGTTCACTTGTTCTTGATTTCTAACAGAATAATAGCATTCCATCACATTCAAGTACCATAATTTGTTCAGCCATTCCTCAATTGATGCATATACCTCATTTTCTAATTTTTTGCCATAAAAGAGCTGCTATAAATATTTTTGAACATGTGGATCTTTTCCCTTTTTTATGATCTCTTAGTGGCATTATTAGGTCAAAAGCTATACACAGTTTTATCACCTTTTGGACATAGTTCCAAATTGTTGACCAGAATAGTTTGATCAGTTCATTTCCGACATCCTCTCCAACATTGTTCATTTTCCTTTTTTGTCATTTTAATCAATCTGATAGTTGTGAGGTAGATAATGATTTGGAACATTTTTTCCTTTGTCTATGAAGAGTTTCTGAAATCTGCCTGTTCATAACCTTTGATTATTTATTAATCGGGGAATGACTTGTATTCTTAAAAATTTCACTCAGTTTTCTATATATTTTTAAAATGAGTCCTTTATGAGAAACACTAGCTGTGAAAATTGTTTCCCAGCTTTCTGAATTCCTTCTAATTGTGGTTGTTTTGGTTTTATGTAAAATCTTTTTAATTTAATGTAATCAAAATTGTACACATTAACAGCAGCATTGTGTGATGATCAACTCTGATGAATGTAGCTTTTCTCAGCAGTTCATCAGTCAAGTCCTAAAAGACTCATAATGGAAAATGCTACCCACATCCAGAGGGGAAAAAAACCTATGGAATCTGAGTTCAGACTAAAGTATACTGTATTTACTTTTTAAGATTTGTTTTATACATTTTTCTTTTTTCTCATTTTTTCCCTTTAATTCTGAATTTTCTTTCACAACGTGACTAATATGGAAATAGGTTATGCATGATTGTACATGTATAATTTAGATTACTTGCTGTCATGGGAAAGAGAAAAGGAACTGAGACAGAAAGAAAATCCAGAAGCTTACAAAAAAGATTCATGATGAAAGCTAAAAAATAACATTCAAAAAAGAAAAAAATATTGTCTTAAGACAATCAATTACTTAAGCTAATCAATACAAACAAATAATAAAAGTTTGACTTTATACTGAAGTCTAGGAAAAATACCATGAGCTAAAGATTAAAGAAACAAGAAAATATAAATGAGTTTTTAAAAAATATATATTTACTTAAGAAAATTCATGATTACACCAAAATTATCACTTTAGATATTGCAAAGGGCCAAATGATGATTTTTAAACTATGAAATGATCATAATCAGAGCTCAGAGAAGGACTTTTGGAAAGCTCTTAAATATTTTATGATCTTGTGAAAGAAATATTATATTTGTCAAGATGGTGATAAGTTTAAACAAGGAATTTAAATAGGAGGACAATGAAATACCCCAATGTTTTGAATATGTATTAAAACCACAGGAAAATTACATTTGAAATTCAGTACAGATTTAAAAACTCTGTCTCCTGTGAAACACTTCAGTGATACCACTACTTCAGTAGTTTTGAAAGTAGCTTTGAGCAAAATTATTACAAATATGGCCATTTTATTATTGAAACATTGGAAAAAATAAAAGTTAAATATGATTTACATATTTTAAAAATTCATTAAGTGTATATAACCATTGTAAAGTTAAAGTTCCTACCCAATACATGTTAAATATAAAACAGTAATAAAATCTAATGTAGTATATAAGAATGACTTAGCTATAAAATTTAATATATTGTCTTTAAGAAATCATTTAGCACAGAGATTCTAAAATGACTTTCCCAAAGTCACACATCCATTCTGTATCACAGGTGGGACTTCTTGAAAAGCTATAGTTGCTTATGTTTTTTGGACATAGTTGTACATTTTCAGCCCTAGAGTCACATTCTATCTTTTGCAACTTTTATAAAGGTATTTGTTATATTAAGTGAAAATTGTCTTAAGACTAGGAGTAAAAAACTTTGGCAAGGAAAATACTTATCAAAATACCAGTAGTTTGGTTTTTAGGTTATATTTTATTATAATGACCCATGAAATAGTATGGTTACTCCCTTCCGCAGTTGAGGATGGCAAAATATTAGAAAAAAAGGAAAGATACCAATGGGTATACAATTCTGAAATCCTCTACAAAAGCTAAATTAGTGACTGGCATTTAAGATACAAGAATAAACAATACTTAAGGAAATGAACTATATCCTTAAATGACATTTTTGTTGAAAAAGAAATCAGGAGACATAAAGAAGTGGAAAGAAGAATGTTTCATAGCTCCTTCTTAAAGAGGAGAATAAATGAGTAATTTTTATAGTATGTCCCAAAGAAAGACAAACCATAATTTTATGGTGTAGTTGGTGGTCTCATTTTTTTAGTGCTCATGAGAAACATGTACTAAATTATCACTATGAAGGTAATTATAGTTTATGCAGTATTACCTTTATAGAGAACAAAAGAGAAAAATTATATGAAGAACTATGCTGTCATTTTCCATTGTCAGCATAAATGTTATCAATTCAAAAGACAATTTACAAATGGCAATAATGACCATCATATAGTATTTCTTAGAATTTGCAAAACACTTCATATATATATATATGTATTTCATTTGAAAAAATAACTATAACTCTTTGAGGTTGAGATTATAAAATTATTGCTTCCATTTCACAGATATGAAATAATTAAGGTTCACAGAGGTTAAAGACATGGTCAGATGACCAATTAGTTTCACAGGAGGCTACCTGAATAATAGATTAATATAAAATTTTCACTTGATTGGGATAAAAGGACCCTCAGTCTCTGTCAGATTCTCTTTTTGGTTGTTTTTTGTTTTTTTTTTTTGTCTTTTGCTCTGGACCTGTGTTGTCACTGACGTGGGAAACTTCTACCAATACAGACTGGCAACTTGTTCAATTTGTAATCCTAAAGAGATGCCTAGGACATTAAGTGACTGAGTGACTTTCCCATAGTCAGAATGTTTTACAGTTGATATTTGAACCCAGTTATTCCAGATTCAGAAACCAAATGCACATTCATTACTACTTTGCTATCTTATTCTATTCTTGCCAAACCCAAATGTGGCACTTACACTATCTAATGCGTAAAGGTGGAATTTTGCTGTCTGAAAGACATTTTTACTTAGCCAAGTCAAACAACCCTTCTTTACTCCAGACATTTTTGACCCATGAAATTAGTTATTGTGGTTTTGTATATATGAAAGTGAGAGTATCTCTGCTCACTGACATTTGGAAACTGTTTTAGAATAATGAAGGTTCTTTTCTCAAAAATAAATCTGCTAATGGTTTTAGAGCTTACTAGCAAGAAGAAATATTTGTTTAGAATAATTGAGTCATTGGCAATGATACTTAAAATGCATTTCAAATTATAGATTATAATCACATTTATAAAATGTATTACAAATGTAGAATCAATGGAAAATATTAGACTTTGATCAACAAAAGTGAAAGCACTTATAAACTCTTAAACTTGCTTCTAAAAAGTATAATTATCATTGTTTTGAGTATATAGATAGTATAATTATAATTGCTTTCTGGAGCAGTTATGTAAAATGTTTCAAAAATCTTAACTATTATATAGTTGTCAGTTGTTTAGGTACAAACCTGTCAGGGTTAGAATTTGTGAGTTTATTATGCTCACACTTTTAGAGTAACAACTTGTGACTTACACATACAAATTTTGAGTGTACTTAACTTCCTTTTGTATACTTTATATCCACTCAGGGTTGATTATTGGCAATGATAGAAAATGCCATACTTTTAGGACTCTTGTAAAAAGCATGGGAATTTCATGATGCTGAAACTTTTGAACCATCTGCTTTTTGGAGGGATGGGTATTCAGCCTATTTTTGGAATCTCTTATTTGATTTGGTAGATATCAACTGTTGTATCCACCTTCCCTTTTCTTTTTCCTTTGACACTGCCAATATATTCAGTGCCAGTTGGCTTGCCAAGAGTATTAAGTTCAAATTTCCTTCATATAATCTTGCTTTACTTGACCGGTATGACATCCTCTAAAGTTAACTAGAAGATGATATTCAGTCCAGGTTTATCAATGGATGAAGAATTGAATTGAAATTCCTCTCTAATTCTATGACATGGGTTCCTTTGGATATTGCTTTTTCACTAAGAATCCACATGATGATTCTGATAATCATAAGCCTGATTTCTCTTCTCTTACCTTGGAGTGAGCTGGCCTTTGATTTTATCTAAGTTCTCTTTTTCAATCATTTATCTTTACAGTGTGCTTGTTATTATGCAAATTGTTCTACTTCTTTGCTTTGCTGAAGTGAATTGTTCAAGGTCAACTTCAAAGCTCAAGAATAAAGTCGGATTTCTCTAGTTATGATTCGGAACTGAACTTAGTGTACCCTGTTTCCTCTGATCCCTATATGCTAACAAATAAGTTTGAGTTTTTTTATTTGGCTCTGTAATATCTCTGGTCTCAGTCAAATCTGACCTCAGACTCTTAGTCCCCTCCCTCCTTTCTTTTTTGGATTTTTGCAAGGCAGTGGGGTTAAGTGACTTGCCTAAGGTCACATAGGTAACTATTAAGTATCTGAGATCGGATTTGAAGTCAGGTCCTCCTGACTCCAGGGCCAGCGCTCTTATGCACTATACCACCTAGCTGCCCCTGTCCTCAGACTCTTAATAGCGTGATCCTGGGCAAGTAACAGCCCTGTTTGCCTCAGGTTTATCATCTGTAAAATGAACTGGAGAAGAAAAAAAGGCAAACCAATCTATTATTTTTTGCCAAGAAGATCGCAAAGGGGATCACAAAGAGTCAGACATAACTAAACAACTGCAACAACAGAATCTTTAGGACTTTAAATCTTTTAATAGATATCATAATTCCCCCCCTAAAAAATTCATTTGAATACATCTTAGTTTTAAAATAAATATATTCCTCAGAGAACTTCAGAGGAAACAAGCTGGTGCCTTACATAGAGCATTGAACCTGGAATTAGTAAGGCTTTAGTTAAAATTTTATTTTAGACACTAGTAGCTGTATGACCCCCCCATTAAATCATTTACCCTTCCCTTCCTTTGTGAGTATTTACCTCACATGACTACCTATTTATCTATATACCTATCTATCCATGTATCTGTCAGTATGTCTATCTGCCTACTTACCTAGTATCTATGTGTGCATTGCAAATGTATATGTATTATATATACATATATACATATATATATACTTTGTAAACATAAAAGTGCTATGTAAATGCTAGTTATTATTGTCATGAAATCAAATAGTGAAAATAGAGTGCTGTAGCTCTAAAGCTTGAGGATCAGTGCTCTAATTTAATAACATGGATGCCAAAATATATGAAAATATATATGAATATGAAATCTATATGAATTATTCTAGTCTTGTTCAAGCTTATGGTTTGCAATAATATTCTTTTGGAGTTCTGAAGATAGAAAAACTAAAAGAGCATCCAAGAACTCAATGATGTTGCTGAAGCTGACCTATTTGGTTGAAATGTCCAATTGTTCTACAACAAGTCATTTTTCTTTCTCAGTTTGTTGTTGGCCAACAAGTGATATAAGGTCCCTGACATTTGCAACTGAACTGTCTATTTCAGTGAGTAGCAGTTACTATTTTTATTTTTGTTTTCACTTTGAAAGGTTGAAGACACATTTTACTCTATAAAGCAGAATACTTTAAAGTCAATGGGAAAGGAATTCTGGCATTGAGAATTTTTGGAAATGGGGTTCTGGAACTCTGTTCTGAATAGTTATCTTTTTTGTCTTAGGATACTAAAATATTTTTAAAAGCAATGCAAGGTTATCATAAATAGTGTCATGTTTATCTTCTTATACCACAATTTCCTGATGTAACTCTAAAGCAAAAAATCTCATTGTTTGAAAATTGCAATTAAAAATTATCATGGGTTATTTAGGAGAGTGAGGCACAGCCAAAGTGCTATAAATGGTATCCATTAAAAAAAAGGAAATCTTCCAATATGTTGGACACATCTTCCAAGGAGAATTTATAGGAGAATATGTATAAAAATAATATAGAATAAGAAAGTATGGATGGCTTGTTATATGTAGCCATGGAGTACCTAGATTAATAAGAACATTGATTTATCAATGTATATCTATATGTATCATTTTCTTATCAGTTAATCAAACCTTGTAATTTGATGCTGCTTTAATTTTCTCTCATTCTTCTTCCATATCCAAGAATCTAAAAAAATAAAGAATGTGAAAGGTTGAAAGAAAAAAGTAAAATACTACCTAGGAATCTATAAAAAATAAAGAGGATGAAATAGATTGGAAGAAAAAAGCAAAATACTACCTACCTCTGCAGAGAATTTCTAATAATCTCTTCAAAACAACTTTTCATTTTTTTAATATTCCATATTATGGTGGAAGAAATAGTAAAATTAGGATGCTGAACCATTAACTAGCTATATGTTTTTAGAGGCAGTAAATAATTTCAATGAACTTCCGATTTTTTCCCCTCTATTTTTCTCTAAGGTACTACCACCTGTTTATCCTAACTTCCTCACCCATAGAATTGGGCTAATAATACTCAGGTTATCTAGCTATCTAAGGATTAAATGAGATAGTTTAAATGAAGGAAGACAAGTGATTGAGGGCTAAGAAGGCTGAGCAGATTTAAGGAAATCTAAGACAATAGCTAGGAAATTGAAAAATATTCGTAAAGTGTTGACAAAGTCTTATACTGCATTATATTGTGAAGTATTATGTTGTTAAATTATGAATTAATAATGTCAACTATTATTATTATTATTATTATTATTATTAAATTCTTTAAAATAAAATGGGATAGATAACCTGAGATTTTTATCCCAATTCTATAGGTGAGAAAGTTGAATTAAGCTACAGGTGGTAGTAGTTTATAGGGGAAAAATTAAATTGTAAGTGCTATTTTAGTCAACTGTATAAAAAGAACTTGCAGACGGTTGGCAATATCAGTCATCTCTGGTATCATTTATTCATAATTCCTTGATTATCCCAGTTTATTCATTAATTAACTGCTTTACTACATATGAATCTAATCTAGTGAGGATTATTTTCTAAAGGATTCTTTCCAAAGAAGGACATAGCAAATGTGCCAGTTATTTCCAAAAATGTATATTCCAAATGTTCTAGTTACTGTGATGTTTTGCCAAAGCTTATAATATGTTGATACCATTTATAGAAATGTGGGATGCTGGGAAGGGAAGGGAGAGAGAGGATGCTACTTTTAAAACATGGAAAATTCTTTAATTCCACTAACATTTACTAAATACCTATTGCTTACAGAGTACTATTGTGCTAAGTTAGAGGAGATTCAAAGTTTGAGACAATAATCGGACTTGCCATTTAACAGGAGGCTACTGTGGCATACAGTTCTTGGATGCTCTTTATCCTGCTTGAAATAGCTCATGGAAAGGTCATACAAGAATAGAATACAGGGCTCCTGGCTGACATGAATCTTCATTTGTGTTTCTTTCCAGTGGTCATATGTATTTTGATTTGTTTGACCTTGAGATTTGTCAGCTCACAATTTTTGATTTTAGTGAAACAGTAGAGGGCATCTCTTATTATATTTGGAATGGTTCACACCAAAAGGATGAAAAAAGAGAAATTATGTGTTTGAATCAATATCCCCTGGACTACAGTCAGTGTACACCAAGCAGGGCCACTGTCAACAGACCTTCTTGTCTGTTACTTCCAACTTAAAGGTAAACCATGAGTCACTTGAGATGATCATCTTTAGCTAACTGCAAAATCTCTTCCTCTTCATTTCACTGCAACAAAATTGGTGTCAAAACACCTTATTAAAGAATTAGAGAAGGGCTGCTAGGTGGAGCAGTGGATAAAGCACTGGCCCTGGGGTCAGCAGTACCTGGGTTCAAATCCGGTCTCAGACACTTAATAATTACCTAGCTGTGTGGCCTTGGGCAAGCCACTTAACCCCATTTGCCTTGCAAAAAAAAAAAACCTAAAAAAAAAAGAATGTGATCCACTGAGACAGAGCTGGTGGTATTGGAAAAAAGAATTAGAGAAAAGAATAAAGCAAAGTGAAAGCTGAAGGTGGTCAAGTCATTAAGCAGAGCAATATCATTCTGTCACGACTAGCTTATTCTCTCTTCTTAACAACATGCCAGAGCAGTGGTTCTCAATGGTTCCAGGACCTTTTTAAACTCTTAAAATTTATTAATTCCTCCCTCTTCAGACACCTCCCCACCAAGAGCTTTTGTTATATGGGTTTTATCAATCAATATTTTCCATAACAGAAATTAAAATATTTTATTTTGAAATTTTTTTAACCTCATAAACCACCTGAAAGGGTCTCAGAGACCCCCAAAAGTTCCTGACCTAAACATTGAGAAGTATTGCTTTAGAGCAAAGGTAAGCAGGTTGTAAATAAATTCATCATTTGAGAGAATAATAAACAGTTTTGAGTTCTTTGTTTATTTAAAGGAAAGGTTAAATATTAACTATGCATGCTTACATTTCTATACTGCTTTAGAGCTTATGAAATGCTTTCTTTAAAGTCAACCTCTGAGGTACAGGTCATTTTTAGAACTGGGACAGAATCTAGGACTTCACTCTACAAGCCATATTTTAATCATTACAAAAGATTTTATTTCCATTGTGGTGTGTGTGTG
Source organism: Macrotis lagotis (assembly GCF_037893015.1). NCBI lineage: Eukaryota > Metazoa > Chordata > Mammalia > Peramelemorphia > Peramelidae > Macrotis > Macrotis lagotis. The sequence goes on along the minus strand of NC_133660.1, from coordinate 51,667,273 downwards.
TGTGTGGGGGGGAGGGAGAAATGTCATAAAGAAATGAAAGAACCTCCATCTTAAGAACAGCAGCAATAGCAACAACAAAGTCTAGTGGAAACCAGAGACTGGGTCCTAGTGAATAGAGTGCAGCCTTAGGGCAAAATCCACCTGGATTCCAATTAACCTGATTGTGATCCTGGAGAAGTCATTTTATCTCAGTAGACTAAGCAACTAAGGATAAAAATTTCAGAGTAGTTATAAATTTAGCTTATTTGCGCAAATTTCTGTCAAAAAACATGCATTTGAAACCTTGTTAAATCATGGCTTTAAAAACCATTCCACACCCTACCCTAATGTACTTTGCATAAACAAGCAGATGGTGCCACCCAGTGGACTTTAGGCAAAATAGCAACAGCCCCAATTACTCTACAAGGAAGATAGGGAATAGAGGCAGAAAGCAAGAGAATGACATAGTCTAGAAGACATAGGAAAAAAGAATGACACAAGAAGAGAGGAAAGAGTTAAGTGTGGATTGTATAATTAAATGTTAGGTGTTATCATCATATTAGTAAACCTGAAATTATTTAAATTGGTTTTTCTTCCTTTTGTCATATTATAATGCCTACTCTAGATCTATCAATTTTATTTTAATGAAATAAGCTTGCTTTTTGTAAATTTCTTTTCTGATATTGGTACCATGGAATTTTTAGGACTCCATGGTTAAAAGAGCAACAAAAATTCAGTTTTCAGAAATATTTTCATTCATGTTGGACTGTTTGCTAGTCTGTTCTTAGAATGAGAGGAGACTTAAATCATTTTGTTCAATTGCCTCATTTTACTGACGAGGAAACTAAAGCTTAAAGAGATGTGTAGACTTTCTTGAAGATCATATAGATATGACAGGAGAGAAGGTGGAAGCTTTGCTTAATAGGGAAAAAATACTGACTCAGAGGGCAGAAACCCCAGGTCTACCCAGTGAAATTGTGTGACTTTGGGTAAACCATTTAACTACTCATCCTTGAGCACTGAATTGCAGAGAGGATCAGTCAATATTTTTCAATTACTATGTGCATCCAGAGATGAACTTAGTTGGAGATAGTAAGAAAATTTGGTTATACCTGAATAGAAACAGAATTGCACAACTTTTTTAAAAAGTAGAAGGAACAATGTCACCTTCTAGGTTTATATTCAATGATATGTAATTTTATTAACATTTGGAAGCATAAAAATTCCCCAAATACCATATAAAAAATCACAGGGCATATTTTATTGTTGTTGTTTGCAAGGCATTGGGGTTAAGTGACTTGCCCAAGGTCACATAGCTAGGTAATCATTAAATGTCTGATGTTGGATTTGAAATCAGGCCCTCCTGACTCCAGGGCTGGTGTTCTATGCACTGTGCCACTTAGCTACCCCCCACAGGGAATATTAATAATATATATGAGCACTTCAATCAGCTTAAATACCTCTGAATTACAACTATAGTTGGATGCCCTGTGTTTATTTTGCAAAACAAATAAGAGACATAGAGAACTTATGTCAATACTCCCAACCACTTCTATTTTCTTTTTACTCCCAACCACATGTAATGGACTAGAGCAATTTTAGTTTTGACAGCTTTTAGCAGATAGATTTGTCTTTGAGGTCTCACAGTTTATGAGTTTATGTCCAGTAGTAGGAAGGGCACTATTTGTGTAGTCACTGGACCTGGGTTTGAATCCTGTCTTTGCTACTTGCTTCTTGTGTCACCTTGAAGAAACCATTTGTCTTCCTTGGGCCTTGGGTTTCTCATATGATGTCCTTTGAGGTCCTTTCCAGCTTTAAATCTTAGCATTCCCCTCTAGTGATTTACACTGGCCTCAGACACTCACAAAGTGTGTGACTCCAGACAAATCACTTCACTGTTTTCCCGAGCTTCCTCATTTGTAAAATGAGCTAGAGAAGAAAATGGCAAAGTACCGCAGCATCTTTGTTAAGAAAACCTCAAATGGGGTTTTGAAGAGTCAGACATGACTGAAAAATGACTGAACAGCAATAAACACGAACGCTTCCATATAAAAAGAACAGAAAAAGAGGTTTTTATATAAAATTTGCATATGAAAGGAGTTTTATATAAATTATGATGCACAATTTATTTTTAAAAGTATATGATAAAAATTTATAATGTTCCCAATATTCTACCCTTTTGGAATTTTCTTTTTCTTTCTTCTGCCTTTTAATTTTCAAAGCAATAAGTTATTGGAATTAGCACATTTTCATTTATTTTTTTACCTTGTTATCTTGCTCTAGCCTCTTAGAGGAACATAAAATGTTTAATCTTAAATTGTTATTCTTCTAGTTAACAGTCTTTGAAACAACAAACTTAATTTTAGGAGAGACCTATTAAATTCAGATATGCTTTCCAATTGTTTGACAGTTCATACCAAAGTTTATATAATTCTACTTAGCGCTTGGTCAGACTTTAGAATAGGCCCTGATTTTATTTATGTATTCCTTATCACTGTCTTTTTAAATTCAGTGGTCCCTATTCAAAAAGTCAGTTTAAGCTGGTCTCCTTCTTTCCTTTGACCAAATGTTTGTAAATATCAAACTCAAAACTTGGGGGACAAGGAAATCTTGAATGCCAGCCTCTCCTTTCAATGAATTTAAAACCATCTTTTACTCCCTTTCACTCTTACAAATACATATCACTTAAATCTTTAAAAAATGGATGAAGGCAGGCAGAAATAATAATAAACATTACATTAGAAATACTAAGAAATATTTTCTTGACTTTAAAATGAAAGGATTGGACCAGATAGCCTTTCATTTTTTTAAAGTTATTGATACATTTTGTTTGACACAACAGAAGTTTTCTGATTCACACAGAGATAAACCTTTTACAAAGCACATCCTAAAATGGATTTTTTAAACTGTAAGTTTCTTTAATGAGGGGCTTATTTGTCAAATATATAGAGAACAGAGTCAAATTTATAAAAATAAGAACCATTCCCCAATTAATAAATGTTCAAAGATTATTTTTTCAGAAAAAAATCAGAGCTATCTATAGTCATAGAAAAAATGCTCTAAATCACTAATTATAGCAATGAAAATTAAAACAACTATGAGGTACAATTCCATATCCATCAGATTGCTTAACTTGACAGAACAGGAAATTACAAATGCTGGAGGGTTTTTTGAAATATAATATAAATATAATATATATAATATAAATATAAAAACTAATGTACTGTGGGTAGAGCTGTGAACTGGTCCAACAGTTCTGGAGAACAATTTGGAACTATGTCCAAAGGATTATAAAACTGTATATGCCTTTTAATCCAATTATTCTGTTCTTAGGTCTGTAGTTCAAAGAGATCAAAGCAGGAAAAGAACCCATATATGCAAAATTATTTCTGGCAGCTCTTTTTTTATGGTGGCCAAAAACTAGGAAGCCATCAATTGGGAAATGACTTAATTGGTTATAGTATATGTTTGTGCTATAAGTAATGATGCAGGGGGGTGGTTTCAGAAAAACCTGGCAAGACTTATATGAATTGATACAAAATGACAGAAGTAGGAGAACCTTGTACACAATAAGAGCAACATTGTAATGATAATCAATTATGAAAGACTTAGCTACTTTGATCAATAAAATGATATACAATATTTCCAAAGGATTCATGATGAAAAATGCCATCACTCTCCCAAGAAAGATGAACTCTTGAGTGAAGACTGAAGCACATTTTTTTTTCATTTCAAAAAAGTACATTATACAACCAAGTAGATTTTGGGATATTAATAAAAAGGAAGGATATCCTTTAACTTTGAGTTTTAATTTTTAAACTTATTTCAATTAATAAAAATTATCTTCTCTTCCTCTATTTTTACACTAATAGAAAAAAGACATTAAAAAAAATCTTTGTTGTAAACATGCAGTCAAACAAAACAAAATCCTATATTTGGTTTTATGTTACTAATATTATTATATTTTAATAGAATTTTAGTGACTTATCATGTTGATATTGGTGTTTTCATTGTGCCTATTGATCTTTTGTCTCTACCTTTTTCATTCTTATATTAGATAGAGATTTCATAGAAGTTCATATGAGATCACAGAGCTAGAAAGGAACCAAAAACCTATCTAGTCTCATCTCCGTTATTTAAAGAATATGGAAATTGTGACCCCAAGTGGATTGTTCAGGATTATACAGATTATACAGTAAGTGGCAGAGGTAGGATAGGATCTGAGCTCTTCTTGACTCCCAGTGCCAAGTATTCCCATTTTTCTTTACGTTCACTCATTTTTTAAGGATCTACTATGTATAGACATCAGTCTCTGGCATCATTTGGAATACAGAGGTGGATAAGAAACTGTTTTTTTTCCAATGGAGAAATGTGTTCATAGAAAAAGAAACATGTTAAAATGTGGTAAGTACATGAGGAGTAAAATCATAGTGCTGTTGGGGTTCAAACAAGAGACAAAGATATTTCTTCTGATTTGGAACTACGCCCAAAGGGCAACAAAAATGTGTATACCCTTTGATCCAGCAATACCAGTACTGCATCTATACCTTGAAGAGATGATGAAAAAAGGGTAAAAACATCACTTGTACAAAAATATTCACAGCAGCCCTGTTTGTGGTAGCAAAGAATTGGAAATAAAATAAATGTCCTTCAATGGCTTAGCAAACTGTGGTAAATGTATGTCATGGAACACTATTGTTCTATTAGAAACCAGGAGGGTTGGGAATTCAGGGAAGCCTGGATGGATTTGCATGAACTGATGGTGAGTGAGATGAACAGAACCAGAAAAACACCGTACACCCTAACAGCAACAGGGAGCAATGATCAAACTTGATGGACTTGCTCATTCCATCAGTGCAACAATCAGGGTCAATTTGGGGCTGTCTGCAATAGAGAATACCATCTGTATCCAGAGAAGGAACTGTGGAGTTTGAACAAAGACCAAGGACTATTACCTTAAATTTAGGAAAAAAAATTGATATCTTATTGTCTGATCTTGCTGTCTCTTATACTTTATGTTTCTTCCTTGAGGATATGATTTCTCTTTCATTGCATTCAATTTGGATCAATGTATACCATGGAAACAATGTAAAGACTGGCAGATTGCCTTCTATGGGGGGGGGGGTGGGGGGAAGGAGTAAGATTAGGGAAAAAAATTGTAAAGCTCAAAATAAATAAAATCTTTTAAAAAAAGAAAGAAAAAATGATATTTCTTCTGTCTCAGCTTCAGACTACTCTATGTTGGCCTTTTCATTGATTCTGGAAGGATGGATAGATTTCAGCAGGTTAAATTGTTATTAGTTCAGTTATTTCAGTTAAAAAAATTTCTGATTCTATTATAAATCCTTTAGTAAATTGGAATGAAAAATCCAAAGATCAGAGGTTTGTCAAGGAGAGAAGTACCATATTTCCCCATATATAAGACTCACCCTTTTAAAAAAAATTTGGGATCTAAAAACTGGGAGCGTCTCATTTAGTAATTGGAGTTTTTTTTTTACTAGTATTTCTCACTTTTTTACACTCATTGTTTAGCATTTGTAACCCGGTATATTAGGTTTTGTTTTGCCACATTCTGCCTAGAAATGGCTCAGAAAAGACTTTCATCCAGTGCTGAATTCAAGTTCTAAGTGATTCACTGTGCAAAAGTGAATGCTGAATGTCAGCCTGGTCCTCCTCCAACTGAGAAAACAATCCAAATCTGGCTACAGGAAGAAGAAACCGGACTGAAAACTCCATGGCAGGAAGAAAACCAAGAGAGGCAGGTCAACCAAATGGCCTGAATTAGAGATGGAAGTGAGGAGATGGATTGAAGAGCAAAAGACCAGTGGAATCCTGTGTCCACAAAGATGGCTCAGCAGGAGACCAGAAGGATTGTTGATAAAAAAGAAGTGAATGATTTCCAAGGAGAACACCATTGGTGCTTCAGGTTCATGAAACAGAATGGACTAAGCATGTGTCCATGCACCAGACTTGCCCAAAAGATGCCTGAAAGCTGCAAGCAGAAGGTCCTTGAATTTCATGATGAATAAAACTTGAGTTCAATAACTTTATGTAATACTTTTTTTTTCAAATTTCAGGCCCCAAAATTAAAGTGCTTCTTATCCATGGGAGTATGAGGAAATATGGTAGATAAGAAGCTAGTTATATGTGTGTATGTGAGAAGTAATGGAAAGAAAATTGGTGATGAATAAATATGGTTTAAAGCATTTTTCTCTAGTGCAATAATAACAGTTTCTGGTATTTTAAAATAGAGTAGGTGGAAATAGAACTCAGACCTTTTGAATTGGAATCAAGGTTACTACTTTTTCTATAATTCCATATGTCAATCTAGCTTTGAAGTCAGGAGGACTGGAGTTCAAATCTAGCCTCAGACACTTGACTCTTACTAGCTGTGTGACCTTAGACAAGTCATTTGACCCTGATTACCTTTCATCCAGGGTCATCTCCAGTCATCCTGATTCATATCTGGTCACTGGACCCAGTTGGCTCCTGAGGAGAAAGTGAGACTGGTGACTTAGCACAGCATCCCCTCCCTCAAATCCAATTCCTATGCTTGTTATGGCATCACCTCCCCGATTTTGTGATCTCCAAAAATAAAGGAAAAACATTATTATTAAGTCATGAGGGAGAACATTTAACTTATTTGCCAACCCATCCAACAAATAGTAATTTATTTCACATAGCAAGTTGTTATTAATGAATATGATATGATTTTATACTTCATAGATTTGTGATTTATCAGTTTGGGCATACCCTTGCCCAACATAGATTATAGCTTCTCTTAAACTTAATTTAATTTAGTCTTTTGAAAAGTTGCCAGGACTGAAAAATTGATCAATGGCAAACTGCCAGTGAGCTTCACGAAGATGAACTCGTTAGTGTTTGGATAACAGATCATCAGTTAACCTTGAACTCTGCCTGTATTTTCGACTTTTCCTGGCTGGTTGGATTTTCTATAGCTTGCCCTTCAAGGGCCTTTGAGAACCCCCAAACCATACAAGACTAAAGCATTAAAATAGAACTTTGGTAGAGTGCATAATTACAGTGTTAGGGTATTAGTGTTCAAACACCCCTTTTCTTTTGAAATGGAATGAATACTCTTTATTTACTATTGTTTGTGGTTTTTTAAAGAAAACATTTCCTCTTTTATTTGTCCCTTAATTAAATAAAACCATTAGGAGCAGAGTGTTTTTCAAACAGCTGTTTGAAAGAAAAGTCAGTGCTTTACCTATTAATTCTTTAGTTGTTGGGTAGAGGTGATATTGTGATAATGACTTCACTTTCATCTCATTGTACCCATAGCTTAATCCTCTTCTTCCCTTCCCCCAGAATAGGCAGTCATCTTAACTAAGATTTAATGGTTACTCTAGTGAGGTCTCATGCTACCAATGCTTCATCCTTACATTCATACTTTGATAAATTCCTTATTTCATTAATATGGGTACAAACTCTATCTTTGTCATTTGCGACCCAATTGTGACTTCTTATTTCATGCATTCAAAGTCATATTTTTCCATAAATCATTTATAGAAGATCAGGAAAACTTCCATTATTGACCTTTTAAAAATGTATGGTTATGGGGCAGCTAGGTGGTGCAGTGGATAGAGCACCCGTCCTGGGGTCAGGAGGACCTGAATTCAAATGCAGCCTCATACACATAATAATTACCTAGCTGGGTGCTCTTGGGCAAGTCACTTAACCCCATTGCCTTGCAAGAAGAAAAAAAAAGAATTTATGGTTACTATGCCAGCACCCTGGCAGGCTTTCTTCTACTTCTCATTCTTGAGACATAATCTTGATGTCATTCCAATGTGGATTTCCTTCCACTTTTCTCTATAACCAGAATACCCTCCATACCAATTTAAGGTGCTGAAATTTATCCAACAAACATTGAGTTACATGTAAGGTATGTCAGTGCTTAAGGCATTGTTTTAGGACAGAAAATCCAAAGACAAAATTCAGAGTCTTTGTCCTTAAGGAATTTACACAAGTAGTTAGTTGTTGTAAGAGGGAGAGAGTGAATAACTGTGAACATACAGCCAATTTATGCTTCAAAGGAAGTATTCATGAAACCAAGATTTTATGCATTGACAAAATGAGCTACAATAGCTTTTGTATTAAATAACTAAAATGAAACAAATGTATCCAGTGACCAGGCACAACTACCTTTGAACTATGTTAATCTGCTACGGTCATTTAGATCTTACATCAAGTAGCAGATGAAAAGTGGGAATTTATGAAATACTACTGTAACATGATTTTTTTCTGGCATTCCTGAGGGCTAGACTTGCTACCTTTTACACTGGCTCCTCTTTCCCACTAGTTCTAGTTCCCCAAGGGGTTAAGGGAGTCTGTTCTCCTGCTATCAATTTGAGATTTAACAAATTATATTCCCTTCATTTTTACGTGCCCAGGAACTAGTGGTTTGGTTTCACTTACGTAACTTCAGATTAATTTTTACAAATGACTATTTACTTCAAAAGTATGGCAAGAATAATCATTTAATTATTCCCCCCAATGTTTTGAGGGGCACAATCCTCCTAATACCATCTCTTTTTGGGCTTCAGTCTGTGTTTGGGGTGGATAACATTCTTTATCATTAGTCCATCATATTTTTCCACAGTTGCTGTTGCTGATTGTAATTTCCTCCATCCATTCTTCCCCACTACCATCTATTATATTTGCTCTTTCCTTTCACTCTGTCCCTGTTCTAAAATGTGCTGTGGGGCAGCTGAGTGGCTCAGAGGACAGAGCTCCAGCCCTGGGGCCAAGAGGCCCCAAGCTTACACCCCACCTCAGAGACCCAGCAACCACCCAGTCCTGTGGTCCTGGACAGGCTACCCAATCCCCCCCATCTTGCAAAAAGTAAAAAAAGAAAATGTGTTTTGTCTGACTATCCTCTCTTATGATCTAACCTCTCCTCTATCACCCACATTCTCCCTCCCCCATCCCCCTTTTGTCCTTTTTCTTCTAGATGTCTATACCCTACTGAGTGTGTATGCTGTTTCCTCTTTGAGTCATTTCCAATGAGAATGAAGGCTTCCTTATTCCCTCTCACCTTCCCCCCCCTTCCATACCATTGCAAAAGCTATTTCTTCACTCTTTTAACATGAAATTTCTTAGCCTATTCTACCTTTCTTTTCTCTTTCTCCCAGTACATTTCCCTTTCACCCATTGACTCCATTTTTACAATATTTTTACAATACCTTCAAATTCAGCTCTCTCCTGTGCCTTATCTATAAAAGCTCCTTCTACCTGCTCTATTAAATGAGAAAGTTTATAGAGTATTAGCAGTATCATCTTCCCATGCTGGAATACACATAGTTCTTTATCATTAAATCTCTCATAATTTACCCTTATCATCCACCCTATGCTTTACTTGAGTCCATACTTGAAGATAAAACTTTCTGTTCAGCTCTGGGCATTTCAAAAGGAACACTTGAAATGCCCCTATTTCATTGAAAGTCTATCTTTTCCCTTGGAAGAGGATGTTCAGTTTTACTGGTAGTTGATTCTCAGTTGCATTTCAAGCTCTTTTATCTTCCAGAATATTATATTCCAAGCCCTATGAGCCCTTAATGTGGATGATGTTAAGTCCTATTTTACCCTGACTGTAGTTTCATGATATTTGAATTGTGTTCTTCTGGCTGCTTTGTAATATTTTCTCTTTGACTTGGGAGTTCTAGAACTTGGATATAATATTCCTGGGTTTGTTTGTTGTTTTTTTTATCTCTTTCTGCAGAGATTTGTGAACTTTCTCAATTTCTATTTTGCCCTCTGCTTCTAGGATATCAGGGTAGAAATTATTTAAAAATGAGGTCAGGGCTCTTTTCCTGATCGTGACTTTCAGGTAGCCCAATAAAATTTAAATTATCTCTTATGGATCTGTTTTCCAGATCGGTTTTTTTAAATAAGATATTTCACATTTTCTTCTAGTTTTTCATTCTTTTGATATTGTTTCATTGTATGTTGAGTTGTCACAAAGTCATCAGCTTCCTGTAGCTCCATTCCACATTTGAAGGATTAGTTTTCCTCAGAGAGCTTTCTTATCTCCTTTTCCACCTGGCCAATTCTACTTTATAAGTCATTCTTCTCCTCAATAACTTTTTGAACTGTTTTATCCATTTGACCTAAACTGGTTTTTAACACGCTATTTTCTTCAGCATTTTTTTTGGATCTCCTTGACTAAGTTGCTGACTTTGTTTTTATGTTTTTCCTGCATCTCTCTCATCTCTTTCCAATTTTTCTTCTACCTCCCCCACTTGATTTTCGAAATCTTTTTTGAGCTCTGTCATAACCTGAGCCCAACTTCTATATTTCTTAGAGTCTTTAGATGCAGAAGCTTGTACTTTTTCATCTTCTGAGTGTGTTTTGATCCTCCATGGGACCAAAATAATTGTCTATGGTCAGGTTCCTTTTTTTTCTGTTTACTCATTTTCCCAGCCTGTGCCTTGGTTTTGGGGTGCTTCCTGAGCTTTTGAGTATTATTGGGACAACCCCACAAGGACCTCAGTTCCTTCAAGGTCTTATGGGAGGCTCTGACTGCTCTCCTGGTCTGTGGATGACCACAAGCCCACCCTTCTGCTCTGGAGCTATGAGGAGGGTCCCTGCTCTAGAACAATAAGGGGCCCCAGGCTGTGACCAGGGTCTGAATATGGTCAAAGGCCCAGAGTCCTGGCCCAGGGACAAGGGACAGACCTTAACAGTCCCCTTCCACCCCCTTTACCTTCCGTAGCCTGAGTGCTCTGGAAGCAACTGCTGGATAGCTCCTGCTAGGTGGCTCCACAGACCTGCTTCCATTTCCTGGGATCTGGGATGTGCTGAGGGCTGGGACTGCACTGAGGAGGGTGGCACTGGCCTGGGCTTCGCCCTTGCTCTGGCATAGGTTTCCCCCTGATCTTCCAAGTTGTGCTTGGTGCTCCCTGGGATGGCAGGTCAGGAAATTGCTTCTGCTGCCAGGAGCTGGGGCTCCTAGGCACCCAGGAGCTCTAGTGCTGTTCCTGGAAGGCTGTAACTCCTTTGCTCTGGTGAGCTGCTGCCTCCTCTACCCCCATGAAACAGAGCCTTCCCACTATTTTCTAGGTTACCTTAGGTTGGAGAATTGTCTCACTGGATCTTTCTGTGGGTTCTGTCTCCTGAAAATTTAGTTAGAATCATAATTTTAAGCTTTTTAAAATATTTTGGAGAGAGCTCCTAAGAGAGGCTGTTCTCATGCTACCATCTTGGCTCCACCCCTCCTCCTAACACCATCTTAATCTCTGAGGAGGAGAGAGGAATTAGGTTTACTCTGTTCCTACATAGTATTAGTCCCACTAAATTCAAGTCCAAAATCCCAAAGGACCTTACTTCTCAGGATTTCCTAACTGAGCTGGAGACATTTGGTCTGGATTCAGGACTCTAGAATTCCCCAATTGCTCTAGTTCTTTGGTTGGAAATTCTTCTTCCAGGACTTTGAGCAAAAAAATACAAATGAAACAGACTGATTTTGGGAGGACCAAATGATTTAAGGGGGTGGGAAAATGGATCTTCTTAGACCTTTTATCCTTTCTGCACAGTGTCACCTGCTCTGAGTAACCACTGTTTGTAATCAATATATGTCACCATTGGTTTTCATGGTAGGAAAAAAGGTAGAACATGACAAGTCATATAGTTTTAAAGATGCAGACAGTTCTGGCTGTGCAGTCAATGAAAAAAAGTCAATGCAGAATGTCTCCTGTCTTCCAGAGCAGGTCCTTATTATTTGCATGTGAACAAATCTATTTTAGGCAATCTGGGAATATCAAACCATCATTATGCTACCAAAAGAGATGCATTATACATTCTTTGGAAAATGGCTTTCCAAGAAGCTCTATATTTTAGAACAGTTACAAAAAATTTTATATTCTAGAATAGTTTCACTGTCTTATGGTACATCTCTTAAGTTCAGTCCTTTTGCATTAATTCTCATGAAAGTAGTAGTCATTTTCATTTGATTAAATTACCAACTATCATTTCTTAGCAATTGCTAATGTACAAAACACAACAAATGAGTAACTTCAGGTAAAATTTCTTGAGGGAAGATGTTAACAAAAAGCAAAATTAATGGTAGACATATGCAAATCTCCAAAGTCTTTAAAACTTTTCATCTTTGACCTGTATGGGAGCTGAGAGAATTTATTATTTGTGAGAAGGTTACATCTGCTTAGTATGCATAAATTATGGAACTGTTATATTTAGCATTTTTCATATGGGATTTTTTTCTGAATAATTAATAATTAATTTCCTATTAAGGAAGTTAAACTTTTGGTATTCTCCTAAGTCCCTTCTAATTGAATTAGTTTTGCCTCTTTAATCTAACAGAAGATCTTATTAGCTTGATATTGATATCAGGCATTTATTTGATTTAGTTTTTCACAAACTAACAACATGAGAGTTGAGACAGAAACAAGTTTGAAATGCTATGTTCTTTTAAAATCTAGAAAATTAAGTCTATGAAATGTGATTCTTGTTCATAACAGCTTTCTATTTTCTTCTGGTGTTTGTAGTTACATATATATATATATATTTACATATATATGTGGTACATATATATATATATATATATATATGTATATATATATTAGACAGATGCAATTCCTAATTTCAGAAATACCCCAAACTTCACAGGTTATATCTATGAACACAGTGGTATTTGTTGTAAGAAAACAATATCAGATCTTGTGGACTGGTTTTAAGCCTAGCCTTTAACAGTTATTTTTTCAGTACTGTTCATGTTCCTTAATTTCTTTTTTGTAGAATTAAACTCATTGGAGATAATGATGGATTGAGGCTGTGGCTTGCTCTGCCAGTTTTATCTTTTTATTAGTCAGTTGATGACACAGACACATGTCAGGAGAGGAAAGGGTCAGAATCCCTTCATAGTAAGAACAATAAGAAAATACTTTTAATAAATAATCTACTCAACTAAGGCAGAAGGTTTGACTTTTAGCTTCTTGACTTTTGTTATTTGCTGCCAAAGGAAATATTAGCCCCAAAGTGCTTAAGTGTAGGTAATCTTGATCCTTGAACATACCACAGATGGCACCCATCCAATCTGAGACAGTAAATAAATGCAGCAAAAGGGCTGAGAACTATAAAATGTGAAGTGGGTGTTACCTTTCAACTTTGTCCTATAGAAAATAGCTGTAGCTCTATGGATTCTTGGGTTCTTGGGTTTTATGAATTATTGATTTCTTAAAATATTTAGGTTTTCATGACCATTAACCATTCTACTATATCTGTTCCTGTCCTTCACTCTTTCAGGACTAGCAGTAAAGCATGGAACACCAATAGTCCATGGACAGATAATTAAAATCATGTAGTTCAATACATTTCTTCAGGCAAGGACAGAAATATGTACAATGTAATAACCAGTCCTGCTGGTAAAGTAGTTCAAAAAGGAGAAAACTAGAGGAGTATTAAGTCCTCTATCTCCACTAAATTTATCCTCATTTTCACCCTGTCTTCCTAGAAACTATGTTGAAGAAAGAATCATAAGATAAAATCATATTTTTCCAAAGGAACAAAGGTATAATTGGGGGTTATTTTCCTGACCAACGACGCAGTATTAAATACATTATAGACATGGTTAAAAAATTGCAGCATGGCTTAGTGATACAGAGATGACCTTGGAGTCAAAAAAGATTGGATTGAGTCCTCTTGTTGACACATATTAGCAGTGTAACTGTAGAATAAGTCATTTATCAATCAAAGTCAACTATTTTTGCTCATTTTCCCTATGTCTCCAACTTTTGCACTTTTCACCTCTACCCCCAGCTTCTTTCAAGTGTCAGTTAAAGACCCATCTACTTCAATAAGACTTAGTCCTTCCTATTCTTAGAAACTTTAACCCATTTCTCTATCTGTACATTTGTACAATTTATCCCACTTCTTATTTGTATTTGGACATAGTTGTTTGTCTATTGTTTTCACATTTAGACTCTGAGCTCCTTGAGAATAAGGATTGTCTTTTGTCACTCATTTCTAGGGTGGCAAACAAATAGTAGGCACTTAATAAATGATAGTTGACAATATTTTGACTCAGTATGGCTCTTAAATTCCCCACTTTTTTCTTCAAGACACAATTGAAATACTACTTCCTACTTGAAATTTTTCCTGATCTCCTTAAGTGCTAGTGCCTCCCTATTCCAAATTATCTTTCTTTTTAATTTTTAAATGCATTAATGTATTTATATTGTATTGTTTCTCATGTCAACTTCCAGAAGGCAGGGGCTTTTTCATTCTTTGTATCCTCAGCAGCTAGTCCAGTATTTCTTATAGGGGGCAAATTAATGTTGATTGATTCCTGTGTTCCTCTGAAACTTTCATCTTTTCATTAGCCAGTTGATAGGATAGCCACATGTCAGGACAGAAAAGGGTCAGAAGCTATCCAGAATAAGAATAGAAAGAAAGCATTTAAAAAAATAATATACTGAACTGAGCCAGAGGTTTTAATTTTTAACTTTTGACATGTCATTGCTACCAAGGGAAACCTTAGCCCCAAAGCACTTAAGTGGAGACTATCTTGATCTTGAAACATATATCGCAAATGATACCCACTTCTTGAATTTGTATTTTTGGATCTAGAACATGAGCATGGTCTATGGTTTTAGTTTCAGTCACATAATATGTGGTCCTCCCCTTGAGTCAAGAAATAATAAGAGAAAATATTTCCCTACTTATATTGAAATATCTTTTCCTGTTCCATCTTCTATACTCTTACCCCCATTTTTTTTTTTGGTCTTTGCAAGGCAATGGGGTTAAGTGACTTGCCCAAGATCACATAGCTAAATAAGTGACTGAGACCGGATTTGAAATCAGGTCCTCCTGATTTCTCCAAGGAGTAGAAAAAAGACTTATTTGTCAAAAAAGTAATTATTATTATATTTCTCACCAATAAAGCAAAATCAAAATTTTGAAGAAAAAAATGAAAAAAAGTGACAGTATAAATTTTCTCTTTAAAAACTGTGACCCTTCTTCCTTTTCAGTAGATATGTCATTACAGGTATGAATTGTAGCAAGTGCTATCAGGTATTGGTTTTACTTTACAAGTTTTCTATATTACAAGGTTGAGTAGGCATTAATAAAACTTCAAACACACTACTTACATGTATGGACTTACACATATGCCTTTACTGTATAAAAATTATTGTATGTTTATATTGATTGATAGTACAAGCAATTTTTACTTTTGAGGATGGAGCTGGAGAAAAGAAAACAGTAAGAGCAGAAGTTAGAATGTATTGTTTTATTCAGTACTGATTACTGGAGGAGAGACTCCTGGGGATTGGCAATGTGTTTATTGGTGATAGCAGAAAAAGGTTGAAAGAAAGTCATTGTGTGTGTTTGGGGGGGTGGTGGTTGGTAGAACTTCTTCAATGGCACTCCAATTACTAGCTGAGTAGAGTAGCATAGAAAATAGGCCTGGAGTCAGGAAGACTCCTGTTCATGAATTCAAATTTGACTTTAGACCCTTAGTAGCTTTGTGACCCTGAACAAGTCACTTAACCCTGTTTGCTTGAGTTTCTTTGTCTGTAAAATGAGTTGGAGTAGGAAATGGCCAATCATGCCAAGATCTTTGCCCAAAACCCTAAATTGGGGTGATGAAACTTGCACACAACTGAAAAATGATTGAAATCAGCAGAGTGGGGCTGGGGAAACCTTTATGTTAGCATGCTTTGAGAGATTCTCTTGTCTGAGATCTGCCATTAGCAATTACTTAAGCTCTAAAAAACCTGGAGCCAAGTTTTAATCTGATGTAATGGGAAATTGGAAATGAAAACTTTTTATAATAGTTGTGTCCTTCAATAACACTGAAAATTAAAATAATTTATTTAAAATAATTGGGGTCAGGAGGAATATTAAATTAAAATCCTTACATGCTGGAGCACAATGTCTCAGAGTCAGCACATTAGCTAACAGAAGAAATACACTATGATACTATGGAAACTGTCTAGGGCTATGTGCTAGTTGGTTCCATTGAATATCTAATTATGAGGCAGATCCTACTCAGGGCTGTCTGAAAACTTAGTCCAGCTGGAATTTATGCAGATCATAATTCAACGAAGCAGCAAAAACTGAGACTGCCTTCCAGCACATTATTATTTCATCTAATAGAACCGAAAAGGAAGAACTGCTTGTCATATCAGACACATAGCATATTTCCACTTTACTCTAGTAATTTCTCTGTCTCCAAACTGCAGTAATTATGTGTCCAGTTCCTTAGTAAAAATAATATTTAAAAAAAGTTACATTAGCTCTAAACATCTGGATATGTAGGGTCATTTGAAGTAGGACCATTTAAAAGATGGGATCATATTGCAAAAGGCAAGAAATATGGCATTCTAATTCAATTTCTCCCTCTCTTATATAAAAAGAAAAATGTGTTGTTATTATCATAGTTTTTGTGCCTTTTCTTTTAAAAAATTACCTTTTATTCTTAAACTACCCATATTTCTGACTATAACATTTCTATTTTACTTGGTGGCCTGTCCTTTATAAAGTAAAAAAAATAATAAAAAGGAAAAAAGGGAGCAAAGCAATTCAGCAATGACTAAGACTATACGTTGTGTTGTTTTAGTTTGACTCTATACCCCACTTGTGGTTTTCTTGGCAAAGATAGTGGAGTGGCTTGCCATTTCCTTTTCCAGTTCATTTTATAGATTAGGAAACTGAGGCCAACAGGGTTAAGTAACTTGTCACACAGAACATTTCTGAGGTCAACTTTTTGAACTCAGAAAGGAGTTTCTGATTTCAAGCTTGTTCTATCCATTGCATCACCTAGTTGCCCTTGTATAGGTGATAGTCCATGTCCAAAGTTTCCTGCCTCTACAAAAAAGGGAGGAAGGTACATTTTCTCAACCCTTTTCTAGGGCCAAGCTTTCCTTTTATTATCATCAAATCAGAACTCTTAACTGAAAGAGATCTCAGAAGTCATCCAGTTTAACCACCAGATGAGAAAATTGAGATCCAGGGAGAATAAGCAGTAAGATTGACAAGGTGATAAGCTAAAGGTCACCAAGTTGGGAAATTTCAGAGGGAAAATTTGAACTGAGGGTCTTTAATTCCAAAGTTGGTGCTTTTTTGCTGTACTATACTTCTATATGGTTCTGTTATTTCATTTTTCCCCTTCTTCACAATTTACATTATTATAGTCATTGTTTACATTGTTTTCCAAGTTCTTTCTACTTCATTCTACCTGTTCATAATAAGACATCCTATGAATGAATAAATGAAAAATGCTTTTTATTAACTCCCTTCTTTGTACCAGACACACTGGGGATACAGAGACAAGAATGACACTGTCCTTAGCCTCAAGGAATTTATATTCCAGTAGGGGAGAGACAATATATATTGAGAGAGGTGATAACTCACAACTCAATGGAGAAGACTTGGCATTAGGAGATTGGTAGCAATCAGAACCAAAGCATTGGATTGGATAGTGTGGACCAGGAGGCCATTTAGTTTGGGACTCAGCCTAAAAGATAACTCAGATTTATCATATGAAGAATTATCAGTATTTAGCTATGAGATAAGAGCATTCAAATAATGTCCATATGCTTGATATCCACATTGACCTTACAAAAGACAGACTAAAAAAATGGTCAGCATTTATTAGGCGCCTACTTTGTGTATGCATGGGTGTTTATGTGTGTGTGTGTGTGTGTGTGTATGTATAAATCTATACATACACATATATATGAGTGTGAAGAGAGACAGAGAGATACACACACATATGCACACACACAGAGCACATCTCAAACCTGGAAGTATCCTAGGTATTTATGAACTTCAGAGAACATTTAGAAGGGACAGAAATCAGATTACAATGTATTAAAGAGTGATTTGGATGACAAAGAACTGAAATATAGATAAATTTTAGTAAATCTTTGGCTGAACAAGGATATAGTTTTTAGTTAATTCCTCCACTTTGGGAGTAGTGATCAAAGAGAAAAAGTAGGGAAATATTTGATAATGGTTAATGTACCCTTACAGTCCTTTAAAGAAATCTTTATTATTTTAAATAAATGTTTTATTGATTCTTTGGGGCTTTTTGTATATCATTTCAAATTATATATTTTATATAATCATTTGAAATTAATCCACCCCTAAGTAGATACCTCCCTTGCAACAAAGAGAAATAGATAAAGAAACCTATGAAGGCATTCCTAATCGGCATTTTATTCTTACTGGCTTTTTAAAAAGAGTATTAAATGATATAAAAACAGGAAAAAATGAAGTCTAAAGATCCTAAAGTAATTCTTGGATATTCTAGGATAAAGTAAAGATGGACTGATAAAGCATATATTAATTGCTTACTGTGTGCCAAACACTGTGTGCTAAATGCTGAAACTACCAATATAAACAAGCAAGATAATCCCTGCCTTCAAGGAGCCTTCCCATTCTAATCAGGGAACTGAAAAGGAATGCAGGAAGATATCTGGGAAATAAAGTGGAGTTTGGTTCCATGTTTGATTAAGTCAGAAGTTCAACTAGCAGGGCCAAGGATGGTTACTGGGATAAGCCCAAGTTTCCAGATGGGGATGGTTGTAGAAGTTGAGGCAATGTGTTTTTTTTACTAGTGACTAGGAAATTAGGTAGAAGGTTTGTTTCACAATAAGATAAGGCTCACCCTTCAGAGAGCAAGGGTCATATGTTCCATAAGTTCTGCATAATTTCAGTGTTCCTATTAGAATTTGGGATTGATGGTATATGAATAACCATTTATTTTTCTCAAATGAATACTCACTGAATTGAAAAAGGACATCTGTACTATAAGAATTTAACTTGACTAGATTTCATGAGTTATGAAAAGATAAGTAAAAGTATATGCATTTTACCTGTTATAATTAATAAGATATTTCATATTCTTCTCTATAAAATGATTTAAAGTGATCCCAGCCTTCTTCCTTAAAATAATTACCTTGAAACATTGATTTATTCCATTAGTTTTAAAATAATTCTTGTTTTTTCCCCCATCACCATCAATGCTCCTGTCACACTGCTTTCTTTCATTCAGCAAATACTTATGGAGTTCCTACCAAGTGTAAGTCTTATTAGGTATAAAATTTAAGTGATTTCTTCAATTATGTTATAATAATTACTTCTTTTTAGTTCTAGTTTCCAGACTGCCTACAGGGCATAAGCACACAAAGGAACTAGTCCCTTCACCTTTTTAATTTGGTGTGGCAATAAAACATAATGTTCTGTCTTTCACTTGTGATAAAGAAATCTCTATGGCTAGATAAATATTTTTCAGTAGCGTAGAAATAGGGACCAGACCTAAGATTTCATTGGTAGACGAAAATCTAGGATGAGAAAATTCCTTCTACCAATGCTAAAACTTATAATCTTAGAGACGATTACTTGAAGGATTAAAAGGTTTAGTGATTTGCTCAGTATCACCCAATCATTATATATCAGAAAAAGGACATGAACTTAGGTCTTCCTAGTTGTGATACCATCTCTCTGTCTGCCCAATACAGCTGTTTTCAATAGCATAGTACCTTTATCATTCAATAGCATAATACCCCCCCCCAAGATTAGTATACTGTTAGCAACTCTGGATCTGTTGTCTCCATCTAACATAACTGGAATCAATGTATGTGGCAGACAAGAGCAGACTAGATTGGAGGAGGAGAAAGAGGAGGAGGAAGAAGGAGGAGAAGGGCAAGGAGAGTGATATTTCATTGTATTTTGTCCAGGCAAGACTTGGCAATTGTCAAATAGATGAGGAATGGAATCGGTAATGATGTTCTCTGACTTGCTTCCTATAGATCAACAATATGCTGTTAAATGTTTTTGTTTTTTATTTTCCAATTATTTTCAACCAACAAAGAGTATTTATTCTGCACCTATCAACTTTTACCACTGAATATTAATCTGTGTAGAAGAAGCTTTTAAATCCCTCTTTGTCAAGTTCCTCTAAGCTTAGTTAGTTCTAACTTGAAATCCTAGTGCCAGGATTTGCTTTTGAGAACAAGACAAAGATGCCTTCCATGAAACTAAAAGAATAATATGCTTTGGTTTCTTTTTTCTCCTTTAATTCCAAATTCACTCAGTCTAAAGGTTTATGACATTAGTCTTGGTTTTTTTAAAATTCCATTATTTTAATTTTTCATGGTTCTAATGATTCTGGAAACATTTCTAACATTACAGCATATGTGTGGTAAGCCAAGAACATTCTTTTCTGGGAAATCAATTGGCTTCATAGACCTATTATTCTCTTACAATTGCAAATGGTCAGAATGTTTATAGAATCTAGTGTAATTGGAACTGAGGGATGTTTGGCAAATAGTATGCTTTCTTTTTGATCATTCTTGGAACCTGAGAAATAATAAATTTTAAAATAGTTTTTAGGTAATGAAAATAGCTTTGGAATATTGATTGAGACTCTTCAGTAGGTTTCAGTGGCTAAAGAGAATGGCCTTTTAGCCAAAGTGGAAATAGGAGTGGTAGTATTGTATTGATTCAGTTCCATCCCTGTTTCACTGTATGACCTCTCTTTCTCTAGTTAACTTCTCTCTATTTCTCATTTCTCTATAAAATGGTAAATATGACATTGGCTAAATTCATAATTCTTTTATATAATATCAAAATGCCATATTTTCTGTGAGGCCTATATATTGTAAAATACATTCCAGCTAAATGAAGTGTATATTTAAAATACTTTATTTCAAAATATATAATTTTTTGATCATTTGATAGGTTATTAATCCAGATTCTGATCAGTTCAATTATTCCTACTATGTGGTATCATCATTGATGATAATACTATTCTATTTTAGAATGTTGGTATTTTTAGTAGATTTATAGTAATGTATGCATTTTGGAAAGTAAAAAAACAAATTTGATTTCTTCAAAAGTGTTTTATTTTTTCTATTGAAATATGAAAAACTTTCAAATTTGATAAGCCAACAGGAAAAGTCTTAAATTTTTTCACTAAAATTCTTAAATAGACATCTTCTATTGTGATCTATTGCAATGATTTCTATTAAATAGTCCAATGTTTAAAATTTTCAATGTTGTTAGGGCGGTATGTTTTCTTCTTTTTTTAAAATTTATTTTATTTTTTATTTTTATTAAAGATATTATTTCTTCTTCTTAAAATAATAATAATAATAATGGTGATGGTGAAGATGATGGTGAAACAGAAGAATACAGTCTTACCTTAGAATTCCAAATGAAGACTGTTTATATTCCCTAAGTCACTAATTATAAAATTTTTAAGAATTGACTCACTGACATTAGTTATTTGATTTTTCTGGCACCTATCACTTTTTCCTCCAAATTCAATCATAATAAAATTAAACTTAATCTTTTTTTGTTGAGAAATTTTATAGACTATTCTTGAAATGAGTGAGAGTATAAGGGGTTGAAATTCTCTGCTGTAGACCTAGAGGTTTTCAAAGTATGGGCTAGTATCTGTGGGGAAAAGTCCTTGAGGTCAAACAGTTTTCACCATAGTATTAAAATAATTTAATTTCTATTATAGTAATTATCAATAGACATAATCCACATTAACAAAAACTATTTGAAGAGGACTTCAATAAGTTTTAGAAGTATTAAGGGGTCCTGAAATAAAAGCATAATTTGAAAACTGCTACTCTATGCAGTTTGCCTTTGAGAGTTGCAGTTCTCACTGCTGGTCCAGGTCATGTATCCATGTTGCTGTCCAGCCATTCAGTCATGAACCCATGACCATAGCATGCCAGACCCTTCTGTCTTCCACTGTTTCCCAAAGTCTGTTCAACTATCAATCCATCCTGTCCTCTTACCATTCCCTTTTCCTTTTGCCTTCAATCTTTCCCAACATCAAGGACTTTTCCAGCAAGTCCTATCTTCTCATTATATGCTTCAACATTAGTATTTGTCCTTCCAATAAATAGTCTGAATTAATTTCTGTAAGCATTGACCAACTGGATCTGGCTGTCCGAGGGACTCTCAAAAGTCTTGTCTAGCACCATAATTCAGAAGTGTCAGTTCTGTGGCACTTAGTTTTCCTTGTCATCAACTTTCACAGCCATACATTAGTACAGGAAAAATCATAGCTTTGACTTATGGACCATTGTTAGCAAGGTAATGTCTGCTTTTTATTAGACTGTCTAGATTTGCCTTAGCTTTCCTTCAAATGACAAGCTTCTTTTAATTTCATGGCTTCAGTGATTTTTGAGCCTAAGATTAAAAAATATGACACTGCTTGCATTTCTTCTCCCTCTGTTTGACAGGAAGTGGACAGATTCAGCTGAAGAATTGGTTAAAACTTTAATTTTTAAAAAATGGGCTTTTCTGACAATGATAAAATTTTATTTTCCACTTAGATACACAGAGTCAAAAAGTAGAAAGAAAACAAATAAAACTGGAATTCCTTAAGAGCAGAACATCATGGGAAAGCATCAGTTTCCTTTCAACCTATAATTATACTAAGAAAGTGATAAAACCAAACTACTCAGATTACGAAATTTGAGCTTTCCAAGGTTTCTTCATTTGCTTGGGTCTTGGTTCTCTGGGACTTGGTTTTATAAGATCAAAAGTTTAACTTTACCATTTAAGTCAGGTAATCAGGGAAAAATGGATTTATGCTAGCCAAACTGACAAGAAGCTAATTTATAAATTGAAATGCTATTAGTCTATATTAGAAAATACTCCTTTTTGAAGGGGCTGCATTTATTCATTTTTCAGGGCCATAAACCTTCCCTGGATCAAAGCATCTGAGAACAAGAAATAGTGATCAGAATGTTGTTTGATGCTGTAGAAAAGGGATTACATTGTCTTTTTTTAATATCCTGGAGATTTAGATGTTTTCCTCCCACTCCTTTATTGAGTATTTCTTATTAGTAACTAGAGGCTCACTTGAAGAATAGTGGATAAAAACCATAAAGCATCGATTGTTGCTCCTTTTTTTGGATACCATGTAGACAACACTAATATTTGCATTTGCTATTAATATGCTATTAAAATTTCCAGAAATAACTATTTTTCTCATATACATCTAGATACCTCAGAGAAATTATCTAGTTTCATCAATAACACACTTAGAAGTGATCTTTTAGAGCACATCATTTCTGAAGGTGTTTCATCTCAAGCATTTTATCATGGTTGTTTCAAGTGTCAGCTTCATAGGACCACATAGTTAGAGCTTGGAGAGACCCTAGAGATTTCATCTAGTACAACCTTCTCATTTTACAATTAAGGAAACTGAGGACTAGAAAAAGTAAGTGACTTGTCTCAGGTTCCACAGGGGGCAGTGGTAAGAATTTGAACTAAGGTTCTGACCCCAGGCCCAGTATTCTTTTTGCTACATTTCAGAGGATGAACATTTCTGAGCCTGAACTTAAATTCTGGGAATTCATTCCTTTGCATTGTACGTTACCATATATGCTTACATAATTATTATTTTTGTGTTGAAGTTTTGAAAACACCTTAAACTTCAGCTTGTCTTAGAGGATTAGTTTAATAAATGAAGGAAAAATAAAATTTCTGAATTAAGTCTCTTAATCACAAATTAACAAATGTTAGCTAATGTAATGGTGTTATGTTTAATTTTCTTCAAAAAAATCTGAATCTTTCTCATTTAAGAGTTTACAATTAGTCTCTTTGGGTGTTGCACTGATTCTCATTCAGGAGCACTAGTGGATACATGTAGGAAAAGAAATTTTGTTCTTTGTAGCATTTCCAATATGCTCATGAATCTTTCTTGCATATGGAAATATATCCTTAAAATGGAGATTCCAAGAGCCTTAAAAACCTCAATCAATCAACAAGAACTATTATTAAACTATTGTTAGTCATTTTGCTAGGCACTTGGGATACAAAGACAACAATCAGGTGAACTCTGCCATCAAAAAACTTCCCTTTTTTTCTTCTCTATTTATTTTATATTCAATTCACAAACAAAACAAGCCATTTCCATTACACAAATTGCATATTGACAATGTATAACTCTCTATTCCCTCCAAATATATAACAAAGTGATAATATAAATTTTTTTCCTCCCCCCCTTCCCTTTAGTACCCAAGTATTCAACATCCCTAGGGAAAAATAAAAACCTCAGCTCTCTCTGGGACTGTATTCTCAAGGGAAAGGATTGCCCATTTTTTTATCTGGGTATTTTTAGTATAGTATATTTTTATGTAGTATATTTATATATTATATATATGGTATATATATTATATAGTATATTTTTAGTATATATTTTAGTATCTAGGTGGCATAGTGGATAGAGCACCTGACTCTGACTCTACCACCTGACCTGGAGTCAGAAAGACCTGAGTTCAAATTCAGTCTCAGATACTGACTAGCTGTGTGTCCCTGGGCAAGTAACTTAACCCTGTTTGTCTCAGTTTCCTCTATAAAATGAACTAGAGAAGCAAATAGCAAATCACTCCAGTATCTTTTTTTTGAATTTTACAAATTTTCCCCTAATCTTGCTTCCCTCCCCCCACCCCCACAGAAGGTAGTCTGATAGTCTTTACATTGTTTCCATAAAAGCTTCCCTTCTAACAGAAAATGGCAACATGTATGTACAAAATACAATACTGATAATACAAGATATTATGGAGAGATGATGCTTGGATTCAGGGAACCAAGAAAGAGTTTTAAAAGAAACAAAGGCTTCAGAGAGATTAAAGTGAAGGTGAAGTACATTCCAGGCCTAAGCCAGCTAGTGCAAAGGAATAGAAATGGGTGTGAAATCAAGCAATTCAATTTGGTTTTATTGTAGAGTGCATGAAGCAGAAGTAATATGCAACAAGACTAGACAGTTAGTATGGGAATATGTTTGAAGACCTTGAAATGTCAATTAGGGAAATTATGTTTGATCCTAGAGATAAAGGAGAGTGATATGCAAAGATCTACACTTTAGGAAAATCTCTTTGTCAGCAACGTGGAGGATGGATTGGAATGGGAAGAGATATAAAGGGTGGCTAGGTGGCGTAGTGGATAAAGCACCAGCCCTGAAGTCAGATTCAAATCCGGTCTCAGACACTTAATAATTACCTAGCTGTGTGGCCTTGGGCAAGCCACTTAACCCCGTCTGCCTTGCAAAAACCTAAAAAAAAAGAGATATAAAGCAAAGAGATCAGTTAGGAGGTTATTACAATAGTTAAATGTTGAACTGAGATGGAGGCTACAAGATATTGTGGAGTCAGAATTGATGAGATTTGATACTTCACTGAATATATGAGAAAACAGAATGAAAAGTCAAGGATAATAGTAAGATTTCAAATTTGGTGATTAAAATATGTTGGAGCCCTTAAAGTTTGGGAAGCTTAAAAGATGAGAGAATATGGGCAGAAAACAATGAGTTTTATATTGTACTTGTTGAGTTTGCAATGTCTTCAGGATTTCCAGTTTGAAATATCTTATAACTAGTTTGTGATCCAAGCCTGAAGCGCAAGAGAGAGTCAATAAAACAAGATATATATATATATATATATATATATATGCATATATATATATATATACATCTAAGAGTAACTACATAGTGATGGCAATAATATATATTAATAAAGTTTAGAACAAAAAGAAAAGCATACTCAAGATAGAGTACACTTACTTTGGGGAGACAATATCTGGATTATGATCCAGCAAAATGGACTGAAAAAGTAGTTTAGGTAGTATGAGCAATGTCCTTAAAATCTAGGGATGAGGTAGTATTCTGGAAGAGTAGGTCATCAATAGTGTCATAAGGTCAAGAAGGGTAAGAATTAAGTACATGTCCTAACATTTGACTATCACAATATTGTATGATAAAAATTGTCAGTCTCTTCCTGTGAATTTTTTCTTATCTGTAGAAGAGATGGTAAAAAGAATGATATACTTATCTATAATTTATTATCAACATTTAAAAAATTGGTGTCATTATAAAATATTAAATATTTTATATTTTAGTTGAAAACTCTGTTTAATCTAGTTTTCTCCCCATGGTGTTAGATACATTTTATCTTTGTTTTGTTAGGAATTTCATTTTTAGTTTTTATACCAGTCAGGCAGCCTTGACTACAGAGTCTCTGTCGTGGGTGGTGGTAACAGAGAGACAGAAGCTTATTTATTTTAATCTATGATCATTTTCTTTCTTAGTATTTAATGTGTAGTTAAAGAAGCTTGCAGGGTTAGTCAGGGAATATTGTGTAACACAATCTCTTAGGAAACAGGCCAACTGCCCCATTAAATTTACTGTGCTGATTTCTAATAGGTCATTTATTCTAGTAGCTCAAATTTTAGTTTAATTAGTTTAAAGAAACATTTATGAAACACCTAAAGTATAGAAGGTACCATAATAGGTACTTGCATATTCCAAGATAACTATAACATAAACATAAGCTCCTTCAGAGCTTACTATCTAATATGGGAATAGGACATAGCCTGTGTGATAAATGTAAAGGAAATAGAGCTCTAAGATGAAAAAGTTCTTTGAGGAAGTTGGAGAGATCACTTTCAAGTTGGCCAGATCAGGAAAATCTTCATGGAGAGTGGCATTGAAATTGGACCCTTGGAAGGAAAAGAGGAATATCAGTTGGTGGTATAGTTCCATCCTACACATGAAACAATGACTCCTGTCAACTTCCCTTCTTTTTTTTAAATTAATTTTTATTAAGATATTATTTGAGTTTTACAATTTTCCCCCCAATCTTACTTCCCTCCCCCCCCCCCCATGGAAAGCAATCTGTCAGTCTTTACTTTGTTTCCATGCTGTACCTTGATCCAAATTGGGTGTGATGAGAGAGAAATCATATCCTTAGAGAAGAGATAAGAAGTCTAAGAGGTAACAAGATCAGACAATAAGATATCTGTGTTTTTCTAAGTTAAAGGGAATAGTCCTTGAACTTTGTTCAAACTCCACAGCTCCTTAGCTGGATACAGATGGCACTCTCCTTTGCAGACAGCCCCAAATTGCTCCTGATTGTTGCACTGAGGGAATGAGTGAGTCCTTCAAGGTTGATCACCACTCCCATGTTGCTGTTAGGATATACAGTGTTTTCCTGGTTCTGCTCATCTCACTCAGCATCAGTTCATGCAAATCCCTCCAGGCTTCCCTGAAATACTGTCCCTCCTGGTTTCTAATAGAACAATAGTGTTCCATGACATACATATATCACAGTTTGCTAAGCCATTCCCCAATTGAAGGACATTTACTTGATTTCCAATTCTTTGCCACCACAAACAGGGCTGCTATAAATATTTTTGTACAAGTAATGTTTTTACCCTTTTTCATCATCTCTTCAGGATATAGACCCAGTAGTGGTATTGCTGGGTCAAAGGGTATGCACATTTTTGTTGCCCTTTGGGCATAGTTACAAATAGCTCTCCAGAAGGGTTGGATGAGTTCACAGCTCCACTAACACTGTAATAGTGTCCCAGATTTCCCACAACCCTTCCAATAATGATCATTATCCTTTCTGGCCAATCTGAGAGGGGTGAGGTGGTATCTCAGAGAAGCTTTAATTTGCATTTCTCTAATAATTAATGATTTAGAGCATTTTTTCATATGGCTATGGATTGCTTTGATCTCCTCATCTGTAAATTGCCTTTGCATATCCTTTGACCATTTGTCAGTTGGGGAATGTCTCAGTTCTCTGTATATTTTAGAAATGAATTCTTTGTCAGAATCATTAGTTGTAAAGATTGTTTCCCAATTTACTACATTTCTTTTGATCTTGGTTACAGTGGTTTTATCTGTGCAAAAGCTTTTTAATTTAATGTGATTGAAATCATCTAATTGGTTTTTGGTGATGTTCTCCAACTCTTCCTTAGTCATAAACTGCTCCCCTTTCCATAGATCTGACAGGTAAACTAGTCCTTGATCTCCTAATTTGTTTATAGTATTGTTTTTTATGTCTAAGTTCTGTAACCCTTTGGATCTTACCTTGGTAAAGGGTGTTAGGTGTTGGTCTAATCTAAGTTTCTTCCATACTAACTTCCAATTATCCCAGCAGTTTTTATCAAAGGGAGAGTTTTTATCCCAATGGCTGGACTCTTTAGGTTTATCAAACAGCAGATGACTATAATCATCTCCTGCTTTTACAACTAGTCTATTCCATTGGTCCATCACTCTATTTCTTAGCCAATACCAAACAGTTTTGATGACTGATGCTTTATAATATAATTTTAGATCAGGTATGGCTAAACCCCCTTCTTTTGCACTTTTTTTCATTAAGCTCCTGGCAATTCTTGACTTTTTATTTCTCCATATGAATTTACTTACAATTTTTTCTAACTCATTAAAGTAATTTTTTGGAATTTTGATTGGTAGGGCACTAAACAGATAGTTTAGTTTTGGTAGAATTGTCATTTTTATTATATTAGCTCTACCTATCCATGAGCAGTTGATATTTGCCCAGTTATTTAAATCTGATTTAATTTGTGTGAGAAGTATTTTATAATTTTCAAAAAGATTCTAGTCTGTCTTGGCAAATAGACTCCCAGGTATTTTATATTGTCTGAGGTTACTTTGAATGGGATTTCTCTTTCTAGCTCTTCCTGCTGTATCTTACTAGACATATATAGAAAAGTTGAGGATTTATGAGGGTTTATTTTATAACCTGCAACTTTGCTAAAATTGCTAATTGTTTCCAGTAGTCTTTTGGATGATTTCTTGGGATTCTCTAGGTAGAACATCATGTCATCTGCAAAGAGTGAGAGCTTTGTCTCTTCCTTCCCAATTCTAATTCCTTCAATTTCTTTTTCTTCTCTAATTGCTGAAGCTAACATTTCTAATACAATATTGAATAGTAGTGGTGATAATGGGCATCCTTGTTTCACCCCTGATCTTATTGGGAATGCCTCTAGCCTCTCCCCATTGAATATAATGCTTGTTGATGGTTTCAGATAGATACTGCTAATTATTTTAAGGAACAGTCCATTTATCCCTACACTCTCTAGTGTTTTTAGTAGGAATGGATGCTGTATTTTGTCAAAAACTTTTTCAGCATCTATTGATATGATCATATGATTTCTGATAGGTTTGTTGTTGATATAATTGAGTATACTAACAGTTTTCCTAATATTGAACCAACCCTGTATTCCTGGAATAAATCCTGCTTAGTCATTGTGTTTTATCCTAGTGACAACTTGTTGTAATTGGTTTGCTAAGATTTTATTTAAGATTTTTGCATCTATATTCATCAGGGAAATAGGTCTATTATTTTCTTTCTCTGTTTTAACTCTTCCTGGTTTAGGTAACAGCACTGTATTGATTTCATAGAAAGAGTTAGGCAGAGTTCCATCTTTCCCTGTTTTTCCAAAGAGTTTATATAAAATTGGAACCAATTGTTCCTTAAATGTTTGGTAGAATTCACTTGTGAATCCATCAGGCCCTGGAGATTTATTTTTAGGGAGTTCAATGATTCCTTGTTTATTTCTTTTTCTGAGATAGGGTTGTTTAGGTATTTAATCACTTCTTCATTTAACCTGGGCAACTTATATTTTTGTAAATAATCATCCATTTCACTTAGATTATTAAATTTATTGGCATAGAGTTGGGCAAAATAATTTCAAATTATTACTTTGATTTCCTCCTCAATGGTGGTGAGTTCACCTTTTTCCTTTATGATACTAGCAATTTGGTTTTCTTCTTTCTTTTTTTAATCAAATTGACCAGAGGTTTATCAATTTTATTGGTTTTTTCATAATACCAAGTTTTGGTTTTATTTATTAATTCAATAGTTTTTTGCTTTTGATTTTATTAATTTCTCCTTTAAGTTTCAGAATATTTTTTTAGGTTTTTTTTGCAAGGCAAACAGGGTTAAGTGGCTTGCCCAAGGCCACACAGCTAAGTAATTATTAAGTGTCTGAGACTGGATTTGAACCCAGGTACTCCTGACTCCAAGGCCAGTGCTTTATCCACTACACCACCTAGCTGCCCCAAGTTTTAGAATTTCTAATTTGGTATTTAATTGGGGATTTTTGATTTGTTCTTTCTCTAATTTTTTTAGTTGCACATTTAGTTCATTGATTTCCTCTTTCTCCAATTTATTCATGTAAGCATTTATAGCTATAGTATATCCCCTGAGAGTTGCTTTGAATGAATCCCATAGGTTTTGGTATGTTGTTTCATTATTATCATTATGTAGGATAAAATGGTTAATTCTTTCTATAATTTGCTTTTTGGTCCACTCATTTTTTTTTAAAATGAGGTTATTCAGTTTCCAGTTTGTTCTGGGTCTATGTCTCCTTGGCCCAATATTGCATATGACTTTTATTGCATTGTTATCTGAGAAACATTTATTTACTATTTCTGCCTTTCTGCAGTTGATCATTAGGTTTTTTTATGTCCTAATACATGGTCAATTTTTGTATAAGTTCCATGTACTGCAGAGAAAAAGGCATATTCCTTTCTATCCCCATTCAGTTTCCTTCATAAGTCTACCATATATAATTTTTCTAACAATCTATTTACGTCCTTAGCTTCTTTCTTGTTTATTTTATGATTCGATTTATGTAGATCTGAGAGTGGGAAGTTGAGGTCTCCCACTAGTAGAGTTTTGCTGTCTATGTCTTCCTGCAGTTCTTTCAGCTTCTCCTCCAAGAATTTGGGTGCTGTCCCACTGGGTGCATATATATTCAGTATTGAAATGACTTTATTGTCTATGGTACCTTTTAGGAGGATAAAGTTTCCTTCCTTATCTCTTTTAATGCTTTCTATTTTTGCTGCTGCTTTGTCTGAGATAAGGATTGCTACCCCTGCTTTTTTTACTTCAGCTGAAGCAAAATATATTTTGCTCCAACCTTTTACCTTTACTCTATATGTATCTCTCTGCTTCAAATGAGTTTCTTGTAAGCAGCATATTGTAGGATTCTGGTTTTTAATCCACTCTGCTATTTTCTTACGTTTTAAGGGAGAGTTCATCCCATTCACATTCTTTTTTTAAATTTTTAAATTTTTTTCATTATTTATTTATGTTTTAAATGTTTTTTATTCTCATTTCGTACAAATTTTTTTTTACATTAATAAAATATACTTGTTTACAAGTAAACAAAATACCCCTCCCCCATGAATATAGATAGACTTGCTTGGGTGAAAAAGTAAAGGGGAGAAAAAAATTTAAATTAAAAAAATAAAAAAGTAAATAAAAAAATTTATAGTAATAATTGTAGGTATGGCCAGGTGGCACAATGGACGAAGCACCAGCCTTGGAGCTACAAGCACCCAAGTCCATATCCAGCCTTGGAAACCCAATAATCACCTAGCAATGTGACATGCAAGCCACCCGATCCCCACTGCCATGCAAAAACCAAAAAAAGAAAAAAAAAGACCCAAAATAAAATAAAATAGTAATAATAGTAGGGGTGGCTGGGTGGCAGACAGAGCATTGGCCCTCTAGCCAGGAGCACCTGGGTCCGAATCTGGCCTCAGACACCCAAAGATCATTCTGCTATGTGGCTCCAGGCAGGCCACCCAGCCCCACTTGCCCTGCACCCTCCCCCAAATAATAATAACAAAAAATGTGCTTCAGTCTTTGTTCCAACACCATCAACTCTGTCGTGAGTGGATCACATTCTTTATGATAAGTCCATCACAAAAGTTACTTCCATATTTTTCCAATGTTGCCATTGCTGATCGCAACTCCTTCCTTTTGTATTTCTCCACTACCGTGTACTATATTTTCTCTCTCCTTTCACTCTGACTCTGCTGTAGGGTCGCTGAATGGTGCAGCAGACAGATCCCTGGCTCTGGGGCCAAGAAGCCCTGAGCCCCTATACCACCCCTTAGGCCCAGAATCCACCTGGCCCTATGGTCCTGGGCAGGCCGTCCAATCCCAGCCCCTTGCAAGAAGTAAAAAAAGAAAATGTGTTATATCTGACCACTGTCCCCCCATGGTCCATCCTCTTCTCCTTTATTCACATCCCCACCCCTTCCCCCTGCTCCCCCCTCCTTCTTACTCCAGTTGTCTATACCCTATTGAGTGTATTTGGTGTTTCCTCTCCTAGCCATCTCTGATGAGAGCAAAAGTTTCCTCATTCCCCCTTGCCTCCCCTCTTCCATATCATTGCAATAGCTCATTGTAATAAAAAAAATCATTATGTGAAATAGCTTGGACTATTCCCCCTCTCCTTTTTCTTTCTCCCATTCCATTTTCCTTTTTTTCTTATTGACTCCATTTTTACACCATATTTTATCTTGGAATTCAGCTTTCTCCTGTGCTTCAACTATAAAAGCTCCCTCTACCTGCTCTATTAACTGAGATGGTTCATATGAATATTATCAGTATCATTTTTCTATACATGCAGTTCATCCTCATTAAGTCCCTCATATTTCCCCCCTCTCCTCCAATCTCCATGCTTCACCTGAGTCCTGTATCTGAAGATCAAACCTTCTGTTCAGCTCTGGCCATTCCAAAAGGAACCTTTGAAATTCCCCTGGTTCATTGAAAGTCCATCTTTTTCCCTGGAAGAGGACATTCAGCCTTGCTGGGTAGTTGATTCTTGGCTGCATTCTAAGCTCTTTTGCCTTCCGGTATATTGTATTCCAAGCCCTACGAGCTTCCAATGTAGTTGCTGCTAAGTCCTGTGTGATCCTGACTGCAGCGCCATGATATTTGAACTGTGTCCTTCTGGCTGCTTGTAATATTTTCTCTTTTGACTTGGGAGTTCTGGAACTTGGCTATAATATTCCTGGGGGTTGGTTTTTTGGGATCTCTTTCTTGGGGGGGATCGGTGGATTCTCTCCATTTCTATTTTGCCCTCTGCTTCTAGAATATCAGGGCAATTTTCCTGTAGTAATTCTTTGAAAATGATGTCAAGGCTCTTTTCCTGATCATGACTTTCAGGTATTCCAATAATTTTCAAATTATCTTTCCTAAGTCTGTTTTCCATATCAGTTGTTTTTTCAATGAGATATTTCACATTTTCTTCTAATTTTTCATTTTTTGGGTTTTGAAGTATTGATTCCTGATTTCTGGTAAATTCATCAATCTCCCTGAATTCTATTCTTTGTCTGAAGGATTTATTCTCCTCAGAGAGTTTTCTTATCTCTTTTTCCATCTGGCCAATTTTGCTTTTTAAAGCATTCTTCTCCTCAATAACTTTTTGAACTGTTTTATCCATTTGACCTAAGCTGTTTTTTAGCATGCTATTTTCTTTAGCATTTTTTTGGATTTCCTTGACTAAGCTGCTGACTTCATTTTCATGTTTTTCCTGCATCTCTCTCCTTTCTTTTCCCAGTTTTTCTTCCAACTCCCTCATTTGATTTTCAAAGTCTTTTTTGAGCTCTATCATAGCCTGAGCCCAATTTCTGCTTTTCTTGGAGTCTTTAGATGCAGGAGCTTGTGCTTCCTCATCTTCAGACTGAGTATTTTGATCCTTTTTGGGCTCATTTGCAAAATATTTCTCAATGGTCTTCCTCTTATTTCTTTGCTTGTTCATTTTCCCAGCCTAAGCCTGTTTTTTTGGGGTGCTTCCTGAGCTTTTGGGACACTCCCACAAGGGTCTCAGTGTGTGAGGTTCTGTCCTCCCTCCTGGTCTGTGAATGAACATAAGCACACCCCCTCTGCCATGGGGCCTGAGGTGGGGGGCCCTGTTGTTCTATGGGGAGGCCTAGACTAGGATCAGGATCTGAATGTGGTCAGAGCCCCAGAGTCCTGTTCCAGGGGCAGGGGACAGAGCTCTGCAGTCTCTCTCTCTCTTCACTCCCCGCCCTAGGCTCAATGGGCTCATGCCCTGGGGGCTCCTGCTTACAGGCTCTGCCTGCTTCTGTTTCCTGGATTTGGGCTTCGGAAAGACCAAGCTACTGGCTGTGTGCCCTGGGGGCTGGGCTCCACGTGCTCGCTCTGGCAGAGGTCCCCCACTGTTCCCCTACTTTGTGCCCGGTGCTCCCTGGGGTGCAGCTCAGGAGACTCCCCCACTGCTGTGAGCCTCGGCTTTCAGCACCCTGGGGCTGCCTCCAGGAGGCTGAAGTTCTTTGGCTCTGGTGGGCCACCCCTCCGACCCCAGGGAGCAGAGCCTTTCTGCTCTTTTCCAGGTTACCTTGAGTAGGAGAACTGCCTCCCTGGGACCCTTTGTGGGTTCTGTCTCTCCAAAGTTTAGAGTCCTTAGTTTATGAGTTTTTATCAGAGAGCTCCTAAGACTCGATCCCTTCATGTCACCATCTTGGCTCTGCCCCCCCCCATTCATATTCAAAGTTATGATTACTAATTCTTTATTGCCCTCCGTGCTATCTTCCCTCTGTTTGTATTTTCCCCCTTCCCCCCTTTATCCATATTCCCCCAGTATTTTGTTTCTGAATACCACCCCCTTCAGTGTGTTTGCCCTCCTATATCACACCCTCCACTTTCTTTCCCCTTTCCCTTTTTCCCTTTTCCCTTCCCTTCCTTTTGTTATTTCCCCCTTTTTCCCCCACTCCCCTTCCCTTTCTCCACCCCCTCCCCCTTTCCTCTTTTAATACTTGAAAGGTTAGATGTTTTATAAGTTAACTGAGTATGTGCAGGTTGACTTTAAGCCAAATCTGATGAGAAGAAGATTCAGGTGTTTCTCATCTGTTCCCTTCTTCCCCTCTATTACCATAGGTTTTTTGCACCTCTTAGTGTAATGAGATTTACCCCATTCAATCCCCTCCCTCCTGCTGTCTCTTTCCTGTCCTCCTTTTTGAGGAGGTAGTATTTTTTAGATCATTCTATCTAAGTCATAGAAAATTCTGAGTGTCTTTCCCTTCTAGTTCAGTATATTGTATTGAATAGAGTCAAAATTCCTGAGAGATATTAGAGAACTTCCCTTCTTCTTGCTTTCTTCTTTCTAACTCTGAGCTATCATTATGCTTGCGCCCACTACATCCTTGCTCTTGTCTCTAAGATCCCTCCAAGCCCTCAGTCTATAATTCTATGACACTTGGGTAGTCCTGGGGTAAGATATCAAAGTTGAAAGTTGAAATAATAAATTGAAGATAAATTTATTTATTGCCTATTATGTGCCAGACACTGCCCTAGACAGTGGGGCTACAAAGACAGAAACAATTACTGCTCTCAAAGGAGCTTAATTCTGTTGGAAGGAATTGTATATTACCTATATGAGTATATAAAAATGAAATACAGGATAATATTTTGAGGTGATGGCAATCAAGTTGAAGGGGAAACAAGGAAGGCTTCTCATAGAAGGTGACTGTTGAACTGAACTTTGAAAGACATACTGATTTTGCAATGATAAGTTCTTAACATTCAATAAACAGTTGCCTGGAGCTCAAGTAAGAAACTGAGGCTGCTGCATATGTAGATCTGGGTGACATTTGCATTGAGATGATGATTGAATTGACCAAATCACCAAGAGAGAAGATGTAGAGAAAAGTAGTGAGCCCAGGAGAGAGAGAGTGTTAGAATGCACTTATAATTGTGGTAAAAGACATGGAAAATAATCATATCGTGGAGACTTAGAACTATTTGTACAAGTAGGAGGAAAACCAAGAGAAAGCAGTGATACAGCCCAAAGAAGAAACTGTCCAGGAGGAAAGATTCAAATGCTGCATCTGGAAATGAAGAATGAGGAAAAGGGTCCTTTGATTTGACAATTAAAAATTATTGACTTTAGAGAGAGCAGTTTCAATTGAGTGATGAAGCTGGGAGCCAGGTAGAAAAAGAGAAGCGAGGGAACATGTTTCTCATTCCATTGTCCAGGATGGTGAAGAAAATATTAACCCAGGAAAGAGAACTGTTCCCTAGAGGGACACTTCTACATTTTGGTGAGCTTGTTCTTCTCTAAAGAACTGTATGAAAATTGGCAACTTATTTTATATGTCTGACTTTGAGAGTGGATGAATACCCTGAAAGAAGAAATATTCCACAATCTATTTTCAAGCTCTTGAACCACCTACTCTTTTAGTTATTATTTTTAAACTGTAAATCGATATTAGGTGCAAAGAATAAAGAAATGCCACAGTTGTGCCTGTCACTGGAATCTCTGAAATATAAAAAATAGTTTCCAGTTTTAGTTAGTGTTTGATTTGTGTTGGCAATGATATACAATTCAAATTATGTATTGGAAAGAAGCCAGGAGACCCATCTGCTGAAAAGCTAGCTGTCTTTCTAATTTAGTTGCAGTGGGTAGTACTGAGGAAAAATGACACACCTTCTTGTTAATATTTTCATGAGCATCCTTGGTCTCAGGAGGATCTAACCATGTACCACTCTAAAGGCTTACTTATGGGTATACAATGACAAAAATCCAAACAGTATTCATTATCTGCATTCTAGTTTTTATCTTGAAATTGTTATCCGTGAAAGGGTACCTTGCTAATTCCCATTTATCAGACTGACAGGGTGAATGGAATAAAATATTATAAAAAGCTAATAATTACTTTTCTCTGTTCCTAAATTAAAGGTCTTTTCTTACAGTCTGGTTAATATTATCTATTTATCTCTCTGTGGATTATAAAATATTCAGAGCTTGAGTAAGGGTATAAAAAAAGAAAAGGAGAGAGAGAGAGAGAGAGAGAGAGAGAGAGAGAGAGAGAGAGAGAGAGAGAGAGAGAGAGAGAGAGAATATTTCTTTGATTTCACCCAAACATAAATTTGTGTCTTTCCATATGTCAATCCAATCTCCCACCAGTTAAGTTAGGCTTTTCTTCCTTTCATTAGGAGGAGGAAACAAGACAAGGAGAGTCTGGGTGTGGAAAGGGCAGCTGGGAGTTATTTGTGCCCCTTGAGAAGGACAGAAGCAGAATGAAAGCTAGAGATTCAAGACCGGGAATACCAAAGACTTTAGGAGCTTCAAGGGACCCTAGTCATTTGTAAATAAGAAAATTGAAACTGAAGAGTTCAAGGTGACATCCAATTAATAAGAGTCTAGACTAGAGTGTGCTTCCTGAATTCTATTCTACTGTTTTCATTATACTGTGCTGTATTTCTCCTTTCTTTCTCCTTTTAGGAGAAAAAAATAAAACTTTTTGAGAAATATCTATTAAGGACTCTGGTGCTGTTTTGAAAAGAAGCTTTATATTTGGAAGTTTCAAAATCTGCCTCTGTAAAATGAAGGTAGACATGCTTTCTAATCACCTACATTATAATATTTTAAAAATTCTGTGAAAATGCAAATGTTACTTTAATATTTTAATATTTAGGTGAATTCATAATCTCATGGCAATGGATCATTCTTTCACTCTTCAAGTGAGAACTCATCTGGGCAGTTTCATTTTGTATGATTCTTGATCCTTTCCCTAAATTTTTTATATTGGGTCTGCCTCATACATTGAAGACCTTCCTTTGGGTGATTTAGTGTGGCTACCATTTTTTTATCCTATTTTCTCACTATATTTCCAGCATACCTCCTTTACTTCAGTTCAATTCAGCAAGTGTATTTTGAGAGACAATGTGTATAGCATACTGGACCTGAAAGTCAGGAAGACCCAGGTTCAAATCTTAACTCAGAAACATACTAACTTTGAGACTGTGACAAATTATTTAACTTTTCTTTGCCTCTCTTTCTTCTTAATAATTAAGGAGTAATAATTAAGGAGTTTGGACTTGATCATCTATAGTTTAAATCTATAATACTAAGAGTGCCTAGTATGTTTCATGAACTGTGAGAGGTACAGTAATACAAAGCCAGAAGGGGTTGGTGCCTTTAACTTGCTTATGTTCTCCCGAGGTAAAACAATATATATACAGACAAGCACAAATGATATATTTGGTGAGCAAATACAATGTCATCTGGGGCAGAATGGAGAGAATAACCAGCTTTTTTACTCAACCTGTCCTAGCCTATCTTTTCAGCTTCACTGGGTGTGACTCTCATCACGTACTTTGTGATTTCAGCAAATGATAAATTTCCCATTCCTCACAAAGGACATTCCATCCTCTGCCCTGGATGTCCCCAGACCCAGAATGCCTACCTCATGATTCTTCTCTTAAATCCTTTAAGAGGCATTTTGGACACCAACTTCGGTGGAAGTCTTCGCAGCTCCTGAAACCCTCTGGTCAAGCTACCTTGTCAATCATCTGTCAGTCAGCTAGCACTTAGCTAATGTTGGAGGCACTGGTCTATTTATTTATTTTATACATATACAGCATACATTTTTATATATATGTGTGTGTGTATTGCCTCCTCATTAGACTGTAAGCTCTTTGAAAATAGGAATTGCTTTATTTTTAATTTTTTTTGTATTGTATCCCTAGCACCCAGGACTTAGATGGATAACCTCCAAAATTATTCTTATTCCCTGTGGACATATAAGACCAAGTCTTTTATAGACAGCTGTGAAGCCGTTTGACTGCAAATTCTTAGTGACTTTTGGTTTCATTTTTTTAATGAGAATGTTAAAAGGATAAATTTCACTTCCTTCAGTAATGTGTAAGTTCAATTTCACAAACATTTATTAAGTACTGACTATGCCTGTACTAAGGAGAAAAAGACACAAAATACAAAAAACACCTCTCCTTAAGGAGAGATAACTTAATTGGTACCTGAACAAAGGAGATCATATTGAGTGCTAAAAACTAAATGAATACTTTTAGATGTTCTAAGAATTTTATCATTTTAAAAATATCATCCAACCCCTTCCCAACTGTTCCTCTCCTATCACTTTGAAATTAGAATCTGGCTTCTTGGGACTGAGGACCATTTAGTGTTTTTGTCTTTTTTGGTTAAATATTTTTTCTACTCCTTAATGACAAACTTGTGAGGAACTGTTTCATACTTAGCTAGGCTGCTCCTTGGACAGCAAGAACAGTATGTTATCAAGTCTATCCTCAGGGAATTATCAGTTTGACAAAAGTTGACAGAACATCAAAGGTCAATTCCACTATACATGTAGGTATATAGATAGGACATTTAAAAAAAAATTTTATTAAAGATATTATTTAAGTTTTACAATTTTTCCCCCAATCTTACTTCCCTCCCCACCCCCAAGGAAAGAATCTGTCAGTCTTTACTTTGTTTCCATGTTGTACATTGATCCAAATTGAGTGTGATGAGAGAGAAATAATTAGATAGGACATTTTTTTTAGGTTTTTTTTGCAAGGCAAATGGGGTGAAGTAGCTTGCCCAAGGCCTCACGGCTAGGTAATTATTAAGTGTCTGAGACCAGATTTGAACCCAGGTACTCCTGACTCCAGGGCCAGTGCTCTATCCACTGTGCCACCTAGCCACCCCTAGATAGGACATTTTTGACAACACTAAGAACAGTAATGATTTTACTCAAAGTATTATTATTTTAAAAAATATTTTAAAGATTAATGGTCATACCAGATGTAATGCTGAATGCCAAAAATTCCTGCTTACCAAGGAGACTGAGGCTGATGGATTGATTGAGCATGGATATTATGAACTATAAAGTTGGGTGAAAGCCTTACTTCAAGTAGAGTGGGATAGCAGGCTAATGAAGGATAAACTAATCCAGGTTGGGGGCAGGTAGGTGGCACAGTGGATAGAGCACTGGCCCTGGAGTCAGGAGTACCTGGGTTCAAATTTGGCCTCAGACACTTAATAATTACCTAGCTGTGGCCTTGGGCAAGCCACTTAACCCCATTGCCTTGAAAAAATCTAAAAAAAAAAACACCAAAAACTAATCCAGGTTGGAAATCAAACAGATGAATACTTCTGTGTGATCTTCTGTGGGATCAAGTCCCTATAGGTGGTTACAGTACTTTCTATGTGGATTAGATAATGAGATCTAGTCTCTAAAAAAAATAACCAAGACAAACCAAATGAAGCAAACAGATACTCTAATAGTTGAATGTTTCAAATTTCCATTGCTCTCTGTTGCAATTGGATTTTTCTTTTGAATTAAACCAAAGGGGTTCTCTGTCTGTCTATCCATCCATCTGTGTAACCATCCATCCATCCATCCATTCATCCATCCATCCATCCATCCATCCATCCATCCATCCATCCATCCATCCATCCATCCCTCCCTCCCTCCCTCCCTCCCTCCCTCTCTCTCTCTCTCTCTCTCTCTCTCTCTCTCTCTCTCTCTCTCTCTCTCTCTGTGTCTCCTATTTATCTATGGAGTACATGGACTATATAAAGTACAAGCAAGACTTCTGGATTTTAAAAAAAATTTTTTTTTAGTTTTTACAAGACAATGGGGTTAAGTGGCTTGCCCAAGGCCACAGCTAGGTAATTATTAAGTGTCTGGGGCCGCATTTGAACTCAGGTACTCCTGACTCCAGGGTTAGTGCTCTATCCACTGCGCCACCTAGCTGCCCCCTTGAATTTTTTTTAAAAAGCAATTTGTGATCTCTCCAGCTCTTTTCAGAACCTCAAGCAAAATTCAGACAAATATAAATTTGAGGGACAAATAAATTATAACTAATAAAAAACATTTTAAAAATCATATTTCTTAGTGATTGATATTTTCAATTATCCAGATAAATGTTTAATTAAACTGGAGCTAAGAAATTCTAAGGGGAACATGCTGACAGTTTTGTTGAAAGTGACCTCTGCCTTGAAAGAGAATATCATCAACCATTCTAATTCACATTCTTTCTATAAATAATATACTACCAGAAAGTAAACAATAGACTTTTAATAGCCTTTTACTTCTATTTATTAATTTTGCACAAATATTTTCTTTTAGTAATGAAAATAATTAAGGAGAGCAGCAGAAATCTTCTTATAATTGATGATTGGATACTATCCTGAAGTTTTCTGATCATAAGATTATAGTCAATGAAAAGATTGAATGTTTCCTCCTAAATTATGATTGTGATTCCAGGCACACAGATTTAGTAAGTTCTGGACTTTTTTTTTATTATTCAAAACATCACAGTTAAACAAGAAGAGTTTTCTAGAGTTTTCAACTTTCTTTGGCTGATATATTTACCAACCCATCTGCTTGTGTATCACTGAAACTAATTGCATTTCAGGTTACTTTTTGTAAGTTTACATACTATACTTGAAGTAATGAATTTGAATTCTGGGA
This sequence comes from Macrotis lagotis, assembly GCF_037893015.1. Taxonomy (NCBI): domain Eukaryota; kingdom Metazoa; phylum Chordata; class Mammalia; order Peramelemorphia; family Peramelidae; genus Macrotis; species Macrotis lagotis. Next base: position 51,626,433 of record NC_133660.1, on the reverse strand, counting down.
ATTTTGAATCAAATTCTGGTCATATCACTTATTTTCTATATTATCTTGAACAACTCATTTCACCTTCCTGAGTCACAGTTTCCTGATCAATAAAATAATGGGGTTACAGTAAATCTGACAAGGTCTCTGCTGCTAGATTTCAAGGGGTTCATGAAATTGATTAGGAAACAATTACATATTTCTGCATAATTGGCTTTCTTTGTGATCCTTCTGGGGCATTTAAAAATATAATTCTGAGAAAGGTTCTATAGACTTCACAAGACTGCCAAAGTAGTCTATGACAAAAAAAATGTTATAAAATTCTGACTAAATGATCTTTTCTGATATGTAATCATTTGATATTAGTGGTTTCCCACCAATTTCTTATCCCATTCATAAGGAAGGCATATCATTAAGAATAGGATGTCAAGACATTACTTCTAGTAATTCTCTTTAATTCTATCTCCTTCTCCTTTAATTCTATCTTCCTTCCCCCCTTCCCTTCCTTTCCTCTTTAAATGCTTTATTAATTTTTGCAATCTTTCATTTTCTAGTGACTTTTTCATCATTAGACACCTTACCCCACATAAAGTTGCAAAAAAAAATCTATCTTGATTGATTGATTGGTCATGTCTGAATAATAGAGACCTCATTCCATACCTATAATCCTCTGCTTTTCTGCTGAGAGAAGGAAGGTGTGCTAAAGGTACAATTTTACAATTTTACATTAATTTCCTTAGAAGAATTGGCAGATAGAATTCCTAGGCTCTGTTTTCTGAAACATTTGAAGCTTCTTGGTGGACATAATATAGCTGGAGTATGTTAGAAACTAGAAAATATTCTAGAAATGGAGTAAGAGTTATCGATAAAACTATGTTGAGAGGAAAAGGAGGTAAGTGGGTCATGTTTCAAGAACCATAGGGATTATAGTCCAGATGCTATATTGTTATCTCAGATGTAGTAGAACCAAAAGGATTCTAGAGTCAATCAGTCAACACACATTTTTTAAGCACTTACACTTATTTCGCTAAGTGTTGGGAATATAAGTATAGGGAAAAAGAAAGACATCCCTTGCCCTCATGGAGCATACATTCTTGAAATATGGTGGGGGGGGGGCATTGCAAGGCAATGGGGTTGTGACTTGCCCAAGATCACACAGCTAGGTAAGTGTCTTAGGCTGGATTTGAACTCTGGTCCTCCTGACTCCAGGGCTGGTACTCAATACATGGTACCACCTAGTTGCCCTGAGCATACATTCTTATAGGAAACCAGTCCATAAAAGGAAGCTCAAAGTGTGTGTGTGTGTGTGTGCATGTGTGTGCGCGTGCTGGTGGGGGGAATAACAGTGAGGAAACATTATGGAATGCAGACTTATGAGAAATGAAAAATTGACTGGTTTAGGCATGCTCCTTAAGTGGAGATGCTGGGAGGAACCATCCAATCAGAGAGAGGCACCCAGGGCTTTACAATATTTATGAAGTATGAGTTCTAGGTATGAAGAGGTTTCAGAGGTCATGGTGGGAATCTTGTGAGGAATGAAGAATGCTGGGGTAAAAGGCATATACAAGAATTGAATTGGGTAAGTATTGGCAGAATTATGATTATTTTTTAAATTAATTTTTTCAATCATTGAAAATAACCACTTTCTGTCCCTCTCTCCCCATTGAGAAATCCTTAAAAATGCAACTCTTGTTACAAATGAGTACTTGATCAAAACAAATTCCTATTAACCATGTTATGTATGTTTATAATACTGCAGTCTGAATCCTATCACTTCTCTATCTGGAGATTAGCATGTTTCTTTTTTTGTTAGGTTTTTTTTTGCAAGGCAAACGGGGTTAAGTGGCTTGCCCAAGGCCACACAGCTAGGCAATTATTAAGTGTCTGAGACCGGGTTTGAACCCAGGTACTCCTGACTCCAGGGCCGGTGCTTTATCCGCTACGCCACCTAGCTGCCCCTTAGCATGTTTCTTTATGAATGGTTAGTAGTTGATTAATCAGAATTTCTAAATCTTTAAAGGTTATCTTTACAATATTATTGTTATAGAATTGTTTTTCTCCTGGTTCTGCTTACTTCACTCTGCATAATTTGGTTATAATTAATGTTTCTTGTTGTTTGTCCTTTGTTCTCAAAGAGGATCGATTACATGAAGAAGGTGATGTCTTGACTTGCAAGTGAATTGGATTTAAGTAAGGCGGGGCTGTGCAAAGTCACTACCCTCACTCTCTCCTCCAGGACTTAACCATCTGGGTCCAGCAGTAAGACACAGATCAGCATAACTGGAGACGGCTCCTAAGTGCAATGGGAGACCAATGCCTTTTTAAGTTAGGCTTTTCCCCAGGTCTTTGTCAAAGATAGATAACACCTATCTGGTGATTAAGGATAAGTAGGAAATGTGGGGGGGGGGGGAAAGTCCTCTTTTAAAAAGTTACTAAAAAAATCAATCTTGAAAGAGAAGACTCTCAGAGGTTCTGGCCAAACACTACTCCTGTTTTACATTCACTTTGAGCCAACAAAACTCAAACAATGATCAACTGAGGCTGGGGTTGGCATCTATTATTAGCCAATCAGTGAAAGTCGGAGTAGTTTGGGTTTAGCTCCATTTGAATCCAAATTCAATGAGGTGGCACTATACTGCATAACCCCTTACTATGGAAACCTCAAACGGGGTCACAAAGAATTGTACACAACTGGAACAACTGAACAATATAAACTCACACCCATGTGCTTACAGAGCCATCTAAATATAAAGGAAGGAAAGATCAAAATTAACAGGCTAATTTTTTTCAGGTAAAACGATGACAAATTACATCTGATGCAACCTTTAAAATATTAATGATTTTCAAATGGACTTTTCAAAATGAAAAAATACTTCAAATTTAATAAAAATTTAAGGACATTGTAAAAATGAACACAACAAAATGAATACTTTCTTTGCTCTCCAATAATATGTTAGAAAAGTCTTTGGGAGCTTTTTTTTTTTTAGCAAAATGCATGCTTTTTGTTGACAGGATTCTTTCATTTTTGTCTTTGTCTTCTTGCAAATAGCAGTTTCTTGTATTTAACAGGTACTCAATAAAAGCTGAATTTAATTGAATTAAGAAACTAGAGAATGCTGAGTTAAAATCTGAGTTATTTTGGGAGTACAAAGCACTTTGAAAAATGAACTTTATTTTTTTAAACAAGTTGAGAATTAAGGAACCCCTCTAGATTTCCAAATGTGGCTAATTTTTGATATTCACTTTTTTTGTGGCTTGCTACAGAAACATTTAAAAAGCATTCCTATATTTATGCTCTTAATAGTCACTTGATATAGATAACTATTATCACAGTAGTTAAATATATGTACATATATACACAAAGTTGTTTTTAAAAATCACTCTTCCTTTTTAAAAATTAACCACTCATTCACTCCAGTAATTTCTTTTATTCCTGGAATTCTAATAGTTTTTAAAGAATGCTCCCATAATTGGATAATTTTTGGCAGATTTTTAAAAAACCACCTTTATATTAGTACTCTAGAATTTAGTTGACTTCCAGAGAAGTACAACCTACTTAAATTTGATTCAGTTAACACATAACTCTGTCTGTGTTCAAGACTTTGCATAAATAGTGGCAATAAAGAATCAGTTTCTGCCTTAAACTGGTAGTGGATGAATAAAGGTAGAAAAGGAGTGAAGAAGACAATATTGATAAGTAGGGACAGGGTTAAAGTACTAACCCTGTGATTTCTGTAGTATAGGAAACTCCCAGGTGAGAAAACTTCCTCTACCAAAATAGACTGCCACCTTTGCAATTTATAGTCTTAGAGACTAGTCCTGAACTAAGAAGTTAAGGTTTTAATGACTTGCCCAAGGTCTTGCAGTCATTGGCAGAGACAAAACTTGGAACCCAAATCTGTTTAGCTTTGAGACTACTTCTCTATCCACTCTTGTTATGTATCTTCTTAACAACAAAGAGAAGTCAATACAAGATAATTTGAAGAGGGCCAGGCTTTATAGGAAAGATGATCAATGGATATTAGAAAATGAGAAGGAAATATATTTCAGGATGATTAGCATGTCACCCCTTTGAAGGCCCCAAACCAGACATGGTAGAGTTTTGGAACTTACAAACCATCACAATTTTCTGTAGACATTAGTTCTGAAATATATTCATATCCTTATCAAAATGAAGATGTAGAACACTGCATGTCATGGAATCAATAACACTGAAAATTCATTGAGAGGTTGGGTGTTTTAGAATTGAGAATTAATTAATAATTAAGTAAAGAATATGTCCTGAATCATTTCTGGAAACTAATGATATTACTTGGATACCCTAGCACCAGCTCTACACAGATTAAGATTTGCTATTTGAAGTGATCTACTACTGCATGCAAAAAAACATTTTTCACACACTTGAGTTAACTTCTTCCCTAGGTATAGAGGCAATTAAATGGCACAATGGAAAGAACAATTAGCCTGGAAACTGAAAGATATGTGTTCAAATTCCATTGCAGATACATTAGCTGTATGACCCTGGGCAAATCACTTAGCTTCTTTTTTAGTTTCTTCCCCATAAAATAGCACCTGTCTCTCAGCTGTGAGGATACATGAGATAACATTTGTGAAATACTTTGCAAACTTAAAAGCACTTTGTAAATGCTAATTATTAATATTATTCAGGAGGAATGGGTCTTTTAGAACATAAGACAGATGACATTCTTTGTAGTGATGGAGATACCAAGTGTTTCTGCAAAAGTAAAAGAATAGTGGGTAGGCTAGTATTACTATAAAGGTACTTTTGAGCATCTTATGCACAATGAGTTCTTTGGGACAGAGGTCTTATCTTTTCCCCATAGGGAAAATGTTTTCTTTTTTAGAAGACTAATCATAATTTTACTGTGTGCCTATATATATAAAACAAATGAGCTGCTACATGAAACTTTTTGTAGAATTTGAGAAATAATCTACCCAAGCTTTTTGTTTCTGTAATTTAGGTAGCTTTATTTAGTCTTTCCATTGAACTGATCCTCCCCCTGCTGGTGAATCTAGGGAAAAGCTGAAATAGGACCGCAGTTTGGGCTCTCATCATTTATTGAAGAAATGTTTTGTATTCTATTTAAGGAAATTAAAAATATATACTCTGACAACTGAAGGATTAGATTCACTTCACATTTTGACATCCTGAAGAACACTGTTTAATAATAGTTCATTTAACTCATTTGGTATTTTTAACTCTTTCAAAAATACAGTCTTTTTCATTGTCTGCTTTGAGGGAAAAATGAAGACTTAAAATTTTAAAACAATATGTGGTTTCAAATATAGACTTATATTTCCTAGTATTCTAAATCTCCTAGGTAATATAATTGATTCATTTTTATGCTACATATTCTCTTTACTCCGTAGATGCCCCTTATTTAATTGTCCACAGTAATTTTGCAATTAAAGCTACATTCAACCAGAAATTAGTTGTGCCATTCTTATCAGTGACTTCCCTGGTGATCTTAAATCCATATGCTTCTTTTTAAAATTTTATTTTCATCCAAATGTATGTGTATATTTTTAACCCACAAAATTTCCTTCCACCCTGCCTTCCTATCCTTCTCCCCTCAGTGGTGAACAGTCAGGTTAGAATTGTATAAACATATTTTGATAAACATGTTTATAGAGTAGTTATTTCCGGTGTGAGAATTAGGATTAAGGGAAAGAGATAATTTTTATAAAGTGTTCATCAGATTATGAATGGTTAGGTTTTTTTTTGGTGGGTGTATATTTTGTTTTATTTTGTTTTTCTTCCTCTGGATGGGAATAACATAGTCCATAGCTGGTCTAATACAATTGTCCTAGCTCTCTGAACTGCTGAGAGGAGATGCTTCCATCAAGGCTGATTATCTCACAGTGTTGTATGTTGATGTGTACATTGTTCTTTTGGTTCTGCTCCCTTCGTTCAGCATCAGATTTCAGAAGTCATTCCAAGCTTATCTAGAGTCCAATCATTTATGGTTTCTTTTAGAACAATAATATTCCATAGTATTCATGTACCATAACATGTTTAGCCATTCCCTGGTTGATGGGAATGCCCCCAATTTCCAATTCTTTGCCATTACAAAAATAGCTGCTGTGAATATTTTGGAACACGTGGGACTCTTCCCTTTTTAAATAATTTCTTCTGGATAAAGACCTAGAACAGGAAATTATTAGATCAAAGGGTATGAACAGTTTTATTGCTCTTTGGGCGTAGGTCAATATTGCTCTCCAGAAAAGTCCATATACTTCTAATATGAGACTATTATGTATTGTAATAACTTTGATCCCTTCTCTAAATTTTTTTCCCACTTGCTGCCTCTTTTTTTTCCCTCAGTGGGTATATTGGGATACATATTTTCCTTTTCTTCTCTTTCTTCCTTTTAGAGCACTTTAGAGACTTGCTCAATGTCACCTTGAATAGCAATTATTTTAATTTAAGTGTATAAAGTGAGGAGGCATGGTAAAGTGGCTGTAAAGACCTTTGTTCAAGTCCCACCTTTGACCCACTGACTGTATGGCCCTGGACAAATCACTTGTGCTTTTCAGCATTCACTTCATTTTTAGTTGTCAAGAAGGTATAAACCTGCATGGAAGAAGTTTCATGAAGGAGTTTTCTATACTTATAAAAACACAGGTCTAATTATTATCCTCGGTTTATAGAAGTGCAGTGGCTAGAATTCTGGATAACAATTTAATTATTTTAGCACCCTTGACCAAAATAATGTTGTGCATCTGTTGTTACTGTCTTACATTGCAACACATTTTCTCCAGGAGACTCAACCAATAATAGAGGACAGGAAAGCATCACCAAAGATAACAGGTGTGTAAAAGTGATTGCATGTATATATTCATAGAAATGTATTTTGAATACAGTAGACAATTTTCTTACCCTAAAGACCTTTAATTCTTCACCAATTCACGTTATTCTGTATTGCCAGGGTCACTCAGATTGGTAGATGACACTGCCCGCATTTAAAGATTTGGGATGAGGCAGTATCCTTTCTTGGATTTGTGACATTGTTGGCTGCTTACACCTAGGTTCTGTGAAATATGCTTGTCCCTTCTGTTCTTTTCTTCATATACAGGTGTCTCCATCACAGCTCTTTAATCCTTTACTGAGCTAAGGAGATGGTGGTATTTCATCACTCTGAGAAGATTCAAAGCTGAATTTAGCTTTGAAAATATGCCTCTACGGGGCAGCTAGGTGGTGCAGTGGATAGAGCACCAGCCCTGGAGTCAGGAGTACCTGAGTTCAAATCCGGCCTCAGACACTTAATAATTACCTAGCCGTGTGGCCTTGGGCAAGCCACTTAACCCCACTGTCTTGAAAAATCTAAAAAAAATGCCTCTACATCTTCGTTATGAACTTCTATCAAAACTGCCATCAAAATTAGGCACCTAAAAACAAAGGGAGAATTCTATATCAGGAACCCCTGGCTATTGTTTCCCCAAGGTTCTCTGGGGTCTTTTATTTTTATGCCACAGGGACAATCCATAAAAAAGATTGTGTGCCATCCTCACAGGTCCCATTGACCTCAATCCTTCTCTTGTAAGAAAGAGAAACAATTAAGCAAAAATGACTGCCACAGTCTTTTATCTGATAACATATTTAACAGTCTTCTTTAGTAGTGCCCTATCTCTCAAATAAAAAATAAATAAAAGATTTCATTATCTGTATTCTGTGGCCATTATTGATTTTTCAGTAAATTGGAGAGAGTTCTTCATTATTAACATCATCATTTTCTGGTAATCTTTACACTTATATTATTGTTGTCTTTTTGAATTTTGCTTATTTTATTTTATTAGTTAATAAAACTTCCCCTTTTTTCTCTGAATTCCTTTTATTCTTAATTTCATCATGCAATAGTAACTTATTATATTAATGTGAAAAGGTATATAATGAGGTGATAGAATATTGACTTTGGAGTCAAAGGACCCTAGTTTCAAAGTCTACTTTTGATGACTAATTATCTGTAACTTGGGCAAGAAACTATTTTCTTAGCATCTGTCTCATCATGACTTCTGAGATTTCTCCAAACTTTAGTTCAATGATCCTATAGCCATAATGTTTGGACAAACTGACAGTTCCATCAACAACATATTAGTGCTCCATCCTAGCTTCTGGAGGAGACAAAGTCTTGTACTCCATATAGGCTATTCTAGAATATTGCCACCTTGCCTTTGTTTTGCTTTTCCCTGAAGCATATTAGAGACATTAACCATTTTATTTTATTTTTTTCATTTTAGAAAGTTTCTATTTACTTTGGGTTTTACAATTTTCCCCCCATCTTGCTTCCTTCCCCCCCCACCGCCCCCACAGAAGGCAATTTGTTAGTCTTCACATCATTCCCATAGTATGCATTGATCTAAGTTGAATGTGATGAGAAAAATCATATCTTTAAGGAAGAAACATATAGTATGAGATGTAGCAGAATTATATAATAAGACAATTAAAAAATGAATTAAAGGTACATAGAAAGTCTTTGGTCTTTGTTCAAACTCCACAATTCTTTCTCAGGATACAGATGGCATGCTCCATTGTAGATATCCCAAAATTGTGCCTGTTTGTTGCCCTGTTGGTATGAGCAAGTCCATTAAGATTGATCATCACTCCTATGTTGCTGTTAGGGTGTGCAATGTTGCTCTGGTTCTACTCATCTTGCTCAGCATCAGTTCATGCAAATTCTTCCAGGGTTCCCTGAATTCCCATCCTTCCTGGTTTCTAATAGAACAATAGTGTTCTATCACATACATATACCAATGTTTGTTAAACCATCCCCCCAATTCATGGACATTCCCTCAGTTTCCATTTCTTTGCCACCACAACAGAGCTGCTGTGAACATTTTTGTACAGGTGATGTTTTTACTCCTTTTCATCATCTCTTCAGGGTATAGACCCAATAGTGGCATTGCTGGATCAAAGGGTATGCACATTTTTGTTGTCTTTTGGGCATAATTCCAAATTGCTCTTCAGAAAGGTTGGATAAGTTCACAGCTCCACCAATAATTTATTAGTGTCCCAGATTTCCTACATCCCTTCCAACATTGATCATTGTCCTTTCTGATCATATTGACCAGTCTGTGAGGTGTGAGGTGGTACCTCAGAGATGTTTTAATTTGCATTTCTCTAATATTTAGTGATTCAGAGCAATTTTTCATATGACTATGGATTGTTTTGATTTCCTCATCTATAAATTGCCTTTGCATATCCTTTGACCATTTGTCAATTGGGGAATGACTTGTCTTTTTAAAAAAAATTGACTGTATATTTTAGAGATGATTCCTTTGTCAAAAACACTAGGCATAAAAATTATTTCCCAATTTACTACATTTCTTTTTATCTTGGTTACAGTGGTTTTGTCTGTGCAAAAGCTTTTTTAATTTAATGTGACATTAACCATTTAAAAAAAGGAAAAGTGAGCCTGGGGTGAAAATGAAGACTGTAGGAAAACATTTGATAAGACATGTGGTTGGAATTGTGATTCAGTAATGCCTCTTAGCCAAAATATTTGTCTCCCATATTTCCTTTTATTTGTAGTGGTTCTTAACTTTGTTGTAGTTGAATTGGTTTTAGTGATAAAATAAGTCATGGTGCATCTGAAAGACTCAGCAGTCTTGTACAGCATGTTCCCATTCGACTTAGATGACATAATTCTTTGAATTTTTAGATGTTAGAAACAACATGGTATTACAGTTCTTAAATGAGCAGTTTCAATAGAAACCCCACAGACTTCTGTTGTAGTCCTTTAACCACAGAAATAACAAAACTGGGTAAAAGGCTTAGTGGGAATTTAGTGTAATATCTCTGGTATGCTTTTGGTTTTGGAATGTCAGTTTTCATGTTCCTGAAAAACCAGGCCACTTTTCAAATAAGAGCTGGGAGTGTCAGATTCATTTAGGGAACCTAGGATAGGTAAGAGGAAGGAAGTTTGAGAATTCACACACCATTTCCTGTTCTCCACAGACTTCCTAATAAAATATTCCAGAGTGGTCTAATGGAACATTTTCTCTTGATTTAACTTTAGAGAATTTCTTGTTACAGACCCAAAGAACTAGAAGAAATGAAAAAGACTCAGTGGAAATGACCATATTATGATTCAGATCTTGAGGAATCCCAAATGTTTGAGATGGTGGGTCAAAAACCTTGAGAGGAAAGATGCTGAATATTCTGGAATTCTCAAGGTTTAATGCATCTGCCTAATATTCAGCTTTTGTTGTTAAGCTGTTTTAATTGTGTCCAGCTCTTCATCACCCCATTTGGGATTTTCTTGGCAAAATATGAAGTAGTTTGCCATTTTTCTCACTTTACTGATGACTTGCCCAAGGTCACACAGTTAGGAAGTATCTGAGTCTAAATTTGAACTCAGTTGTTCTAATATTCAACTTATTATTCTGTATTTAATACCCATTGCTTTAGATATTGAATCTTTGGGTTAGGACAAGTTGTCATTGATTAACATGTTTTCCCCTTTTCTACTTATGTCCAGCTTTGATGCAATAGATATATTCAGACTATTGTGGATCCCACAGTAGTTCCAGGATGCTGAGAAGATCAATATGATGATGATAATGAAAAAAATAATGATGAAGTTGCTGATAATAGTATTTTAACAGCTAGCATTTATAGAATGCTTTAAGATTGCCAAGTGCTGGGGCAGCCAGGTGGCACAGTGGATAGAGCACCAGCCCTAGAGTCTCAAGTACCTGAGTTCAAATCTGGCCTCAGACACTTAATAATTACCTAGCTGTGTGGCCTTGGGCAAGTCACTTAGCCCTATTTGCCTTGCAAAAACTTAAAAATAAAAGATTGCCAAGTGCTTTCCATATTTTATTTCATTTGATCTGTGGGATAGATATTATTATTCTCATTTTATAGATGAGGAAACTGAGGTTCATAGAGAGTAACATTACTCAGAGTCATTTAGCAATCTATCCATGGTTCTATCTAGCTCTAGAATGCTACAATTAGGACATGCAATAAAGAAAATGCTTATAAATGCAAATATTTTAAGTCGCTTACCATAGCATGACTTTAGCATCATTATTTTATGGTCAGACTGCAATCCAGAAGGTTTTGAGTTTAAGGTCATGGAGGACACAATCTGACATTCTGTTTAGTGCATAGAAAGGAATTACTTTATTTCAGACCAGATGTCGCTCTTAATATTTTTGTGTGGCATGCTGTGCTAGTTTTGACTTCCAATCTAGACATATTTTGACTATGTCTAGATTAACCAAACTCACTAAGTCTCTAAGGCAAGGGATTTAGTTTCTTCTATGGATGTCTTGGATCCCTCTGAAACTGGAGGAACCTATGAATTCCTTCTCAGAATTATGTTTTTAAATGCATAAAATATGTAGCAAAGGAAATATATGAGGAAACAAACTACAGAAAAATACATTACAAAAGAAACCAATTATATTGAAATACAATCATCAGTAGTGTCATTCTTGTATACATTACAACAGTTGCAGTGTCCTTTTCTCACAACTAAGTGGGCATAAAATTTTGTAAACATTTTAGCCACTATTTACTATTAGCCACTATTTACTATTATTACTATTAGCCACTATTTGCCACCATTGTGGCAAAACAAGAATGTTGGGGACTTTTACCTGGTTTGTATATGACCTAAGACTGAATAAGCATGTGAGAAATAACATGAAAGGTTATTTCTTAAACTTGTGGCCCCAATGGGGATGTCTTTCATTCCATCAATTTTACTCTCAGAATCTATTGGAATTATATAAAGTCCATCCATTGGGACTAGTATCCATAATTAAATTAGATCTTGGTCTTTCCTATGTTCTGAATAATGCCAGCTGCTCTGTGAGAAGTTAATAAATGTTAAATGATAGTTAATAATAAGTGCCAGTCTTTTGGTACATCTGTCAGTCTTGCCAAGGGTTAATAGACCCTTGAAAGTACAGGTCACTTATGTTGGCACTCCTGCCCTTGCTAGGACTGGGTCCTTAGGGTCCAATTCAGAGGAATTCCATGCTTCTGATGATGGATGGTATTTGGCAGCTCTAACACTTTGTAGCCATTTGCCAGAAGGGTTTTTTGTCCCTAAGCCAAAGCAAGGCATATAAGGGTGTTATGGAACATATACCAGGAGGGATTTTCTGGTAGAGTGTGAGGTGGAAACATTAGCAAATATGAAGAAAACATGCTCTCTTGAGGATTCTAGAGTAGCAGTAGGCACCAGGTGCTCTGCATTTAATCTACTTTTTCTTCATTGTGATGGACCTTCGGAAGAAAGGTAAACTTCAGAATAACCAAATTATTATGGAAAAGCTTAGGAACCATGCTCCCTATTATACTTTTTTTCTGTTTGCAAATCAAAACAGGAAAAACCAAAAGAAATAGTAAAATAGAGAAATCAGCAAAAATTCTTAAATACTAGACTTGCATGAATTTATTACTTAGCTTGTTAGGCAGAAAAGTGTTTTAGAATGACCTCAAATCTTTTTCTGAATATTCAATTGAATTAGATATTTGTTTGTTAAAGCACTATCCTTTTCATTTTTGAAAATAAATAATTCCCTACCTCGCAGATTCTTTGTACCCCGTTGATTCTTTGTACCTGTTCCCTCTTCACTCCCTAATGACTGTGGGCTGTGAAAAGATCAATCACTCATGTTTGATCAGATTCCTCTGGAAGAAGGGTTACCTCTTCAAAGACTGAGACATAACTGATTGAAAAATATATTATTCTTCCACCCCCAGTTTAATCCCTTTCTTGAGGACAGAGATGATTTTATTTTTTGCCTATATCCTTATTCTCCAATTCACTAGATGAATGATCTATCTAATAAGATATTTCAAATTATACATTGTAGAGTATTTTTTTGCATATAGTCTACCCCCAGAAGAACCAAAGACTAAGTGCTAAGCACTTTATAAATTTCTTATTTTATCTTTAAAACAACCCTATTGAGGTAGGTGCTATTATTATTATTATTATTATTATTGTTATTATTATTCTCATTTTACAGTTGAGGAAATTAAGGCAGACTTACCTAAGGTCAATTAGCTTGCAAGTGTCTGAGACCATATTTGAAATCAGGTTTTCCCGAGTCTTGGCCTAGAGTTCTCTATCCATAGTGCCACTTAACTGATACTATTTTATCATTATAATTTGATTGAATAATAGCTAAAATTTGTATAATCTTTTATAGTAACTAAACCCTTTGCATGCCTGAAGTATCCCCTTATTTTGAGGGACAGAATTCAGATGAAGGAAGATAATAGAACTATTATACTCAAACCATATTGTATTCAATAGTTTTGAACACCTCATTTTAAGAACACTGAAAAATTAGAATGGGTCAAGAAGAGGATGACCAGGGTTGTGAGGTTTCTGTAAACTATAGCTATCATCTGAAGAACTAATAAGGAAATTAGGAATCTTCATCCTGGAAAGGAGGAGACTTGAGGGAAGTCACAGTAACTATCTTTAGAAGTTAAGTGTGTGTGTGGGGGGGTGGCGGCTAGGTGGCACAGTAGATAGAACACTGGCCCTGGAATCAGGATGACCTGAGTTCAAATCCAGCCTCAGACACTTAATAATTACCTAGTTGTATGGCTTTGGGCAAGCCATATAATACCATTGCCTTGCAAAAACTTAAAACAAACAAAAAAAAGAAGTTAAGTGGGTTGTCATATGAAAGATTGATTAGGTTTATTCTCTGTTACTCCTGAGGAAAGAATTGTGAACAGTAAGCTGACAATTTAAGGAAGTATATTTAATCTTACTATTTAAAAGAAAAAAAAAAGAAGTATTCAATAGTGAAATGTATCCTGGGCCAAAATTATGAGCTCATTGTCACTGGACATGTTCCAGTAGAGTATAGTAGAGTATAGATGACCATCTAATAATGTTGAGGAATGAATTCTTATATGGAGTTCAATCTTGACTATAATAGACTGTACTAGGACCTATATGCTCTGCCTAAGATTTTATAAATGCATCTTTATTTCTTTATTTGCTGATCTCTGAAATGGCATTATTTCTACTGTTTTACATATTTAAAGAGTTTTATTAAAGAAATGATCAACAAAGATATCCATTGCAAGTAAAAGGATCTAGTAAAACAATCATAAAACAAAAATAATTTACACCCCCTAAACTTGACGTTTTAGCTAGTAAATTAATGAAGCAAAGTAAGCTTTATTACCAAGAAAGAAAATTCTATTCAAGTGACTACTGACAGTTAAAGTTTCCAAGGTTACTTGATATGTTTTTTCTGGATCATTATATTTAAATTTCTTTACTTAATATGGTTTATATTAGAAGGCAAATGATTTTTTTCATTTTAACTTGCAAGTTTCCTCCTTTGGATATAGCCCTAACTTGATTCTCCCTGACATTTTATAAGGTAGATAAGTTTTGAATGTCTTGTTTATTTGAGGGGGCACCTAGCTGTCATAGTGGAAAGAGCTCTGGTCTTTGGACCAGCAAACTCATCTTCCTAAGTTAAAATCTGACCTCAGATACTTACTTATCTATGTGACTCTGGGCAAGCTTAACCTGTTTGTCTCAGTAACTATGCCAAGAAAATCTCAAAACAGGGTCAGAAAGGCACAACAATCAAATTTATTTAAGGAAAGAGATATAGGGGTGATCTTTTGCTTTTCATTAGAAAAGGCAGAAAGGATAGCAAAAAGTGGATGTTATATGCTTCAGGCTATTATCATGAAAAGATCCTTTTCCCCTTATTATTTTTTAAATTTTGTTTTATTTTTAATTTATGGAATAAAAAGTGTAATACAGCATAATAAAAATGTTGCACAGGAAACAGCAAGTCTGTTATGTACAACTTGATATTTCTTTTAAATATATAATATTAATGCAATATTGTATGAATATTTATCCAAATATCCAAACTATTCATCACAATATCTTGAATATACAAGACTTGAAGTTCTGTCCCAAGGGTGTTATAATCTAATTAGCTAAGTGGATATGACACAAAAAAAGCATGGAAATGTCCTCCAGGGAGAAGTAAAAAATAGTTGAGAGATTTTTGCTCAGTGATTGTTTTTTGCTGTGATTAACCTTTGAGAGGCATCATGATTATTTCCAAAGAGCTTTCTTGGTTAAGACTTAGTCATAGTATTAAAATATTCCAATTTATTGATGTTCCTCAAGTTTGTAATCAAAAAGAGAATTGGCAAAACATTTCCTTGAATAGTATTATATTTTCTCTGATTACTTGTAAAAACAATTTTTAACATTAATTTTTGAAAAATTTGAATTCTAAATTATCTCCATCCCTTCCCTCCATCTCCTTTTCCTGAGATAGTAAGTAATTTGAAATATTAAACACATATAATCATGTAAAACATATTTTCATATTAGTTGTGTTGTGAAAGTAAAAGCAGACCAAAGACAGACTCCCCCAAAAAACAAAAGCACAAAATAATGTGAGAAATAGCATGTTTTGATCTGTGCTCAGACTCCATCAGTTCTTTCTCTGGAGTAAGATAGCTTTTTCATTATGAGTCCTTTGGAATTGTTTTGGAGCATTATATTGCTGAGAATATTTAAGTCATTCACAGTTGATTATCATGCAATATTGTTATTACTGCATAAAATGTTCTCCTGGTTCTGCTCATTTCACTTCTCATCAGTTTTTTATAAGTCAGAAAAGTTTTTTGAAAGAGTCATAGAATCTTATTTTATGAAAGGGATCTTAGGAATTCTCTAATCCAGATCCCTGAGGTCTAGAAACCTCAGAGGAAAGATAAATATATCAATAAATATTCCTCAATTATTATTATATTATAAATTATTATAGTGCCATTCTTATAGATTCATAGACTCAGAAAATATCAAAATATCAAAAAATAATAAAGATTATGTAGCCCAATCCTCTTAATTCACAAATGAGGAAATGCAGGCCAGAGAGCTTGTGATATACAAGCCTAAATTCACAAAGATACAAAGTTTCATAGATGACTAAAATAATGCCCCATATAGACAGGACAAGAGTTTTTGACTATTCGGCAACAAGTATTAGAAATGGAACTCTCCTACAGGATAATTATCGAAAAAGCTATGCATCTGGCAAGCTACTTGCAGGCTCCTCAGCCAGGTGCAATGAGGAAACAATTGTTGGAGATGACTTGGGAAAAGAAGTCAGTCTAGGAAGCAAGGATGGTGGTACAGAGTGAAAAAGGAGGCATAAGCAAGAATTTACAAGTAAATCTAGCATTTGTTTTCTATTCTTAGATATGATAGGGAATGACATAAGAGTTATGGCTTCAGTCTTCAGATTTTGGCTACTTAAATTTGTTCTGCCTTGTGTCAGGATTCAACTATTGGTCTAAATCAACTATCTCATAGAGGAGTGTAAGATAATCCCCACCAGTAAAAAAACCAACTAATCAAAAATTCTTCCAATTTATATGGGTAAATATTTTAATCTTCATCTCCGTAACTAGCTATGTGAACTTGGGCCTGTGTGTCACAAGGTCTTGATTTCCTCCTTTGTGAAATAATAAGGTTTGGCTATATCATCTTTATGATATTTTGATATTTTAAGATTTTATAAGTATGAATCTACAAAAATGGCACCATTATTTTGAAAAATATTTAATTCAGAAAATATATATTCATCTTTTGTCAAGTATAATAAAGGAAACATATCAATTATGTAAAATTTTTCCCACAAAGTTTGAAGAAAAAATATTTTAATTCTTACTACTAATTTTGGAAGTTAGCTTGCCCTCCCTACTCCCACCTTGCTAAGGGGGAAATATCAAAAAAGCTGTTGGGAATTTGCTTCTTTCCCATGGTGCTTTCTTGTAATATGTTAGTTAGAGTGTTGGACCTGGAGTCAGGAATCCTTCCTCAGACATTTACTAGCTGTTTGAACTTTGACAAATTACTTAAATTTTGCCTCAGCTTCTTCATCTGTAAAATGGAGATTACAGTACCAACCTCCCGGATTTTTTGTGAGGATAAAATTAAATGTTTGTGAAATGCTTAGTAAACTTAAAAGTGTTTATTATTATTATTATTATTATCACATCTTCTTTTAAATAGTGCACATTAAACTCAGATACTTGGTTATAAATCAAAAGGGATAGAGATAGGGTCAGGACCTGTCATTTCTTTGGTATAGTGAATCCTCAGTAAGAAACTCCTAACAAAGTAGGTTGTCAGCTTCCCTGCATCTTATAGCCTTCATTGTATAGGACACTGGTATGTACCAAGAGGAATGATTTCTTATATCCCTATTTTCCAAGTATTTTGTTCCAACTGAATTAGTTGATATAATAATTTAGTGTGATTCCAAGGAGGTAGTGTTTATACTTGCCTTTTTTATTCCAACACTTATTAGTTGATAAATAATTTGATGTGATTCCATGAAGATAGTGTTTATATTTCCATCAACATACATTAGTCTAGTCTTTCTTATAATAGATTCCAAACTTTAACCCTCAAGATTATAAATTTACTTGCTTGTTATGAAGTTTACTTAGCTAATTATAGATAGCTAACAAGAGGACCTCTACTCTTGTTTTTGCCTTGTTAGGGTGACCAAAACCTCAGCATGGAAGAAATGACTTCATCTGGAAAGTTCCTCAGCTCTCAGATCATCAGGAAAATCTGAGGTCTACTTCTTAATAAAATGCTAATGGCTTGGAGTTCTGCTTCAGTTTCTCTTATTGTAGAATGGACAATTTTACACCCCAGTGTTACCCAGCTAATACATGTGTTTAAATCAGGACTTGAACTCAGATCTTTCTGACTCAGAGGTCAACTCTCTATCCACTGTATCA
Source organism: Macrotis lagotis (assembly GCF_037893015.1). Taxonomy (NCBI): domain Eukaryota; kingdom Metazoa; phylum Chordata; class Mammalia; order Peramelemorphia; family Peramelidae; genus Macrotis; species Macrotis lagotis. The sequence continues at coordinate 51,608,648 of NC_133660.1, read as the reverse complement.
TGCTTCCTCTCTCATGAAAATATTTTTTAATATATATATATATATATATATATGTATACAATAATAAAGTTTGAATCATGAACCAAAAGCTACCCTGGGGCAGGAGGGTGGTGGTAGAGGAATAATGAGGAGATACTGAATGACTTCAATGGTTCTGGTCTTCTCACAATCATATGAAAGTTCTTATCTGCCTAAGGCCATTCAAGGTTCATCTGTGGTAAATGAACCTAGAATATTTCTAAAGTTTGGAACTAAGTGATTTTCCCACATTTCTGCTTGAAAGGTTATTCAAATCTTAGAGAACTATGCCTAGAGATGACCTGTGGAGAGTGCTCATGTAGAGAAGAATATTTTGAGACTACAAACTGGCTCCATCAGGTAATGGGAAGCAAATTAGACAGGTTTTCTTCTTTGGCCTTAGCATAAAAAGAGAAAATTTCCAAAATCTAAAAATGAAGAATTGCCTACATGTGTCATTGTCATTCAGACATACAAAAAGGAGCACCATGAATCTTTGGAACTTGAGTGATAGCTAGTTGTATGTCCTACTCTACACCCCACTAGTTTGTGAACTACATAAGAACAGGTTTTGTGACATATTTTACTTGGAATTTGAGGCATCTCACACAATGCTTTACACTAAATGTGGAGTTAAACAGAATTAAATTAACTAATGATTAGTAATATCTTGGAATAGTCTCATTTTTAAAAATAAATTTTTGTTGAAATCTTTTGTTTTTACATGGATTAAGCTTCTCCCCACATCTTTCTTCTCCTCCCCTCTCTCTTAGAGGACCATTGCTTATTAGGATATTATGTATATGTATGTGAACATGTTTGTGTGTATACACACACACATATATACATATATATATATATATAAATATACATACATACATATATGGAAAACAGTAAGCAGAACAAATCCATGAAAAAAACCTGATGTTTTATGCTGTGGGGAGCAATACTTGCCTATCACCATTGCAAAATTCTTTTAAATTTTGTAACATTTGTCTTTGTAACATTTGTTCTGAGATCCTTGTTCTTTCTGTTTTTGTGGGACATTTTTCTTTCTGCAACATTCTACATTTATTCTCTTAACTTGATAACTAACTCTCCCTCCCCTTCCCCCAAAGAAAACTAATCAAAGTTTCAATATTTCAATTCTCTGTATACTGACTCTCCAGTTCTTCCCATTGCAGTTTGATGTGACTTCATTGTGTGATATGAGCACCCATTCCTTATCCACATGTTCTGTCTATTTTTGGTGTTAGAACAGCTTCCAATAACCTGATAGGTACTTATTCTTTCCCAGAAATATAGTATTATTATCCTTATTAATAATTAATAGATCAGTTAATTCATCAACTTTAAGAAAAAAGGTTGTATTCTTTACATTTCCTACTTAAATATTTAGTTTGAAAGAACAAATATGAATATGTGGTACTTAAGGGTGAGATTATCTTTTTATTTTTCTATTTCAAATTATAAAAATTATATATTTTTTTCATTTATTTTGTCTTAAAATAGTCTGTAGCTTTCTCTTTCTCAAACTCCATCTCTTTCCTTCCTAGTGTGTTCTAAGTAAATCTTGTAACTAATTAGACCTTGGATATTGAATCCTCAAAGAGGGTCTTAGGGAGACTTAGAGAGATTTGAGAGAATGAAGAGAGAATGGAGCTTACTCCCCATCATTGTTAGTTATGCTCTCTTGATGCAGAAAAATCTGAAAAATTTCAATTAGGTAGCAGATAACCAAGTGTGAAAATTTTCTTTTATGTTCACTCTTCTGGTTGCATTGCTACTTTTCTCCCAGACATTAAAAGAAAATTAAGGGGTGGCTAGGTGGAGCAGTGGATAGAGCACCAGCCCTGGAGTCAGGAGTACCTGGGTTCAACTCTGGCCTCAGACACTCAATAATTACCTAGCTGGGTGGCCTTGGACAAGCTACTTAACCCCATTTGCCTTGCAAAAACCTAAGGGAAGAAAAGGAAATTAAGTCTAGAGAAGGGTAAGTGTTTGATGTGAGAAAATACAATATATAGTCTAAGCATTAGTCAGTTTCTGTTTATTAATGACTTGGATTAAGAAGTAGAATGACTAATTTGCTAATCAATATCTCATTTGTTTTTCACCATAGTCCTGAGAGGTAGGTGCTATTCCCATTTTACCCATTATTAGTACCAAATACTCATCCCCAATATTATTTCCACTGTTCTCAGTTGAGGAAACTGAGGTAAGCAGTTACAGCACTAGTAAGTTTTGGCAAATAAGGCCAGAGTTGAGCACAGCTCTTCCTGACTCCTGGCTCAGTGTTTTATCAAGTCACATAGTTACCTCTAAAAAGAGATATTTATGGAGCTTATTAATGCCATTGTTTTGGTTCTTATTGTCATGAAGCTTCAAAGGCATCAGAGATGAAGAAGATGAAGTTGAGGTGAGCCACCTGTAAAGTGGATACCTGAGGAAAATGAAGTATTGGGAATACTAGGTGGGGTGAGGACTGGATTGATAATGCAGCAAAGATTTTGGGGTCATAGTGGATTGAACATAATCACTGCAGTATTATAGCAAAATGTGAAGTATGATATAGAAATGGAATTCTAGCATTTAGGAACTATAAGGTACTGCCTCTTTATACTAGACAGAAACTGTGTAGAACTAGCTGCTTCATGTCATTTCTTCCAAATTTTCATTTCATTTGATGTCAAACATTTAGCGAATTCAGAATACCTTCCTAAGCCTAAGGGGACACACAGTTTAGATAATGCAGGTTCCCTTACCTCAAGAAATTTACAGCCCCAAAGACATCTATTCAGATAATACTATCCATGATGCCAGCCCTGAGAAAGTAAAAGAGAACTCAATGTGAGTTGTAAGTTGGGGCTAGGGGAGAACATTATTGACAAGAGAAATCAGGAAAACCTTCATGGAGGTGCAATTTAATTCACCTTTCTAGGGTGGGAAGGAATTCAGTGGTAGGGGGAGAAAATTGTACACCTGAAGCCTGAGGATCAATATCATCAAAGGGTGATAAAGTATTGAGGATGTTCAGAATCCAAAGGGTAACAGTTTGGAAGAGAGAAGAAGCATGAGATAAGAAACTAGATAAAGCAATTTCAGTTGGAAGGGCCCTTAATTCTTGGCAGAAGTGTTGGATCTTTTTTGGGTACGTTGTAGGTAGTCAGTGAAGATTTTTTAACATAGGGTGGCAAGATAAGCTCTATGAATGAGGAAGATCAACATTGGGAAATAATATATTGTAGTGGAAATTCTGCTGGATTTGGTTTCAAGAGGACCTCTGTTTGAATATCAATTCTAACACTGTGTGTGTGTGTGTGTGTGTGTGTGTGTGTGTGATCTCAGGAAAATCTCTTTTTTAAAAAATTGTTTATTTATTTTGAATTTTACAATTTTCCCCCCAATCTCACTTTGCTCCCCCCACCTCCACAGAAGGCAGTCTATTAGTCTTTGTATTGTTTCAGGAAAATCTCTTAACCACTCTGGTTCTCAGTTTTCTCATCTGTAGGGTGGGAGGGTTGGACTAATGACTCATGGACTTAATCTCTGGAGGATGTGGATAGATTTATGAGTATCTCTGAAACTGAGTGGGAAAATTATTTTTTTATTTTTATTTTTAGTTTCCCTTGTAATCTTATGAATCTTATTTTATGTGAATAAAAACATTATTATGAGAAAGATTCCATAGATTTTATCAGATTTGTAAAGGAATCAGTGAAAAAAAAATGAATACTCTCTGGACTAAGGTCATTTCTGTTATAAATCTATATTCTGATGAGCTGTTTAATTCTATTTCCAAGGAAAATAGGCACTGTTTTCAACTCCAGCATTTCTTAATTGTCTATTCCTGCAATTACTGCATAAAATTGTGTGTGGTATATTTCACTGATTTCTAAGAGGTCTGGTGAGTTTCACACACATTTTACTTGTAATTAGGGAAAAACATTTAATTTTGCAAGTGCAGTCTCAGATTTATATTCCAAATTACCAATCAGAATTTGGTTATATTTTTAGTTTAAGACTGAATATTTTAGAAGAGAAATGTTTTTTTTCCATAATGAAGAAGATTTTGGCTTATTTAACCATAAATCACTTATAAACAGAAACTTCAGAATTTGCTTCATGAAGGTTGAGTAGGACAGCTGATACTATCAAAACATTAAACTTATTAGTGCTTAGCTCAAAGATGTACCATCTGATGCAATCAATTGGTGGAATATATTTTAGGCTTCAAGTATAGAAGGGTTTCCTGAACATATCCAAATTGTGACTAATAGGAAATTCATTCAACTGGAAGGTTGTTTTTAATCTTGTCTCATCATTTTTACAACTTTTTTTCTTTAATATCCTAAACAATCTACCACTTGAAGGAAACAAAATTATTGATTACCCCTGAAACTAGCCATAGAGTCCGTCTCCATCAGCCCCCACCCCCATATTGCTAGGATAGGTTGTGAATAACCCTATCCAGCTGCTCTGCAGATTCAGAATGTTCATTTAGGAGGAAGGAATCAGTGACTAGGGGCTCACACACAACTGCTGGGAAATTAAACAGAATACTGGCAGCTGTTGGTTTTCAGCTGCTTCCCTTAAAAGGCCTCTGAGAAAAGAATTCCTTTTGCTTTAAACATGTTTTACATGTCAATACAACACACCTGCCCAAATCTGTGGATGTGGAATTCTCATGATAGCATCTCCCTTCTTATCCCTTTCCACTATGTCTTTTAATTCAAGGCGTGGAGATAAAGAGGATTTTTTGTCCTTGTGACTGTTTATCCAATTTACTTATTTTCACTATGGAAGGAGACTCCTGTACTGACTGAAGAAGTGAGTATATAGATGGTTATTTCTTATTGTTTCAAGTAAGACCAGCATCATGAAACTAAGAGCCAGTTATTACTCCAGAAAACTCTTAATACTTGAAGTTACAACTTAGAGATCCTTCTTTGACAACACTGCTCCAGGAAACTCAGAGATTCTAAGTTGCAGAGAAGGGGTCAATGTTCATTGGCAAAGGGAGTTCTTCACATTGGTACATCAGAAATCCAGATGGGTTCCTATCCCTATGTAGACTGGATGCTAGAGCTATGGTGGGGGGAGGCATTCACAGGTGGACAAGATGCTCAACTTTTGGAAAGTGATTGTATATTCCCATTTTATACATGGTCAGGAGATAGGAGGGGCATCATATTTCTTCTAAGTATTTTCTTAAGTAAAATCATTGTGACAAATTAATTGGAGAGGTTGATTTTTTCTTTGAGTACCTTACTTATGTTATAGATGTGTGTGCATTCTGTTCTCATTTTAGGAAATTGAACAAAAGAAATTCCAGTTTAACTACTAAGTTGGCAAAATATAAACCAGTTTGGCTTGTATTTACTGTAAATAGTTCCCTCCTTTCTTCTGACATCTTTGTATATAACACAAAACAACAGCAGTTCTGGTTTGAGGTTTTAAGCCAAAGCAGCAAGAAATATATATATACAATGATCAGCCAGAGTTGAGGTCAGAAGTAATTAAAAGCTTCAAGGCAGATCATACAGTGGAATCAATAAGACTCATGTTACTGAGTTCAAAGATGACTTCAGGCATTTACTAGCTGTGTGACCCTGGGCAAGTCTCTTAACACTGTTTGCCTCTGTTTCCTCATCAGTTAAAATGAGCTGGAGAAGGAAATTCACTTCAAAATCTCTGCCAAACAAACTCAGATGGAGTCACAAAGGGTCAAACAGGATTGAAAATAACAAATAGCAACAATGTCAATTATTTGTGCCCTGATTTATCTTTGTACTATTGAAGGTACCCCTAAGCTGAAGAGAAATTTAAAATGCCTAAGTAGTGGGGTAGACTATTATTTTCCCATGCAACTTTCCCAGGTTGTCATGATCACTTGTCTTATCTGCCTGATTTCCTGAATACATCTTCAATATTTTGGGGTTGGATTTATGATTGTAATTCTAGACCTCTCAAAGGGGATTCTCAACTTCTAATAATTTAGAGTTGGGAGAAATTATTTTTCATGGTATTTCATCCAGAGACTAAATCCAATAACTTTGTTGTGTTTTCAAATTTTTATTTTCCGATTCAAATCCTCTCCTTCCCCACCTCTCTGCCACCTATTGATAAGGCAAGAAATACAATACTCATTATACAAGTGAAGTCATGCAAAGCTTATTTCCACATTAGCTAAAATCCCATAGCTTTGAAAGGTAGTAGAAAGACATAAGCATTGTTCATAGTTGTTTTCCAATTCTTACTCCCTTTTTTGACTTCAACCGGAAGACCATTTAAAAAGGCATGGGCATGTGAAATAAGGAAAAGAAAGAGTAGAAGAGTTTTGCTGATTTATAATCAGGGGCTACTGGTTTATTTCACAACCAGCTTTCTGAAAGACAAATGTACACACAACAAACTTTTTTTATTAATTTAATTTTGAATTTTACAGTTTTTCCTCTAATCTCACTTCCCTCCCCCCACCCTCCATAGAAGGCAGTCTATTAGTCTTTACATTGTTTACATGCTATACATTGATCTAAACTGAATGTGTTGAGAGAGAAATCATATCCTTAAGGAATAAAATATAAGAGATAGCAAAATTACATAATAAGATAACATTTAAAAAAATTAAAGGTCTTTGGTCTTTGTTCAAACTCAACAATTCTTTCTTTGGATACAGATGGTATTCTCCATCCCAGATACCCCAAATTGTCCCCGATTGTTGCACTGATGGAATGAGCAAGTCCATCAAGGTTGATCATCACCCCATGTTGCTGTTACAGTGTACATTGTTGTTCTGGTTCTGCTCATTTCACTCAGCATTAGTTCATACAAATCTTTCCAGGCTTCTCTGAATTCCTATCCCTCATTGTTTCTAATAGAACAATAATGTTCCATAGTACATATACCACAATTTGTTCAGCCATTCCCCAATTGATGGACAGTCACTAAATTTCCAATTCTTTGCCACCACAAACAGGGCTGCTATGAATATTTTTGTTCAAGTGATGTTTTTACCCTTTTTCATGATCTCTTCAGGGTATAGACCCAGTAGTGATATTGCCCTTTGGGTGTAATTCCAAATTGTTCTCCAGAAAGGTTGGATGAGTTCACAGCTCCACCAATAATGTATTAGTGTGTCAGATATCCCACATCCCTTCCAACATGGATCATTGTCCTTTCTAGTCATATTGGCTAGTCTGAGAGGTGTGAGGTGGAAACTCAGAGATGCTTTAATTTGAATTTCTCTAATCAGTAATGATTGAGAACAATTTTACATATGACTATGGATTCCTTTGATTTCCTTATCTGTAAATTGTCTCCACATGTCCTTTGACCATTTGTCAATTGGGGAATGACCTGTTTTTGTTTTTTTATAAATTTGACTAAGTTCTCTATATATTTTGGCAGTGTGTCCTTTGTCAGAAATACCAGCTGTAAAAAATTGTTTCCCAATTTACTACATTTCTTTTCATCTTGGTTACAGTGGTTTTGTCTGTGCAAAAGCTGTTTAATTTAATGTAATCAAAATTATCTAGTTTGTTTTTAATGATGTTCTCCATCTCTTCCTTGGACATAAACTTCTTCCCTTTCCATAGATCTGACAAGTAAACTATTCCTTGATCTCCTAGTTTGCTTATAATATTGTCTTTTTTGTCTAAATCCTGTATCCATTTTGATCTTATCTTGGTATAGGGTGTGAGGTGTTGTTAGTCTAATCCAAGTTTCTGCCATATTAACTTACAATTTTTCCCAACAGTTTTTGTTGAAGAGAGTTTTTATCCTAAAAGCTGGACTCTGGCTTTATCAAACAGATTACTATAATCATTTCCTACTACTGCATCTAGTCTGTCCCACTGATCCACCATTCTATTTCTTAGCCAATACCAGACAGTTTTGATGACTGATGCTTTATAATATAATTTTTAGATCTTGTAGGGCACCTTTTCCCATTAAATCCCTGGAAATTCTTGACTACAAAACACTTTTAAGTTGAATATGCATAATTAACATTTTCTTCTCCTCCACCTTCTTAAGTCTAAACAATCAACCAAACAATAAATCAAATACTGATTTATAGTATTTGCTTATCTTCTATGTATTAATGCTCATAATAAAAATTTAGCAATTGGCTCTAGCTGGAGCCTCTCATAGCCAGCTCTTTTACACCGGCAAATTCACCCCCCCCACCAGGGAGAAAATATTGGCTTTAAAATGCAGCATTATATAGTGAAAAGAGAGGAAGCCTTGAAGCCAGGAAGGCCTGAATTCAAGTCTCAGCTCTGACACACTGACTGTGTAACCTTGAGCAAATCCCTTAACACACTGAGATGATAAATTGCACAGAAGGTGCTGACGTTTATTGGTAGAGGGTATGACTAGACCAGTGAGCTCATGTCTAGTCTCTTAACTCTAATTTATTTCTATTTCCAAATCTGAAGTGAGTGGCTGAGTTTCTACCAGAAAGTGAAAAACAATTCTTTACCTAATTAGAGAATAATGAGGCATGTTGGAGCATGTTGGACCATCATTAGCCTTTCTAGATCTCGGTAGAGGGTAATGAAGCAAATTGGCTTTTCTTATAAAGATAAGACCTGGGCTAGCTCTGGAATTGACTGCACTTCAAGGTGACACTATTTAGACCATGGCAGACTCATTTCAGATCTATAAACAGTTGTTTTCATCTGGTCTGATTTAAGTATGCTGCTTATGTGCTTCATCCTAGTAATACAAGCTTGGTTTTCAGGTGTTATTGGAACAAAGTTCTATCAAAAATTTTCAGGTCAAAATATGAAAACATAAGTCTTCCCCCTGAAAAGCAAACATATAATTTCTTCATTATTTTTATATTCCAAAGCAAATGAATATGCTAAAAATGCTATTCTAATACACATACATATACATATATATCCAATCAAAATGGCAATGTTGTTGAACCTTTTTCTTCAGTGGCTTAAAGTGCAGAGATTATGACAAATGACAGAATGCTAGTCAGCAGGCATTTATTAAGTTCCTACTCTGTGCTAGGTAGATATTGTGCTAAGTACTGTAGATATAAAGAAAGGTAAGATAGTACCTGCCCTCAAGGAATTTGTCTAGTCTTCCAAAGGAGGAAACAACATATAAATAATTATGTATATGGAAGATCTTTACAGCATATGTTAAAGATAAACAACCAAGGAGCAGCACTAGAATTAAGGGAGTTCAGATTAAGCTTCCTTTGGAAGGTTGGGTTTAGGTGGGATTTGAAGGAAGCCCAGAAGATGGAGATGAGGAGGGAGAGAATTCTAGGCAGGAGATGGAATGTTTTCTGGTAGAAATAGTAAGGAAGCCAGTGTCACTAGAGACCAGAGAGAGGAGTGGGAGGCAAGAAAGGAGATATGATATTGAAAAAATAGGAGGAGCCCAGGTTATTTTTCCAATACCAAATCTAGACATTCACACTTGATTCTCTGGGTAATAGGGAATCAGTGAAGTTTGTTGATGGCAAGAACTGTACTTTAGAAAGATCAGATAAAACCCTTCAGATTTCCACTATAAAATACATTCACACTTTGAGTGTCTGCATTGTTTATTAATTAGACATTCCACTTCATTTGATGGACATCTCTCAGAATGATGACTTTTTGGTAGCTCTACATTTTGAAAATTTGAATATCAAGCTTATTCTTCTTGAAATAAATGAAGGAACTCTGTGGGTGTAAGAAGTTGTGGCTGGTTGCTAAGAATATCTAATCAGATTGCATTGCTATAGCAACAGGGTTGCCAGAACCTGAAAGTTTCCTGAAATTAGTTAGAATTCATAAGTGAAAGACATTAAGTCAGTGACATTTTAAAGCAATTCTAACTACACAAGGCAGATATCCCTGACTTTGGGAAAGACCTCACACTTTAATGTACCATACTGGTTTATTTATCTCCTAAACAAGATTTTCTTTAGGATAGCCTTAGCATGTACTGGTTGCATAATTCTGGGCAAGTTACTTAACCTCTGTTTGCCTTGGTTTCCTCATTTGTAAAATAGGAATAAAAATTCCATCTCCCTAGGTTGTTGTGGGTATTAAATGAGATAATTGAAGCCTGGAATATAGTAAATGCTATCTAATTGCTAGTTATTATTATTATTATTATTATTATTATTGCTATTTTCTAGGGTCTTTGATACTAGAATGGCTCAAAGTAACCACATTTTGACTCTTTGAAAGGAACAGTCTAATTTCATCTTTCTGTCATAAGACATTACTTCAGGGGCATTATTTCTTGTTTGGTTCTTTTTTTTGGTTTTTGTTTTTGCAAGGCAATGGAATTAAGTGACTTGCCTAAGATCATGCAACTAGGTAATTTTTAAGTGTTTGAGTTGAGTTTTTTTTTTTTTTAGGTTTTTGCAAGGCAATGGGGTTAAGTGGCTTGCCCAAGGCCACATAGCTAGGTAATTAGTAAGTGTCTGAGACCGGATTTTAACCCAGGTACTCATGACTCCAGGGCTGGTGCTTTATCCACTACGCCACCTAGCCGCCCTGAGTTGAGTTTTGAACTCATTATCTTCCTGACTCAAGGACTGGTGCTCAAGCCACTTTTCCATCTAGCTGCCCCATATCTTATTTGGTTCTTAAAGCTCTTCTTACTTTTCCAGTCTTCTTACAATTGTCTCCCCTCTATGTACACAATCCGGTAACCGAGGCCTATGTGTTATTCCTTGCTCAAGTCTTTCCATTACCTGACTCAGTGTTTTCCTTGGCTGATGTCCATGTTTTACACCCTCTCCATCTTCATCTCTGTCTTCTACTTTGATGGCTTTTTTCAAGTTCCACCTTCTACAAGAGACCTATATTGGTTCCCCACCCCCCTCCACAATTGCTACTTATATTGGATGACAATATAAATGACATATTTATATGCCATTGTCTTACCCATTAGGATGTAGACTTCTTGATAGCAGAGAGCATGTTTTTGCTTTTCAATATCCCTATCACTTAGCATAGTGAAATGCTTGCTTATTGTGACTCTTAAAAATAATTCTATATTTGTTCAGTGATAACTCTCAATATTACTTTGTTGGAATTTTTTTAACCTGAAATTTTATGAAATCTTGTCTCCACTGGGTTAAAGAAAAGATCTTGATAAGACAACCAGGTAAAGTAAATTTCAAATTCATCATTGATTAGGTAAAATAGAGGACACCCCCTAAAGAATATACCCTTTGATTCAGTGACACTGGCTTCCTTGCTATTCCTTGAACAAGGCACTCTATCTCTTAACTCAATGTCTGCTCTCCATGCTTGAATGCTCTTCCTTCTCATTTCTGTCTCCCGGCTTCTTCAAGTCTCACTATCTTCTATAAGAGACTTTCCTCAAAAAAAATCCCAAACCAAAAATGCCCCCTAATTTTCCTCAATCCTTTTTTAATGCTACTGCCTGCCTCCATTCATTTTTGTTCTGTATTTAGCTTATTTGAATGTTGTGAGATTCTTGAAAGTAGGGACTTACTTTTACCTGTCTTTGCATCCTCTGGTGCTTAGCATTAAACCTGGGACACAGTAAACAATTATAATGAATATCAGACTGCCTAAGATATATTGTTGAAGTCATGCTATTTCAAATCTCTTCCAAAAACTGCTTTTTTACTTGGACTTAACAATCTTTTATAGATGGAATTCTGAAGTCATCATTTCTGTGGTACCCTAAAATGACCCATTGACTCAATCTGCCCTCAGCTTTGAAAACTTTGTGTAAAGTAAGAGATGGAGTACTCTACCCTATAGGCAATTAACTTGTCATGGATAGAACACTGTGATTGGAGTCATAGAGATCTGAAATGAAATCCTTCTTTGGACAACACACCTTCCTTGGAACTGGTTGACTCTGAACCACTCACTTAACCTTGCCACCCCTCAATTTCTTCATCTGTAAAATGAGGGAGTTCTACTTGATAACTTTTAAGGTCCCTTCTAGAGCTTAAAGTCCATTTCTATGCTCTTACAAAATGGAATTCAGTACTGGTGGTATGATAGCCATGGAATATAAAATATGATCTAAATCAAAGAACTGAAGGGAAATTAAATATTTTACAGATTGAAACAAGATAGTTGAGTTTTTTAGATTGACCCCCTATGTATGTAGTTAACTTGGATGCCAAATGGTGGTAGCAGTCTAGTAAAAGGCCACCTTAATGACCTGACCGATTGATTTTTTTTCATGATTTTTTATTCTTCTTCATTTATTTAGACATACTTAAGTCATTAAAATAACCAAAAAACTTGATTAGGTAGCAAACTTTGGGGGGCGGGTTTAGTTATTCTGTTCTGGAACAAGGGTCTGATGATAACTACCTACTTTACAAAAATAGTGGAAAGATAAATGAGATAACCATGAAGGATTCTTGGGGATATTTAAGGAAAATGTACAACAAAAATTAATACTAACGGTACATTATTCACATTCCTTCTTGATTATTTAAGAATGATTTGTTTGTTGGTTTCTCTGACAACATTCCAAATTAATTAGCTTGATTAAGATCTTTTAAGTAAGTAAAATCCAAGGGCAAATAGGTCTAATTTATTTTCTGAACCAGTTTGAATGAAGCCAGAAATAAAAATCAAATCAGAAATTAAACCAAACAGAAAATCTTTGAAGATTCTCTAGAACTGCAAGTTAGTAAATGACTGATTTTTTGTTCCCAACTAACAAAATTTCCCTGTTGTATTGGATTGGTGAAAATAAAGCCCAGTGATGAGCCATTTAGGCCACATTGACATCACTAGTGGACCCTTATATGTAATTGCACATGCAAACCATTTATGAGGTTCCCAGCAAAAGAAACATATGTATACTAGAAAGTGAACAACACTATAAAAGTTTTAGTTCATCATAATCATGAATTGTCTTATAAATTCATGGATAGCCTTTTTTGAGACTATCCTATGAAGTTATGGCTTATGAAACGAGGGACTGTCCTTCTATAAGACCTGGGAAAGACATAGAATATAAGTATTTTATATAAGACTAGAGAGACAGGATTCAGTAATGGATAGAGAACTTCCTTGTAAGACCTGAGTTCAAGTGTTACTTCTGACACATGTAGACCCTAGGAACATTCAGTCCCTCAGAACTTAAGAACTCATCTTTCAGACTTGGAATTGGAGAGAAGGTGCTATATACTACACTGATAGAGGGAGATGTGAAGCCACAGGTTTAGCCCAGATGATTCTTAAATAATTAGGAAAAAGGGCAATAGTGTGAATAATTGCCAATAATGATTAATCCTAGTACCTAGTTGTATTGTATCAAATGTATTGCATTGTATGAAGATGAAGATGGTTTTTTTATTGTTACTATTATAACTTCATTACTATTATCAATTCATTATTATTATGATGTCATTTATTGCTTATATAAATCTTAAAATATTCTTAGAGATTATACAAGTAAGTATCTAGTTTACTATCAAGTAATGACTGAGATGTGGGGAGAATGTCTCCTTTCTCTAACTCTGTCAGTACCAGCTGGTGGAAAGAATTAAATCTTGCCTTTATTAGCTAAGAATATATTTGGAATCTCCAAATGTTAAAATATAACTTAAAAAACAATAAAGGTTGCAGGGGTCCAGCCTCTGCGGGGTCCTTGGAACCTGACAGGAGGGGTTGAGTCAACAAGTAGGTAAAGGCAGGAGCAGGTTGACTATCAGCTGCTTAGATTTATTTTTATAGTCTCAGAATCATATGAAACAAGCAAACTAAAATCATTTCCTTGGTTACAAAAGTGTACAATTTTCATCATTAATCACGTAGTTCATATGGTTACAAGTTTGATCATGTAGTGGTTACAAGTGTGATTATCAATCATGTAGTTAATTTTCTTGTCCTTGCTCAGACCATGATGACCCCAACCTGCCTATTGCCTAGTTTGTTGCTGCACAGTAAAGTTATTAATTAAATAGAACTCGCCTTATAATAATCTTTGATATAATTTGTTTAATGCAATGCTTTTATGTTTTTGTGCCACATATGTAATGTTTTTCGATATGCTCCCTTGACAACCTATAGTGAGGGTAGTTGTTTGTCCACCCATCTGCTGACTCCTTCAATAACCAATTTTCCTTTCAGGCCTTAGTGGTAGACACTATGGTTTCTATGACTTTTTATTCTTTCCCAATAAACTAAGGCTGTTAGAGTTCACATATTGGTCACCTGTACTAACTATTTTCTCATCATCTTTTTCATACATTACTGTGTATGGTAAGGGGGGCAAAACTATTAATTTCCCTGGAATTCTATCTGACCCATCTTGGATCTGGTTTCCCTGTATATATTCTGACATCTCCCTGGAACTACCAGTGTTGTATCTTCCAAAGATCTCATGATGTTGAAGCCTTTTGTATGTCTCAGGGAGAGGCAGTCCTATTAAATTTGGACAGAGTTCACAATCTGTTTTATTCAAGGATTTTCTCTGAAATCCTTCCTTTATAGTCATTCCACTATTAGGATGAGTAAGTTTTACAATCAATAATAGACCTATAAATATGGGTATACATGGAATCCCTATATATATTGAAGAAGGAAATGTTCCATCAGGCAGTGTGACTGCCTTGAGTCTTCTTGCCGCGACTGTGTCAAACAGCTTAGAGACCCTGGCTCCCAACAAAAGGTAGTTCATCAAAATTGTTTTTATTTGAAGGGAAAAAATCCCCATAGATGGACAGGGTCCCCCTTAACCTCTTATAAAAAGTAGCCCCTTAAACACTGCAGGAATTTGAAATGTAATAAAATCACCAGAGAACTTTATTTGTCAACAGTCACTAATATAATGTGAGGCCTGCTATAGAAACACTGTAGATTTTCTTTGAAAGCTCATATAGTTTGACTTCCTTTTATATTATGGATGCAGATCCCTTATTAGTGTGTTTATCAGTCCTGAACTAAGGAGGATTCAATTGATTCTGGAGAATTTGGAAATGAAACTGAAAATCTTGGCTAATGAAGCTGTCCACTTTATTTGCAAAGCAGCAATTCCAGTGAAAGATCCCAGTAAGATTTTCTAGGTAGAGCATATCTGATACAATTGGATCCAAGTCCATTAAATAAGTACAATTTAATGTTAGTGTGAATACTACAATTCCAAAACACATGAACATTGTTTCTATTACTTCATTTTAATTTTAATTTTAGGGAGTACCCTTTGATGCTAAAAACATTTTTCTTTCAGATCATTGGAAATGGTGGCTATAAAAGCAGAGAGTCATAGAGGCATTTTTATGCACCTTTAACAGAAAACAAAGGAAAAAACCTCAAAATAATAGATGTGCAAGTTTGGGAAACTTGTCATGATTCTGGCATCCATTTCTCTTGAAAATAAGATGAGACAGCATCAGTTTTTGGGCCTTCAAAATGACAAGACCTCTAGTTGGAGCTGAATGAGTTTTAAAAATTGGTGACTGAGAAAATGGACAACTTGACAAGAATTCTTTGTAGAAGGTTGGTGATGCTGACTTAGGGAAAATTTCCATGCCCTGTTAAAATGTGAGCTCTTTAAGATCAGGATCTGTCTTTTTCCCTCTTGATAGAATACCTGGCACAAAGAAGGTGCTTCTCATGTTTGTGGATCATCTTGAAGTTAGGCCTTGGACTTGCAGGTATTAATCATTAATAAGTTTTCAAAGCATTTTAATTTTTATTTTTTTAAAAAAATTTTTATTAAAGATATTATTTGAGTTTTACAATTTTCCCCCCAATCTTACTTCCCACCCCCACGGAAAGCAATCTGTCAGTCTTTACTTTGTTTTCTTGTTGTACCTTGATCCAAATTGAGTGTGATAAGAGAGAAATCATATCCTTAAGGAAGAGACAAGAAGTCCAAGAGGTAACAAGATCAGACAATAAGCTATCTGTTTTTTTCCTAAATTAAAGGGAATAGTCCTTGAACTTTGTTCAAACTCCATGGCTCTTTATCTGGATACAGATGGCACTCTCCTTTGCAGACAGCCCCAAATTGTTCCTGATTATTGCACTGATGGAATGAGCGAGTCCTTCAAGGTTGAATATCATCCCCATGTTGCTGTTAACTCCCCATCTACAACTCTATTGACAGTGCTACATTAAAAACCACTTATGAATGTTTGTATATGTAGACCTTTCCCCACACTTTGGGACAGACTTTTATAATAGCCAATTATTAATATGATTTGTGTTAATTACTCCAGTTGAGAAAGATGTATATATTTTTGTATAAGATTTAAGACTTCCCAGCCTTTCTAGAATTGTCACTGTGTACATCATTGAATAATATATATTGCATATATATTGCAGATAACTCTATTTTATTCTCAACACTCATAAATAAAATTTTCATTTAAAGATTCCAGAGTACTACGAATTCAGCACTATGTCCCAAGAATAGTCTCACCATCCATTTCATTCAGTTTATATATATTACATTATTATCTTATGATCTTTGATTTATGGCCAACAAATGTTAAGGAAAAGAAAATATTTAAGTTCATCAGAGGAAAAAATTGTATTTCCTGAACAATTGAAAAAGTAAAACTGTTTTTGTTCAGGTTGTTTAATGAGGGTATGAACTTGTAAGAAAGCAAATCTGTAAAAGAAGTTACTTATTTCTGAACCCAAATTAACAACAATTCTGAAAATTCCTATTGTTTGATGCTTATTATCAATATTCCCATTGGGTGAACAGTATCAGTGTTAAGCAATTTCCTTCTTTTAGACTGACTTAGTCTTTAAAATTGCATTATCTTTTAGAGGTCCATTTTTCAATTGTCAAAAAGTACTGGGTTACTAATTTTAAATCCAAATTAAGTTTCATTTTTAATGATCATATAAATGATAATCATGGGTCTCAATATGTCAATTAAACCTAAAATAGGAAGAAATTTCTTATCATTCCCCAAAAAGGTAAAAACAAGTTGTAAAGATTGGTTTTAATGAGAAAAGAGTTTGACCTTGTTCCAGTCAGTTTTTCTGGAGTCAGTTGGATATTACGTGACCTGAATTTTTAATGAAAAAAGTTCAAGAGTTTAATTTTTTTTTGCTATACAATCTCTCTCTGCATATATCTATTTCTATGCATATATCTATATCAGTCTATATCACCACCCCATCTCTTATCCAGCACACCATATCATCCTTAGTTTTTAAAGTATAATTTCAAATTGCTTTCCAAAATAGTTGCACCAATTAATACTTCTACTAGTATTATCATTATCATTACCATTATCACCATGACCACTATCATTGTCTTTCTCATCATTGCTACTACCACCACCAACACCACCACAATCATATGAAAGAGGGGCCTTTAAAATTTGCAAAGTACTTTTCAGAAACAATTTCATTACATCCTTTTAACAACCCTATGAGTTAAATGCTATTATTATAATACCCAATTTACAGATGTGGACTCGAGCAGGAGTTTTTAAGTAATTTTTTCTTAGTATCACACAGCTAGTTTGAAGCAGATTTTCATTACTCCCAATCTAGTTCTCTATGCCATGTACTGCCAAACTGCCCTAGGATATTATTGTGTTTGCCTTCCTGTAAAACTTTCAACATTTTTTCCCCATTGTGTGATGTATGGTTCATGATTTCCAAACTCCTGAACTTACACAGAGGAAGGTTTAATTTTAGATAACTCACTTCAGTTATACCAATCACTCTCTGGCTTATTATACTCTCACTTGAATTTCTTCATGAAACTCTCTAAAATACAGTTTAGATTTAGCATTATATCTAGGTCTCTCCCAATATAAGTAACAAAATCCCTTCCTACAACAACATTCATTGTAGGAGTATTAGGTATTAGAGTATCTTATTTCTTCAATCACAGAAAACATGTACGACTAAAAGCTCTCGCTGGAATCCATAAATAGATTATAGAAATGAACTATCCCATCAGATGCCTCCAATCCTATCCCTACAAAAGGCATGATTTTTTAAGTACTGTTTCACAAATACTTTCCTATCACATCAGACCTGCATCATCTGAACAATCCACAGAACTATCAAGGAAAATTGACAAAGACCCCAGTCAATTGATCCTAAAGTCTTAAAGAGTTTAGTCTTTCTAGTGCTGGCTGGAGCTCTTCTTCTCTGAGAAGAGAATTATAAAGGAAATTTCCTCTGGTAGGTCAGTGCCTCAATTCTCAATTTCAGGAATTCTCAGTTTTAGGGTTACCTTTAATACATTCTCAATTGAAGGTCTTGACCTTTGTGCAGAAAAGAAATCTGGTAGGCAAAAGAAGGAAACCAGAAATTGGTCATTTTTTTTGGGGTGGAGATGGAAGAGGAGATTTCCCTTTCTTTCTTCATCTTGCTCTCCACTCTGGAAATCAAAGGGAGAGAAAGTACAGGAAAAAAAGAAAATGAACAAGGGTTTCTTCTATTAACCAAGGTGGGAAGTGTGGAAAGGATTGGTGGATCCTCTAACAGGTGTTTCTATTTAACCAATTATTAGGAAGTAGCCCCAATCACTGGGAACCAATTTAAGAGAAGTTCCCTGTGGGGGGGGATCAAGGTCCAAACTTGGGGGACTCAACAGATTGATTGGGGCTTCTCTTTTTCACACCTCAAAACAAAATCTTTGATATTTTGAAAACTGATCAGTTTTCAGGGTATGAAGTAAAACTTCAGAGATGCTTTGATTTGAATTTCTCTTATTTCAATTTGGAACAGTCTTTCTATATAGTGTTTAATAATCTCCAATTATTCATCTGTAGACCCTAATCCTTTGAGGCATATGTTTGTGTCAATTATTAAAGATATTGAATATAGGCTCCTCAGAATTGTTTGCTAGAAAGATGTTGTTATTGTTTTGTTTTTTCAAGACGATGGGATTAAGTGACTTGGCCTAAGGTCACACAACTAGGTAATTATTTCTGAGGTCACATTTGAAATCGGGTCCTCCTGACTCCAGGGCAGGTGCTCTATCCACTGTTCCACCTAACTGCCCCTGAAAGATTTTTTAAACTAATAGGTAGTTAAGTTTTTTTTTATTTGTTACTTTGATTTGTGTTTGTGTAAAAACTTTTTCATTAAATGTTAACTAAAAGTAAGTTTTTAAAAGTCTTCTATGATCACTTCTGTCTCTCGTTTGACCAAGGATTCTGCCCCTAACCATTGTTGTGAGAAGTGCATGATCTGGTTTACTCCTAATTTTTTTTAAATATTGTGACAACATATTTTTCAGGTTATATATAGCAAGTTTGAGTTTCTTGTGTTATATGGCGCACTATGTTGGCCTAATTTTTGCCAAATCACTTAACAATTTCCCTCAGAAGTTCATGTCAAATAGGCAGTGATTCCCACAACAAATTTAGTTTCTTAGTTTATTGAGTTTAGTTTTTCTGCTTCTTGTTTCTTAGGCTGTTCTACTGTCTACTTTTTAATCTAAACCAGTATTCAATAGTTTAGTGATTACTACTTTTTAATATAATTAGAGGTCTACTGCTGCTACCCATTCAGTCCTAATGTTTTCATTACTTCCTTTCAAGTAATTCTAAACCAATTCTTTTTTTTTATGGGTTTGTTTTTTGTTAGACATTGGGACTTGCCCACAGTCACATTGCTAAGTAATTATTATTTTATTTTATTTTTTAAAAGATTTTATTTTGAGTTTTACAATTTACCCCCTAATCTTGCTTCCTTCCCCCCATCCCCCACAGAAGGCAGTCTGTTATTCTTTATATTGTTTCCATGGTATACATTGATCCAAATTGAATGTGATGAGAGAGAAATCATATCCTTAAGGAAGAAACATAAAGTATAGGAGATAGCAAGATCAGACAATAAGATATCAGGTTTTTTTCTAAATTAAAGGTAATAGTCCTTGGTCTTTGTTCAAACTCCACAGTTCTTTCTCTGGACACAAGTGGCATTCTCCATTTCATACTGTCCCAAATTGTCCCTGATTGTTACACTAATGCGATGAGTGAGTCCATCAAGGTTGATCCATTGCCCCCAAGTTGCTGTTAGGGTGTATAGTGTTTTTTCTGGTTCTGCTCTTCTCACTCAGCATCAGTTCATGCAGATCCCTCCAGGCTTCCCTGAATTCACCTCCCTCCTGGTTTCTAATAGAACAATGGTGTTCCACGACATACATATACCACAGTTTGCTAAGCCTTTCCTTAATTGAAGGACATTTACTTGATTTCCAATTCTTTGCCCCCACAAACAGGGCTGCTATGAATATTTTTGTACAAGTGATCTTTTTACCCTTTTTCATTATCTTTTTCAGGGTATAGACCCAGTAGTGGTATTGCTGGATCAAAGGGTATACACATTTTTGTTGCCCTTTGGGCATAGTTCCAAATTTCTCTCCAGAAAGGTTGGATGAGTTCACAGCTCCTCTGAGAAGTGTGAGGTGGTACCTTAGAGAAGCTTTAATTTGCATTTCTCTAATAAGTAATAATTTTGAGCAATTTTTCATATGACTATGGATTGCTTTGATCTCCTCATCTGTAAATTGCCTTTGCATATCCTTTGACCATTTGTCAATTGGGGAATGCCTTTTTGTTTTAAAAATATGATTCAGTTCTTTGTATATTTTAGAAATGAGTCTTTTGTCAGAATCATTAGTTGTAAAGATTGCTTCCCAATTTTACTACATTTCTTTTGATCTTAGTTACATTGGTTTTATCTGTGCAAAAGCTTTTTAATTTAATGTAATCGAAATCATCTAGTTGGTCTTTGGTGATGTTCTCCAACTCTTCCTTAGTCATAAACTGCTCCCCTTTCCATAGATCTGACAGGTAAACTAGTCCTTGATCTCCTAATTTGTTTATAGTATTGTTTTTTATGTGTAAATACTGTAACCATTTGGATCTTATCTTGGTACAGGGTGTGAGGTGTCTAATCTAAGTTTCTTCCATACTAACTTCCAATTTTCCCAGCAGTTTTTATCAAAGCAAGAGTTTTTATCCCAATAGCTGGACTCTTTGGGTTTATCAAACAGCAGATTACTGTAATCGTCTCCTGCTTTTGCACCTATTCTATTCCACTGGTCCACCACTCTATTTCTTAGCCAATACCAAACAGTTTTGATGACTGATGCTTTAGAATATAATTTTAGATCAGGTAGGGCTAAGCCCCCTTCTTTTGCACTTTTTTCATTAAGTTCCTGGCAATTCTTGACTTTTTATTTTTCCATATGAATTTACTTACAATTTTTTCTAACTCATTAAAGTAATTTTTTGGAATTTTGATTGGTAGGGCACTAAACAGATAGTTTAGTTTTGGTAGAATTGTCATTTTTATTATGTTAGCTCTACCTATCCATGAGCAGTTGATATTTGCCCAGTTATTTAAATCTGATTTAATTTGTGTGAGAAGTGTTTTATAATTGTTTTCAAAAAGTTTCTTAGTCTGTCTTGGCAAATAGACTCCCAGGTATTTTATATTGTCTGAGGTTACTTTGAATGGGATTTCTTTTTCTAGCTCTTCCTGCTATATCTTGCTAGACATATATAGAAAAGTTGAGGATTTATGAGGGTTTATTTTATAACCTGTAAATTTGCTAAAATTGCTAATTGTTTCCAGTAGTTTTTTGGATGATTTCTTGGGATTCTCTAGGTAGATCATCATGTCATCTGCAAAGAGGGAGAGTTTTGTCTCTTCCTTCCTAATTCTAGTTCCTTCAATTTCTTTTTTCTTCTCTAATTGCTGAAGCTAACATTTTGAATACGATATTGAATAGTAGTGGTAATAATGGGCATCCTTGCTTCACCCCTGATCTTACTGGGAATGTCTCTAGCCTCTCCCCGTTGAACATAATGCTTGTTGATGGTTTCAGATAGATATTGCTAATAACTGCTTCCCTTTCCATAGATCTGATAGGTTAAACTAGTCCTTGATCTTCTAGTTTGCTTATAGTATTGTTTTTTATGTCTAAATCCTGTATCCATTTGGATCTTATCTTGATATAGGGTGTGAGGTGTTGGTCTAATCCAAGTTTCTTCCATACTAACTTCCAATTTTCCCACTGCTATGTAATCATTAAGCATCCAGGGTTGCATTTGAACTCAGGTCCTCCTGATTCCAGGGCCTGTGTTGTACACTGTGCCACCTAGCTACCCTAAACCAGTTCTTTAATTCAAATATATCTGCTCTTATTTTGGTGAGCTCTGCAAGTTACCTCTTTTGCAATTTGTCTGGTATAACACTAAATCTGTAAATAAATTTAGATTGTGTGGTCATTTACATTATTTTGACTTGTTTTTTAATGTGCTCAGAAGCTCTTTTACATTTTCATTTTCCTGGTTTTCTATTACTTTAAAAATATAAGTTTCTTAAAGTCAGAGACTTTTTTCTTTGTAAAGATAAAATAGCAAATATTACTTGCTGTTGAGTTGGATTCTTGTAATATCTAAAGTGATGATTATTATTGTTATTACCTTACTAAATAAAGGAGAATTATTTTTGCATCTTTTCTTATGAAGTAATTTTATTAATGACTTTTTAATAAACTTTTTTTAGGTTTTTGGGTTTTTTTGCAAGGCAAACGGGGTTAAGTGGCTTGCCCAAGGCCACACAGCTAGGTAATTATTAAGTGTCTGAGACCGGATTTGAACCCAGGTACTCCTGACTCCAAGGCCGGTGCTTTATCCATTACACCACCTAGCCGCCCCAATAAACTTTTTGAGATGGAGAAAAACTGTAGAACTTCAGATGTAAAACAAAATGCACAGTTGGCATGTTGCTTTAGGTTAGATTAATTTTAAAATATTTTCTGCTTTTTTCTTTTTGGCAAATAAACATTCATTGTAAGTTAATATTTATAGTAATAATAAAAAGATGAATTTAAAATGTTTCTGAAAGGCAAATCATGGATTTTTTGCTTAGGATACAGTGGCTGCTTGCTTGAATTTCTGGCATGTGAGTAGTAATGATGTAAACATTTCAAAGCTTAGAAAAGAAAGGGGATTCCTATTCCCCTTTAGATCCCAGTGAAGAAAAACTTTTATTTAATTTTAATTTTAATCTAATTTTTAATAAAAATTCATTTTAGTTAAAAAAGAAAAAATCACTCTAATAAATATTGTAAAGCAAAATAAATTGTCTCTATGTCCAAAAAGCATCTCATTCTAGACCCAGAGTTTATTACCTCTCTATTGGGAAAGGAGTAAAGAGATTCCTCATTATTCCTTTGGAGTCATTGTGTGATTAGAGTTCTTAAGTCTTTCAGAGTCGTTTGTCTTTACAATGTTGTTTTATGGTAAAAAGTATTCTTCTTGTTTTGCTTATTTTTATCTTCATCAGTTCACACAAGTCTTCCAAGTTCTTAACATGGAATATGGCACATAATATATGTTTAATAAATGTCTGTTGATTGATTTTAAAAAAACCACAGTCTTGGGGCGGCTAGGTGGTGTAGTGGATAAAGCACCGGCCTTGGAGTCAGGAGTACCTGGGTTCAAATCCGGTCTCAGATACTTAATAATTACCTAGCTGTGTGGCCTTGGGCAAGCCACTTAGCCCTGTTTGCCTTACAAAAACCTAAAAAAAACCCCAAAGAAAACACAGTCTAGCCTTCTTTCTTCTTTGTGGTCCTCTTAGATAGGCAGTGAATAGGTGGTTGGCTTTGAAGCCTGGAAGACTTGGGTTCAAGTTCAGCTTCTGACTCATACTGACCTCTGGGAACTTATAAGACAAGAGTTGGAGAAAATGCCAATCTGCATTTGTAGAGGAGTAGCCTCACTTAGGAGCTATTCCACCAATGAAACCACAGGTCTGGTCCTTATTACTATCATCTTCAATTACTAGAACGTTGCTCTGATTCATCTCACAATTTGTTTCAGGATAAAGTAATTCTTTTCTTCCACAATATATACTCAGAACTAATGCTATCTATGTGCTAAATAATCTTATTAAATAGAGAAAACCCTTAAAAGCAAAGAAGGCAGGGGATAGTGGGGGAAGAAAAATGGAAGACAATGTAGGGAAGTTTGAAAATTAGATATTTTTATTCTTAAATATTCTGTCAAGTTTTGTCATTATTCCCTAATGTTATTCATGTCTATGAAGTCTTCAAAGAACAAAGTAAGGGGACAGATTAAACAGAGGACTATTGGATATTCACTCTTGTTTTCTGGCTATATTGTTGCCTAAACTCATTTTAATAATGACTTATAAAAGAGGTAAGTATGAATTCAGCTTCTATGTCATCTAAGACAAATTTCTCTTCCTTAAAATAACTTGGCAGCACATCCTTAAAATAACTTGGCAGTTTCTGATATTCGTTTGCCCATAATGAAGATCAACAAATTCCATTAAGCTATTCTAGAGTTCTATAACGATACCTGCTGTGATTTCAGTCATCCTACACTCATCTTTCTATATGAGTTCCAGATGATCTATCTCTTTATAAATCAGAAAATTTTCGGAATCCATCAATCATTTAGTGTCCCATCTGGTTCAGTCTTCCTCATTTTAAGATAAACACATGTCAGCATTAGCTAATTGTGTTTAATAGCTTGGTGGATCTTTAATGACCCAGCTGAGATGGGGTTATCCCCAAATGGTTTTTGAAAATTTATTCCAACAATTGAAATCAGTCTATTATTTCACCTCTCTTTAGCATTTGTTTTTCTTTTAGAGAGGATTAGGATTTCCTTTTAGGATTTAAATAAGGATTAAAGCATGATAAAAGAAAAGACATCAGTAATGAAGAACTCAGTTGGAACTTTTTTTTAATAATTTGAAACAGTATATCATTGAGGAAAACTGCAAATTGCCTACCTCATGATTTTGTTGTGCTTTATTTTTTGATTTGTATTCTTCTGTAAGTTAACCCTCATAATTGCAAATGATTTTCAGTACTTATAGAATCATAATTCCTTCAAATGGGAAGGAATTTTAGAGATCAGTTAGTAAAATTTCTCCAAGCAGGAATATTTTTTATAACTTTCCCATGAATTATGACCCAGGGTTCATTGGAAAAGCTTAAAGCCTTTAATAATTATTAGTGAAAGAAGGCTTACTAGAGTCAGAGTATCTGAAGACAATTATCTCATCAATTTCTAGATCTTTTCTTCTTCAGACTAAACACCAGCATAAACTTCTTATAAGAGCAATTTTTATAGGAGCAAATCCCAAGTCCTTTAAGTATTCTGGTTGTCTTCCCTAGTCACACTCTGTATTTATGTCAAATTATCAATTTCTATATGAGTGACATCACTGGGTTCCCAGAATTGATCATAACTACTTCAATAGTCTAACTAGTGCAGGAAAAAGTGTGACCATTTCTTCTCTTGGATTAGATTGTTATTAAGGCAGACAAAAATTGGATTTTTTTATAGTCAAAGCATGATATTTATTCTTAGTATTCTGAGATGTTAAGGAAAGGAATTACAGTAGAAAGACTACTAAAATTAGAGTCAGAGAACCTGCTACATAACATAATATTTCAAGTATCATGATTTGGAAAAGGTCTTAGAGACCATCTAGTTTAATCTTTCCCTGTTTATCACCTATATGACCTTAGACAAATTATTTGTTTCAATCTCATCATCTAAAAGGTGAGGGGATTGGACTAGGCTAAAATTTCTTCCTACTTTAAATGTGTGATACTTCAATCTTGTCAATTTATAGTGAGCCAAATGTTAACTAAAACCTCAAGCTAAGATTCCTCCTTCCTGTTCTTATATGGTTTACTTATTTTTTCTCTATTGTTTTATTTGTGTAATTATTTATCTAATTATTTGTCCGTTTATTTATTCATTTGTCAGTCTTATCTATCTATATCTATCTGTCTGTCTTTGTGCTATGATCCATTGACATTGGCTTTGCTGTTCTTTGTGCTGACTTTTCAATGACTGCCCCCCATTCCTAGAATGTTCCTCTTGAATACCGTTCATCCTCTGACTTCCTTGGTTTTCTTTAAGGCACAATTCTAATCCTGCCTTCTATAAACAAGAAGTCTTTCCCAGTTTTCCTTTAATACTAATACCTTCCTATGGGGTTACTTCTCATTTATATTGTATATATTTTATATGAACTTTGAGGGTGGGAAATGTTTCTCTCTTCTTTTGATCCTCAGTGTTTAACATAGTGTCTTGTATATAGTAAGCTCTTAATACCTGATGATTCGATTTTTGTCTTTATTAATTTCAAATGAATATTTATTCAAGTCATTCCATTATTCTTGCCATTGACCTGCCTTTATAAAATGCCAACTGTGTGTGGATTACTCTTGGAGGTAATTAGAAAGAAAACATTTAGACTGAATTCCTGTCTCATGTGGTGATAGTGGTTCTTATCCTTTGTTATCAAAGATGATCAAAATGACATCACTGTCTCATGTAGATTATAGTTAAGAGGATAATATACAAATAACTATCTTACTTAATAGGTGTGTTATAAAGTTACAAAATAATATTTTCTGGGGGAAATTTTGTCACCAGTATATAACTATTTAGTTTTTTTCATCTACAAGTATAATAAGCATGTATGACAAAAAAATCAATTAAAATATCAACAGACTGTAAAAGTCTGCATTACATTTCTGCCAGTAAAAGCAAAGTTAGTATGCTAGGTTATAAGTCATTTGAATCTCTTGATCAGGTATCATTTTTATTTATTTTAATTCCTCAAAATTATCTTGTTTTCTACTGGGCACACCAACTTGATAAAAGTTTGAAAGAAAATTACAAAAATGTATGTTTGAAAGTAAGTGAGTTGTTAAAATAATTAACATTTAATCAATAGCAATTGTTTTTACTATTTCTAGACTTTATCCTGTAGAATTATATTATATTATATTTTAAATCTATTTGTATTTTTATTTCATGGTACTGAAGAGTGTTGTCCCAGAAGGAGATACTAGGAATTATTTATTAGTCTTTGAAATACTTTGATTCTATCTAGATATGTGACCCTGAGCAAGTCATTTAATCTCTCTCTCAGTTTTCTCATGTCTAAAATGGGTTTAATAATAGCACCTACCACCTAGGATTATCATAAAGAGAAAATGAAATAATATTTGTAAAGTGATTTGCAAGTCTTATAGCATATTAAAAGTGCTATTATTACACAAATTTTTATTATGCAAAAATCTTAAGTATTTTATTATGCATAATATTAAATGATGTTAAGTTGTAATAAATATAGTTATAATACATAAATAAAATATTATTACATAAAGACACAAAAAATATTTTGTTTTTATTTCATGGTATTGGGGAATGTTATCCTGGTAGGAGATGAAATGTTTCTTAGTCTTTGTAATTCTTTGAAAAGGATTTGTTAAAATTCATTATGGAAAGCTTTCTCTAGATTTTCAGATATGTTTATTTGGTAGAATGGAATGAGGTACCCTGTAAAATCCATAAACTGAAGAGTTCATGATCTAAAGGGAGAAGACAGAACTGAGATAAAATGAACCATTTCTAAGAAATAATGTTTTATATTTATACATGTATAACATTTATTAGATTGCTTTCTATCATAGGGAAGGGAGGAGGGAAGAAGGAAGAAAAATGTGAAACTCAAAATCTTACAAAAATGATTGTTGAAAACCATCTTTGCATGTAAGTGGCAGGGCTGGTATTCAAACTCAGGTGCTATGACTACAAATTTGACCCCTCTCCCACAATGTATCATCTACTTCTTAAGTAAATATGTATGACTAGTGCTTGACTAGGAAAATTGTTATTGTTCAGTTTTATCTAACTCTTCATGACTATTTTGGGTGTTCTTGGAAAAGATACTGTAGAGGTCTGCCATATCCTTCACCAGATGTTTTTATAAATGGGGAAACCGAGGCAGACAAATTTAAGTGATTTGCCTAGGGCTATACAGTATTAAGTGTCTGAGGCTGGATTTGAACTCGAGAAGATGTCTTCTGGACTCCAGGCCTGACATTCTGTCCACTGGACTACCTAGCTGCCTCTTATGAAAACCCTACCTGTTCATAGATGCAGGTTTTCCGCTAGGCAAAATCTTGAGTGGAAGTCACTATTACTTTCTCTAAGGGCAAAAGAAATTATTCTGAAGATTGTCACTTATTAACAGGAAGATAGTTCTCTTAAGGAGCAATAGTTCTTTGAGTGAGAAATGCCCTTACTGTTATCAGTTAACGGTAAATTGCCTGAATTTTCCCAGGAGAACCCATCCCCTAGGAAGCAGCATGTTTTATTCCAGACTTGATGTATCTTATCCTGAGATCAGAGCTTTGATTATGATTTCCTTTAGGACTCTTTCCCTGGAGTAGCTGTGGCTGTTCAGTGCCATACATTGGTCTCCTCCTGTATTTAACATAGAGAGTATATATGGAATATTCACTTTACCTCTTATTTCCCTCAAGTAGGAGTAGATGCTGCAATTAAGGAGTGAGCCCCTCTTAACTGTGAATATTATAGTATTACCCTAAATGCTATATATAATATGACCTCCCAAATGGACAACACAATAAACAAACTTGTTTGGAAGGGACCTACAAAATCAATTAATTATTTTAATTCATCTGAAATATAACATCCCACAAGACTTAGTTCAATTAAAAAAAAATCAGACATTCTCATTCCAAGGTCACCTGTTGCCCATTTGGAAAAATTTAATTGTTAAGAAATTTCCCATATTTAACTGAAAATCTGACATTTTGTATCTTTTTTAAATTTATTTTTTATTTTATTTAATATTTATTCTCATTTTGTACAAATAATGGTTTTTTACGTTAATAAAATATTCTTGTTTAAGAGTAAATGAAATACCCCCTCCCCCCATTAAATATAGACTTTCTTGAACGATAAAGTAAAGGGGAGAGAAAAAAATTAAAATTAAAAAAATAATAGTAATAATTGTAGGTATGGCCAGGTGGCACAATGGACGGAGCACCAGCCCTGGAGCCACAAGCACCCAAGCCCACATCCGGCCCTGTACACCCAACAGTCACCCAGCTGTGTGACATGCAAGCCACCCAAACCCCACTGCCCTGCAAAAAAAAAAAAGGAAAAAAAAGACCCCAAATAAAATAAAATAGTAATAATAGTAGGGGTGGCTGGGTGGCAGACAGAGCATTGGCCCTTGAGCCAGGAGCACCTGGGTGAAAATCCAGCCTCAGACACCCAATGATCACCCTGCTATGTGGCCCCAGGCAAGCCACCCAGTCCCATTTGCCCTGCACCCCCCTCAAAAAATAATAATAATAAAAAAATGTGCTTGAGTCTTTGTTCCAACACCAACAACTCTGTCGTAGGTGAATCACATTCTTTATGATAAGTCCATGGCAAAAGTTACTTCCATATTTTTCCACTGTTGCCATTGCTGATCTCAACTCCCTCCTTTTGTAATTTCTCCACTACCATGTACTAGATTTTTTTTTCTCCTTTCACTCTGACTGTGCTGTAGGGTAGCTGAGTGGCACAGTGGACAGATCCCTGGCCCTGGGGGCCAAGAAGCCCTGAGCCCCTATACCATCCCTTAGGCCTAGCATCCACCTGGCCCTATGGTCCAGGACAGGCCATCCAATCCCAGCCCCTTGCAAGAAGTAAAAAAGAAAATGTTATATCTGACCACTCTCCCCCCATGGTCCATCCTCTCCTCCATGACTCACATTTGCCCCTTCCCCCTGTCCCCCCCTCTCCTTCTTACTCCAGATGCCTATACCCCATTGAGTATATATGCTGTTTCCTCTCCTAGCCACCTCTGATGAGAGCAAAGATTCCCTCATTCCCCCTTGCCTTCCCCCTTCCATATCATTGCAATAGCTCATTGTAATAAAGAAAAATCTTATTATATGAAATATCTTGGCCTATTCCCCCTCTCCTTTTTCTTTCTCCCATTACATTTCCCTTTTTCTATTGACTCCATTTTTATACCATGTTTTATCTTCGAATTCTGCTTTCTCCTGTGCTTCAACTATAAAAGCTCTCTCTACCTGCTTATTAACTAAGAAGGTTCATATGAGTATTATCAATGTCATTTTTCTATACAGGAATACATGCAGTTCATCCTCATTAAGTGCCTCATATTTTCCCCTTCTCCTCCAATCTCTATGCTTCACCTGAGTCCTGTATCTGATGATCAAACCTTCTGTTCAGCTCTGGCCATTCCAACAGGAACATTTGAAATTCCCCTGGTTCACTGAAAGTCCATCTTTTTCCCTGGACTCTTCCATTCAGCCTTGCTGGGTAGTTGACTCTTGGCTGCATTCTAAGCTCTTTTGCCTTCTGGTATATTATATTCCAAGCCTACGAGCTTCCAATGTAGTTGCTGTTAAGTCCTGTGTGATCCTGACTGCAGCACCACGATATTTGAACTGTGTCCTTCTGGCTGCTTGTAATATTTTCTCTTTGACTTGGGAGTTCTGGAACTTGGCTATAATATTCCTAGTGGTTGGTTTTTTGGGATCTCTTTCTTGGGGGGATCGGTGGATTCTCTCCATTTCTCTTTTGCCCTCTGCTTCTAGAATACCAGGGCAATTTTCCTGTAGTAATTCTTTGAAAATGATGTCAAGGCTCTTTTCCTGATTGTGACTTTCAGGTATTCCAATAATTTTTAAATTATCTTTCCTAAGTCTGTTTTCCATATCAGTTGTTTTTTCAATGAGATATTTCACATTTTCTTCTAATTTTTCATTTTTTGGTTTTGAAGTATTGATTCCTTATTTCTAGTAAATTCATCACTCTCCCTGAATTCTATTCTTTGTCTGAAGGATTTGTTCTCCTCAGAGTTTTCTTATCTCTTTTTCCATCTGGCCAATTTTGCTTTTTAATGCATTCTTCTCCATAACTTTTTGAACTGTTTTATCCATTTGACCCAAGCTGGTTTTTAGCATGCTATTTTCTTCAGCATTTTTTTGGATTTCCTTGACTAGGCTGCTGACTTCATTTTCATGTTTTTTCCTGCATCTCTCATTTCTTTTCCCAGTTTTTCTTCTATATCCCTCACTTGATTTTCAAAGTCTTTTTTGAGCTTTGTCATAGCCTGAGCCCAGTTTCTGTTTTTTCTTGGAGTCTTTAGATGCAGGAGCTTGTGCTTCCTCATCTTCAGACTGAGTATTTTGGTCCTTCTTGGGCTCATTTGCAAAATATTTCTCAATGGTCTTCCTCTTGTTTCTCTGCTTGCTCATTTTCCCAGCCTAAGCCTGTTTTTTTGGGGTGCTTCCTGAGCTTTTGGGACACTCCCACAAGGGTCTCAGTATGTGAGGCTCTGTCCTCCCTCCTGGTCTGTGAATGACCATATGCGCCCCACTCTGCCACAGGGCTGAGGTGGAGGGGGCCACTGCTGTTCTGTGGGGAGGGCCTAGACTGCGATCAGGATCTGAATGTGGTCAGAGCCCCAGAGTCCTGTTCCAGGGGCAGAGGACAGAGCTCTGCAAGTCTCTCTCTTCACTCCACTCCCTAGGTTCAATGGGCTCATACCCTGGGGGCCCCTGCTTACGGGCTCCACCTGCTTCTGTTCCTGGATCTGGGCTGTGCTGGCCATGCTGCTAGTCCTGTGCCCTGAGGGCTGGGTTTCAAGCGCATGCTCACTCTGGCAGAGGTCCCCCCCCGTTCTCCCACTTTGTGCCCGGTGCTCCCTGGGGTGTAGCTCTGGAGACTCACCAGCTGCTGTGAGCCGCAGCTCCCAGAGCCCTGGGGCTGCCTCCGGGAGGCTGAAGTTCTTTTGATCTGGCGGGCCACCCCTCTGGTGGGCTGCCCCTCCAACCCCGGGGAGCAGAGCCTTTCTGCTCTTTTCCAGGTTACCCTGAGTAGGAGAACTGCCTCCCTGGGACCCTCTGTGGGTTTTATCTCTCGAAAGTTTACTTAGAGTCCTTAGTTTATGAGTTTTATCAGAGAGCGCCTAAGATGTGATCCTTTTTTGTGGCCATCTTGGCTCTGCCCCCCTGACATTTTGTATCTTGACCCAAGATTTCTCTTTTCTTGGGTCAAGAAAAACAAATATAACCTTTATTCCAAATGACAATAATCCAATTAAGCTTAATAAACATTTATTAAGCATCTGTTATGTACAAGGCAACAGTCACAAAAGCAAAATTGAAGCAGACCCTGACCTTAGGGAATTTATTTTTAATGGGCAGAAAATCAATATATGTATATATGAGTCTGAATAAATATAAAGTATAGACAGAATCAGGAAAGTTCTCTAATACTGAATAGCACTTGAAATGGTACTAAAGCAAGTTAGAGATTTTAAGAGACATAGGGGAAGGAGGTGAACATTTCAGTCATGGGAGACATTCTTTGAAAATGCACAGATTTGGGAATAAGAATATCATATACAAAGAGCATTCAATGAGTCAGGATATTTTGATATCAGACTGGAAAGATAGGCTGAAGTCAGAGAGGGAAGAACTTTGAAACCAGAATTTGTATTTTATCCTGAAGGGAATTAGGGAGCCATTGAAGCTTCTTGAACAGGAGAGCGACATGGTCAGATAAAAATTCTGAAAGATGATGAGACCATCTCACTCTATTTTTGGTGTTTATCACATATAATACAAAATGTGCTATCTTTTTTTTTTTTAGGTTTTTTTTTTCAAGGCAATGGGGTTAAGTGGCTTTCCCAAGGCCACACAGCTAGGTAATTATTAAGTGTCTAAGACCGGATTTAAACCCAGGTACTCCTGACTCCAGGGCCAGTGCTTTATCCACTGCGCCACCTAGCTGCCCCTTTCTTTTTTTTAGTTTTTTTAAAGTTTTGGAATACAGTGCGCACTCCAATGACTTGTATGTGTAACGGTTTTTAGTGATATACAGCATTTAATGCCCTTGTGCTATATAAATAATGAGTAAAAATTTCATAAATGATTGGAATGGTAAGAAAATCCTAATTTCCTATTAGAACTAGGAACCTTAAAAAGAGGGAACAAATGAACATCTTCACTAATTTGTAAATATACAAACATATAGTCAACCCAAGAAAATATTTTGTTCAATTGTATTTGATTCTTTGTGACCCCATTTTGGGTTTTCTTGGCAGAGGTGCTATAGTGGTTTGCCAGTTCTTTCTCCAGCTCATTTTACAGATGAAAACTCAGCAAAGAGGAATAAATGACTTGTCCAGGGTCTCAAACTTGAAAATATTTGAGGTCAGATTGGAACTCAGGACTTTATAACTCTTGGCTCACACTCTATTGACTGAGCCACCCAGTTGCCTTAAGAAAATATTTATTTGACACTTAACACTTAAGAAAACAATTATGGTTTACCTTAGGAATTGCCAATATATTCTGTCAGATTTATGCAAGTGAGGTGGCACTTTTTTAGGGGGAAATAGCAGCTTTCTCTCATCTTCGTTCCTTCCTTCCCTATTCTCAGCTTTTTGGCTTCTGGTTTAGCCTAAGTAGTAAGACCTTGAGTAGGATACAAAGTCTTCTTGATCTTCAGAAAAAAAATGCCAAAAGAAAAAAGAATCCAAGACACCCAAGGGAATAATCCTCATAACGAAACTGTCCCTATCTGAAGTTTGGTTACTATAGCAATAGTCACATGGTATGTGACCAACATGATAATTGTAAGACACTTGAGAAAGGCCATTTTCTTGTGTCTCTGAAAAGATTGTGTGGCTCAAAATATAGAGATTTTGAATGAGATAATACAAATCTTAAAAATACCTTTACTTTGGGTTGCTCCAAAGGTAGAAGTATAAGAGACTAATGATGAAAAATGGTTTATTTTTATTTTAATAGCTAAACATTTGCCATTTATTGAAATGCAAGTGCTATTTTATTAGCCCAGACAGGTCCAAATTAGTGCAAAATAATGAATTATATGAAGTGGTTAGATTTATTTAAATTCATACTATTAGATTTAATTATTTAAGATGTGATAATTGGTGCCAAACTAATGGGAAAATGAAATATGGATTCTATTGATAAGACTACTGCATTTGCACTAAATAGGATTTAGTGGCAATATTTGGGAAGAGGAGAATCAACTAAATACCCATTTTCTTAAGACAAACTTGAACAACTTAATGAAAGTTCCTTTCTATAATCATTCTTCTGTGGAAGTTCTTACAAATTATACTTTACTGGTCCAAGAATGTTTCCTGTTGTAGTAAAGATGAACTTTTTGCTTCTACAACTCAGTGGCTTAAAAAAACAGAGCAGAGTATATTAACTTTTCCAGTCATTCCAAATTACAAAATTCATCTTTATGGCCTCAATTCCCATCATCCTGGCTCTGAAGCCAGGAAACAAGTGTACTTTAGAAAAATGATTTGACTTTATTACTAGTTTTGTATGGCCATGCCTTTTTGCCTCACTTTCCTCAACCATGAAATTAAGATAACAGCACCTTACCTGCTAACATTGTTATAAAATGCATGTGAGGTAAGCTCTTATTATATATAGTTAGTTTCTTCTCTACTTTTGATCTTTCTTCAGTGAGTCCCAAGCATAGAAGCCACCTTAATAACATTGCCTTACTTAGTAGGCTGTAGTTTCTCAGTGCTGTTTGAATAAAGCTCCTTGTATAAAATTGTAATAATGAACCTCCAATTCCCCTTCCTGACTTATTTTCTAATAGGATCCTTGGTTTTTGTTCTTTTCTTGGTCCAAACAAACCCTTCCTTTCTTCTGTTTCTAGTTTTCTTTTAGTGATATTGTGAATTCTCCTTATCCTGAACTTTCTTCTAACTTTGTTTTCCCAGACTTGCCATGTTAGATCTGTTCACTCCATCATGCTGCTGTTTGTCCATCATGATTGCTTCTATTGCTACACATTTCTAATTAATTTCTTATGTAAAGCTTTTGGATTCTGAACAAATATATGCTCCTTGAGGTTAGAGACTTTTAAAACTTTCTTTGTATTACCAGTACCTGCCATAGTACCTGGAAAAGGGTGGACACTTAATAGATGCTTGCTAATTTGGAACCACACCCAAAGGGCAACAAAAATGTGCATACCCTTTGATTCAGCAATACCACTACTGGACCTATACCCTGAAGAGATGATGAAAAAGGGTAAAAATATCACTTGTACAAAAATATTCATAGCAACCCTGTTTGTGGGGGCAAAGAATTGGAAATTAAGTGAATATCCTTCAATTGGGGAATGACTTAACAAACTGGTGTATGTATGTCATGGAACACTATTGTTCTATTAGAAACCAGGAGGGATGGGAATTCAGAGAAGCCTGGAGGGATTTGCATGAACTGATGCTGAGTAAGTTGAGCAGAACCAGAAAAACACTGTACACTCTAACAGCAACTTGGGGGCAATGATCAACCTTGATGGACTCGCTCATTCCATCAGTGGAACAATCAAAATTTGGGGCTGTCTGTAATGGAGAATGCCACTTGTATCCAGAGAAAGAACTGTGGAATTTGAACAAAGACCAAGGACTATTACCTTTAATTTAGAAAAAAACTGATATCTTATTGTCTGATCTTGCTAACTGATACTTTATGTTTCTTCCTTAAGGATATGATTTCTTTCTCATCACGTTCAATTTAGATCTGTGTATACCATGGAAACAATGTAAAGATTGGCAAAATGCCTTCTGTGGGGGGTGAGGGGGTAGGGAAGCAAGATTCGGGGAAAAATTGTAAAACTCAAAATAAATAAAATCTTTTTAATTAAAAAAATGCTGTTAGTTTAATTATAGTTACTAATGAAACTAGTTTATGGTAGGAACACCAGCAGATCTCTTCCATTTTATGTCTTTGTTTTCTCCTTTTGACTTCACTTAGATGAAGTGGCTTAGCCAGCTCTCATACCATTTTTTATGCAAGCAAACTTTTTCCTTCTCTGTTTTCCTCTATATTGTATTGTGCTTATTGCTCATAAGGGCAGCTAGATGGCATGGTGGATAGAGCACCAGACCTGGAGTCAGGAAGACATCAAATCTGGTCTGAGATACTTAATAGCTGTGATGCCCTGGGCAAGTCACTTAATCTTGTTTGCCTTAGTTTCCTCATATGTAAAAAAGGACCTAGAAAAGGAAATGGCTAGTCTCTGCAGAATCTTTGACAAGAAAACCCCAAATGAGGTCACAAATAGTCAGCCCTGACTGAAAAATGTTTAAACAACAAGATATTGCATATCATCTTTAATCATCCTCCTTTGCAAAGTTTTGTGAAGTGCTTTGTACAGTATTGATTTTGACTGTCAAGGCTCTGTTTGTTAAAGAGAACCTGGATCTGGTGATAGAGTGTTTTGGATGAATTTTTTGTTTTTTGCAAATTGTTTTTTTATGAGATAAACTTTTCTAAGAAATGATCAGAATCAATATTTCAACATTTATCTCTTTCCCAATATCTAATGATATAATATTTGATAAAAATGCTTATAACAATACCTGTCTCATAGTAGTCACTGGTGTAATTACAAAGACTTTTCTTCTCATTAAATCCAAATTTACTTTTAACCAGCTTCCATCCACCCATTGCTCTTGGCAGCTTTCATCCATCCATCACTCATTGGCTTTATCAGCCACAGTTGGACATACTGCAACTTGTATCTAATATTTTGATGCTGTTTTGCTCCTCTTCAGTAATGAAGGGACAAAAACCAACCACCCAATCACACACACACACACATATACTATTATGATTAGTAGATACTGAAAAATGCTTTTGTCAATGGATATGACTTTAGTGTTTTCAGTAGTTCAGCAAAGATTAGATCCACAAAACTTTGTGAAAGAACCCCCAGGAAAGTGTCCTTTTAATAAAAGTAGTCTCACAATGCATAGGATGTAGATAGTATTGAAAATCATCTGTGCTTTACCAAGACTGGTCAGTCTGTGGTCATTTTTGCTGATTGCACAGGATTTGATCTTGTTCTGTTGGTATGTAGTCTTTTTTTTACCAGTGATGGTGTTTCCTGAGAGTAGCTGCATCATGAACTGAACTGCATGCTTACAGTTAGTACATCTCTCTTTATCTAGAATGAATGACTTGGCAAGCCTTCAATTTCTCCCAACTCTTACACTGAAATGTAAACAATACTATTCTTTATACACAGATATTGGATCAAACAGACAAAAGTCTGCCTCTTTTTTTTTCCAAACTCTTCTGAAAATAACTCTTAGGCATATCAGGGTTAGGGACAACTTAGTGATTCAGTGGATAAAGTGCTGGCCCTGGAGTGAGTGGGACCTGAGTTCAATTTTGGCCTCAGACCTAACTGTGTGATCCTGAGCAAGTTACTTAAATTTGTTTGCTTCAGGTTCTTCAACTGAAAATTGAGCTGGAGAAGGAAATGGCAAACTATTCCAAGAACATCCAAATGGGATTACAAAGAGTTGAACAAAACTGAAAAGACCAAACAACAAATATCAGAGATGAGAAGAATCAAATGACTATTTTATTGCATTGATTTCACTTGATAAAGTAAAGATTTTACTCTTCAGTTCTTTTTTTTTTTTTTTTAAATGTCCAAGGCCAGATTCAAACTCAGGGACTCCTGACTCCAGGGCTGGTGCTCTATCCACTGCTCCACCTAGCTGCTCCTTATCAGGTCTATTTTTCTCCAGTTTAATTAGAAAAATTTTTATTATAAACCTTTTAAGTCATATCAATCATGCAATAATTTTAATGTATGTAGTGGATGGAGGGCTGGCTAAGAATCAAGAAGACCTGAGTTAAATCCCTTCCTGTTCTGACATTTTTTCTTGTGTGACCTTTGTCATATCCCTTAATCTCTCAGTGTACAGATGATTCTCTGAGACTAAGGGTTATAGAAAATGTATCTATGAGAATTGAGAAAAGGAATTTACCTTAGCTAGGCAACTAGGTGGTACAGTGAGAACAACATAGCTGAACCTGCCATTTTGAAGGGCTGAGTTCAAATGTGGCCTCAGATACTTTCAAGCTTGTGACCTGGGAAAGTCACTTAACTCTTCTTGCCCCAATTTCCTCATCTCTAAAATGAGCTGGAGAAGGAAATGGCAAATTGCTCTAGTATCTCTGCCAAGACAACCTCAAATTGAGTCACAGAGTCACACACAACTGAAATGACTGAACAAGAGCAGCAACAAATATTAATATTATTATTACCAATGAAATCACAAGTCTGGTAAATATATATGTATTAAAGTGGTTGTAATATGAATATTCTTTTCTGTGGAACTAGTATTTGAAAATTGAGCATTATTCAAACATATGTCTCATGTAACATGCTATAATTTTTAAAAAGACAGTTGCAAATAAAATCAAATATTTGCAAAGATTAATGATAGTTGGATGAAATATTTTTCTTCTCCTGTAATTTCAGAATTCTTTACATTTAAGCTGTTTTGGTTAAAGGGGAATCATATCCTACTATTTCTGCACTCCTAGAATTTTTTTGTCCCTACACAAAAACTTCAATATGTAAAATCACACCATAGAATTGTTTTACCTATTGGAAAGCAATTTTGGTTGAGACATTTGTTAATCTAATAAGCAAATGGAAGGAAATTAACTTTTATAAGTGTAGAGAATATCTCAGGTTTTAGTGATGTTTGGGAAGAGACTGGGAATCAAAGCAGTAACACTAGAAGATAAACCAAGAAAGATTAAAGGCAAATTGTCTTTGAAATATAGGTGATTTATTTTAATTCTAGAAATGCTGATTGGGGAGAGGATACAGGGTAAAAAGTAGAGACAGGTATGGTTGAATTGAAAATAAATGCAGGAAAGAAAGGGTAGAAAAAATTGAAATTAATAATAAAAACTGAAGGATAGTAGAAGAGGAGGAACCTCAGATAAATTTCTTATCTTGGGCAATATAAATATTTTATGATTGTTGGCTTTTTGATGGAGATTAAGTAACATGCCCAAGGTCACACAAAAACAGTTGGAAACCAAAACCATGTCTTCTTACACCCAGTTTTATTTACCACTAGGTCAATTGCTATTTTAATAATCAAAATATTGATTGTTCACTGGAGAAAGTTTGTTTAAGGCATTGTCTTTCCTTATGGAACAAAACATGGAGAATGGAAAGTAACTGGGTTTGGAGGCAGGTAACCTGATTTCAGTCTCAAACTTTTTAGCTTAGTGACCACGAAGAAATTATTTAATTGATCTGAACTTCAACCTTCATATCCTTAAAATGGGGATATTAATACTTATTATCACCTTTTGCACTAGATTGTTCTGAATCATTTGTAAAGCAACTGCCAAATATGTTAAGCAAGATGATTAGGCTGAAAATACCAAGGCATCATGAGGGAGAGGTAAGAGACAAGTCAGCTAATCATCCCCACCTTGACCATGATCTCTCTGCTGGAAAGAGTGCAGGATGCTGAACCCAAGAGCCTTAGGAATAATAGCATTTTGGCTATCATTCTGATAGCTGCTTCTATATACTATAGCCATAACTATCAAGGACTCAGAACAGAAAGTTCTGGCCACCAAAGTCTTTGACACTATCAAATGGTTCAACATTAGGGGAAAAAAGTTGGTCTCATGTTTTTTCAGTGGAAATTACAATAAAGAAGAGGCATTGCATTCTGCTTTGCACTAGCTTTTCATCTTCTTCACAATAGAAACCTTCCCTATATGTTATTTCCTTCATTAAAATGTGAGCCCCACGAGAGTTCCCAGTGCATAATACATGTGCCCTGCACATAGTAAGTGCTTAATAAAGACTTTATTCTTTCATGCAAATCTTAAACCACAGTAATAGAAATGTTAGCCCTGGTAATGATGGTTCATGATCTTCTTGGATAGACTTTGAGGGGTTTAAGTTTTACCTAAACAGTAAAGAGTAGAATATTTTAAAATGCGTGTCCAATATTTCCTACTTGTTATCACCAAAACAATTTATGTATTATTTTGTTTTTATTTTATTTATGATTACATGTTTTTAGTTGGATTGCATAAACTTCTGAACTACATGCTACCAAAACAAATTTTCATAATCTTGATAATGTGACCTTGAAAATATGTAAATATCTATTTTAGAAAATAAAATTTAGGGGCGGCTAGGTGGCACAGTGGATAGAGCACTGACTCTGGAATCAGGAGTATACCTGAGTTCAAATCCTACCTCAGACACTTAATAATTACCTAACTGTGTGGCCTTGGGCAAGCCACTTAACCCTGTTTGCCTTGCAAAACCAACAAAAAAAAAACTAAAAAAAATTTAATGAACTTTATGAATTATCAATAATTTAATTGAAGTGCATAGTAGAATAGTTCATCTTCAGTGATAAGCTAAAATCTATAAGGAGTAAATTTTATATCTTTTTTGATACAATGACAAAAAATAAAAACCAGAGGGGGAGTATTAGATATCTAGCTTTCACTGTTTTTATTTTGATCCTTCATGAAATTTTCTCCCATGTAGTCTAATAAAAAATGCTGTTGGATGTGCTTCTCTGAAGTGAGTAAACAATACTGAAGACTAACTCCAAAGGATAGATCTCAACAAATCATTTACAAGTTGGTGGGAAATTTCAAAAGATGATTCATCAAAATGAATCTTGGGTTCTTTATGTTTATCTTAAATTATTCATATGCAAAAATATCTTTATTATGCTCGAGGTTAATGGTAAATTAATCAGCACTCTGGAAGATGAAAACAAAACTTCAAAATGACCTTAAAAATTTGAGGAAAAATGTATTCCCCCAAACTGGATTAAATTGAAATGAATAAAATTGCACACAATATTTTATATTTATAGGATTAAATTAAGTATGATTATAGAAATACTAGAGAGTATAGTTGACCCAAACTGAATAAGGGTTTGCAATATACAATGTCTTTTTATGAGAAAAAAAATCAATTCACACAATACTGGAGTCCTTTTAGTTACAACATTGAAAATTATGTAGAGAAAGAAATGGGACATGGATCAAAATGAAGAAAGGTTAAAGGATTTGTGATTTTTTTAATTTAGAAAAAGAGTCATCTAAAGGATGATAATTCAGTTTAATTCAATAAAATGTATTAATGCCTATTCTGTGCTTTGCATAGTTACCACTTCAAGTATGCAAATTTTTTAATGCATTATCAAATTTTTTCATATCAAAATTGGAATATAATAGACTGGTTCAAATTTCAGGATGAAAAATTCTGAAATTGACTGCTAAGGGAAATAGAACAAATAATCACTTTTTTCTTTCTTAGACATTTTTGATGTTCACTTACTTAAAGGTCTGGATTATGTAATTATTTTAATTGCTTGCCAGAATATTGAATTTACAGATAATTTATAGAGAAAAATAATGTTTTAAGAACCAAAACTTTAAGTTAAAAATAGAAATATGCTATACACTCACAGTGAAAATCATTATTAAAACCATGATTTTTATGATTCATGGAGGGATGTCAGAGTTTCTTCTGCATTTATTAAATATAAATTTATTATTAACTAGATGAAAACCACTTTGTAGTTCTCTCCCAGCTCTCCTTTGTCCTACTTGCCTTTCTCTCTTTGTACCATTGGTTTTCTTGGATTATATTTATTTAGAAAGGAGCAAGGGTGCCTCTAGGGATTCTTTCAGAATAATGTGCAGATGGGCTGATTTTTTGCTTATTAGTAACCTTCTATGGTTTAACTTCAAGCTTTCTCCTATGGGATAGAAACCATTTTAAATGTATCTTACTCAGTCCCAAGATAGAATTAAAAATAAAGATATTTTTCATGGTTCTTTTTTCTTCTTTTTACTCTGGTTTGTTTTGAATGCTGTGTTATCAAAGATGAAACCCTGGTTTTGCCTACTGGTTTCTTCTATTGTTCCTTTGTTATCAGGGTGGGACAGATGTAACTGCAGGGTTCATCACAAGGTAACCAGTAGAAACCTCTCATTAAAGGAGAGTGGGGGAAATCCCAGCTGATCTTCCTTGTCAGATTGTTCAAGAAGCATAGGATGCTTAATGAATGCAACAATTAAAGCCTCTTTTCAATATTAAATGCATGAGTATGTAAAGAAAAAGGCAGTTTCATTTTGCCCCTTAGAATTATTTTGTTTAGGCAAAAATGTATTTATTTGAATAAAACTGACAATGTTAGAGGAAGTAGTTGCTATAGATATCATTACATTTACATATTACATTGTTCCACTCCTCTCTCAAGTCAATAAATAGTTTCATAAATTAGTCTTCTCAAACCATGTAAAAGTCAAGAGATCTATGACAGGAATATCATCAATCAATCAACATTTATTACTATTCTGTGCTATACTAAGTTCTGTGGATACAAGTGAGTGAACAATCAAATCCCTGTTTAGACTCTAATAATAATATTTACTGTACAAAACTTTGGCTTCATAAATTCATTGGAAACAACCCAGACTATTGAAATGAATTTTTGGAAGGAAAAAAAATCCAAGGATGTTATTTGAATCTGGTTTCATGTTTTCTCTTGATAAATTTGTGTAGGTAGATGTGATCCCTTTCTGGGGAGCAGATTGGTTTCAGAACTGAAACTTGTATATTGAAAGTCCACACCAGTAGCTTTTACATTTCAATATTGAGATTTTGCAATAAAACATAGACACTTGGTCCCTTATTCTAACTCCCACTCAGTCAGATGAGTTTGGTTTCTAGAGTGTGGCTAATAGGTCCTCTCAGGGCTTTAAGAACAACCCCTGAGAATTTAGGAGTTATCTAATAACCCAGAACTTGCACAAGACTTAGTGGGACTGAAATCAGTCAGCTAAGGCTTTGAATTCTGATTTCAATGAAGAGGTTTGTCTGCTATTCTTGGCATATTAGAAAGTCAAGGGAAAGCCAAAAGGACTCTCATGTACCTTGAAGCATTAGGGAGTCCTATCCCATGTCCCTATGGTGCAAAGGGGGAAGAGTGTTAAAGAGATAGATTCCACTAACCTTCATTTCTTTGAGGATGTCAAGTAAATCTCAAAAACTTCCTCAAAGTAGCACCAATTCTCCATCTTACTCTCAAATTTTAGTTTATCTTATATGAACTCCATGCTATGGACTTCAGGACCCAGATTTTTAGACATATATTGGTGTTGAACTTAATAGCATCCTCTAAGTATCCAGAAAAAAGGAAAGAACAGGGTTTTCCTCTCTTGCTATCCTCTTTCACTCTTTGAGGGTTTACCATAGAGACTTCTTTATCAAAGACAGAAACAGTAATCCTTTTCTTCTACCAACCACCAACTTGGTAATTAATTACTCTTTTTTACTAAATGACACTCCTAGTTCTTAAAATTAATATAGCTGAGCTACAGCTAAAGAATACAAAATTTTTAAAAGTAATATTAAGGAAACTTGAAGTTCAATATAGAAGGTTTTACACTAATTAGATAACTATCACTTATTTTATTTATTTATTTTTGGAAAGTTTCTGTATCAGAGCTTTTTTTTTTCTGATTTGGATCAGATTAAATCAATGCTATCAAAATTAAATAGAAACAGGGACCCACTAAGGCATACATGAGGGTTTTGATGGGTTGAATGTTGATATAGAAAATCACAAATTAACATATTCTTTGTTTCACTGTATTTTTTATTTATCTTGCTAAATATTTCTCAATTGTATTTTAATCTTATTTTTGCACTAAAAACTGCATGTGTTTGATATCTTTGGATTAGATGACTTCTGAGGTTTCT
This sequence comes from Macrotis lagotis, assembly GCF_037893015.1. NCBI lineage: Eukaryota > Metazoa > Chordata > Mammalia > Peramelemorphia > Peramelidae > Macrotis > Macrotis lagotis. Next base: position 51,565,162 of record NC_133660.1, on the reverse strand, counting down.
TGTCAGCTCTGAAGTTGTTCCCATGGGAAAAAAATCCAAAAACTAATTTAAATCATTCACTCTTATCCTATCTTGGAAAAATGTTTCTACCTATTTGTATTTTTAATTTCTTCAATCAAAGAAGACTCTTGGAAAGAATAGTAGACTAATACCTTAAATGAATTTTGGCATTTGGTATTTCCTTATCATTTTTGTTTTTCAGTCATTTTCAATCAGGTTTGATTCTTCATGATACTATTTGGGGTGTTCTTGGCAAAGATACTGGAGTGGTTTGCCATTTTCTTCTCAAACTCACTTAACAGATGAGGACCAGGGTCACACATACCAATCCTTTCTCAATCCCTTTCAAGATCTCTTTTTGCTATATCATTCTGCCTCTCTAGCAGATTGCTAAAATGGATCTAAATTGCCAAAAAAATGGAAATAAGAACATGTTAAACTATGTAATGAAGATTGGAAAGCATGTGGTTAATACTTGAAAAATATGTTAACCCTCAAATGTAGTAAGCATCAATCTGGCAACAGATATTTGTGTTAGAATATCAAAATTTTGGAATCATAAGACTTGGGTTTGAATCCTCACTTCTCTATTTAACAGCTTTGTAATCTTCAGTAGATCTCTTAACCTCTTGAAATATAATTTCTTCATTTGTAAAAATGGGTATACAATATTACTTGCATTACCAATTCCAGATTATATGAAGAAAATGTATATTTTGAAGTATTTTATTAATTTGAGGTTTTTCCTTTCTTTTCCATAGTGCCTTACTATTTCTTTTTTGGCTATGGATACATCAAGAAAAAGATTTAGAGCATGCAACCTACAACATTCCTAAGTATACATGAACCAGATTAAAATGTAATTGGGAAATATTTACATTTACCTATGTAATTACCTTTGTAAAACAGATAACTTTAATTTTTTGGTTTTCTGAGTCACTATGTGGTTATGGAGACCACTTCTATTTGAGTTTGATTCAGAAGACTAGAATATATTAGAAACAGTCATTTCATTGTTATTAACATGAAAATAATGCATTCTTTTTTCCTTTAGATATGACTTAGCACTAGTGCTATATAGGAATCTTGTACTAATGGGGCACAAGAAATAGTTATGGGGCATATAAATATGTAAGAAAATGGTACATCTTGAAATGGTACATCTCAAGCAATGAGATTGTTCTCTTAAAACTTCGCATGTAAGGTTGAATAAATATGTCTCATTCCCCTCTATAAATAATCTAAAACAATACTCAGGGGCAGAAGACTATTCATTTTTTCCCCTTCAGTATAGGCAATAAACTGGGAAGTATTGATTAACATTAGAAGAATAGAGCTAGCAATTGGACCAAAGATTTCATTGGCAGAGGATACAGTTTTCAGATGAGAAAACCATAACTCTCTCCTCACCTTGTCTCCCCTATATAGGTAGATACTTATTTGGCAACTTCTAATTTTAGAGAATTGCCTAGAATACTGAGACAATAGGTGACTTGCCTAGGAGTCACATTGCTCAAAGATAGAACTCAAGTTTAGGAACTCAGAGTCTCCTGGCATCAAAACTGACTTTATCTTTTGTGCCACTCTGCCTTTTATATGAATTGGTACTATGGGAAAATGTATTCCCAATTCTCAATTTCTCTCATATTCTATAATGGGAAAAGTTAAGTAGCCTAGATGTCAAAGTAAGGCTAATTATTGTCAGCAAGGTCTGTACTATAAATACAAAATCTCCTCTGTACCTCTCTTTGGATTTTTATTTCTTATATATATGCTCTTTACAATCTAGATTCTGACCAATGCATGAAAGTTTGTTTTAATCATTCTGTCTTAATCATAGGCATTTAGAGCTAGAGATCTTAGAAATGATCTTACTCTACCCTCTGAGTATATTTCTGAAAAAAAAAAGGACCAGTGTGGAAAAACTTAGACATAGTTGACCAAGTGGTTGCTTATGAAATGTGATGATATGTGATAATTTTCTTTGTTTCAATTGGTTTTCCATAGTACCTAAGATCTCACCTTCAGAAGTTACCCTTTAGGGTTCTGTTAAAAGGCAGATGTATTCATTGGTAGGAATGGCAAATTAAATTATTTAACCTTCTCAAATCAATTTATCATTTAAGACTTCTGGAACATAATTATAAAATATTTATTAAATTCCAAGCAAGCATAACCTGAGCACTTGTGGAAAAAGATGTGCTAATGGAATATAGGGGAACAAGTTTCCCTACTCTGGAATTTGACTGAACAAAATAATGGATTTAACTCAGGAAACCTATCATGGTGATTTCAGCCATTTATGATGAAAGTTAAACCTAGAAATATAGTATCATAGCTTCCATTTACAGAAATTCCAATTTGGAATATTCATTTTTATGAATGGGAAGTAGACTATGAGTATACAATCCCACCCTACTTTTTCCTTATTTAGAAGAGCTGAAAGAGAATGACCTAGAGAAATACCTTCTCTTATGGGGATGTAGGATATTTCTACTTACTAACCATGTAATTCTGGGGAAGTCACAGTATCTCCAGAGGTCAGGGTTCTCAGTTTGTCCAGATCTGTATTAACTGAATGACTGTGAAATCATATTTATAAATGACAGAGTGACAGAATTACACAGTGTGTGAAAAGTACCTTAAACAATTTTTTAAACATTAACTATAGTGAATTATAATTTCCTTGGGGTTGTCAACTATAAACAGTGAAGCTCATTGTAAACTTTAAAATCTATATAAGAATATTAACTGTTGTTACTATTCCCCGTTCTATTCTTTTGCCAATTAAAATTTGCCAATATATTGTTTTGTAATTGTCTCATACGTGTACATCTTGTCTCCCCAACAAAATTATTCTTGAAATTCTTTTTTATTTTATTTTATTTTATTTTAGGTTTTTGCAAGGCAATGGGATAAGTGGCTTGCCCAAGGCCACACAGCTAGGTAATTATTAAGTGTCTGAGGTCACATTTGAACTCAGGTACTCCTGACTCCAGGGCTGGTGCTCTATTCACCGTGCCGCCTAACCACCCCCAATTCTTGAAATTCTTAAAAGTAAGGACTGCATCTTGTACTTTTCATAGTTACTGTGCCTGACAACATATACAAATATTCCACTCCTATAATCTACCCTCTCTCTACCAAGAGGAATAAAATGTGTCTTTAATAGGTCCTCTGGAACCAAGATTTGTGATTATACTTAGACTGATTTATGTCGTAGTACTTTTTCTTTCAGATATGTTATAGGCATATGTTATTTTCTCATGCTTTTCTGGATCTTTCATTTATGTAATTTTTTATAATGTGATAATAATTCTCTTATTAATTTCTCATAATTTTTTTGATATACACACATTGTAATGAATATCTGGCTTTGCATGAGATTAAACAAACAAGCACATGTCACTCCTGTGGTCTGTTTATCAATAACTACATTATCTTCCTTATAGGTAAGGGAAAATGATATGTTTAATGTAACCCATTTAATGATTTTACAATTGAATAATGCTTGCAGCAATAAAGCTATCTCTGATTGGGTGAAAACAATCTGTCAAGGAAAAGGCCTGCCCGAATGCACCACTTATTTCCATAGGGAAACCCAATTATAACAGTAATTTTTCTAGAGCTAACTTCACAAGTGACTGAGCAGAAAAAGTTTAAAACTAAGCAGATGACAATATGCCCTAAAAACTTGACTCAGCCAGTAATAGTTTAGGTGTGGGTTGGCAAACACACACACACAAAGATATTTGTCTTATGATTATATTAAGTTTCATATTCTTTTCCAATGATTTTTTTATAACTAGTATTTCCTAACAGTATTTTATTTGGTTTTTGTTTTTTTCAAGGCCTTGTTAAATGCCTGAGTTCGGATTTGAACTCAGGTCCTCCTGTCTCCAGGGCCAGTGCTCTATCCACTGCACCACCTAGCTGCCCTCCAATGTTTTTTTTTAAATTTACACACAATGAAGTTTACTGGATACTTTGTGCTTATCTTTTTTTTTTTTGTTTGTTTTTTTGCAAGGCAAATGGGGTTAAGTGGCTTTCCCAAGGCCACACAGCTAGGTAATTATTAAGTGTCTGAGACCGAATTTGAACCTAGGTACTCCTGACTCCAGGGCCAGTGCTTTATCCACTGCGCCACCTAGCTGCCCCTGTGCTTATCTTTTGCTAAACATGAGTCCCAGGTGAAGCAGTGGGTCATTTGTATCAATATTCCCTAGGTGAGTTGAAACTTACAAAATTTCACAAATGAATTACTTTTTTTAATCATAAATCTTATATAGCTTGAAGAGGATAATGTTTGGATACTGCAATGACATTTTGATTCCAAATAATATTGAATAAAAATTCTGTAAGAATCTAAACAAATTGGGACTGTTTTGAAGTGGGTTTTTTAAAAATTAGAGACATATATAGAGCACTGGATTTTTCATTCAGAGACTGGTTTTAGTTTTCACTTTGCCACTAACTAGCTGTGTGACCTTAGTCACTTTTGAATTTCTATTTCCTTCTGTAAAAGATAATCTCCTGTTTTTTTATGACCCCAAGATTCCATTCTAGCTATTCAACATGGTTTCTGATAACATAACCTTTGATTTCTTTTAAATTACATCTTTTTAAAGTCCTTTATAATATTATGGTGAATCATACATTTCAAGAAACTTTTAGACTATAAGGCAGAGATGCATCAGATTTTGTAATACTGTGTTGTTTCTGATTACAGGTTTAATAAGATTGAATGAAGATATTAAATTAATATATTCTCATCAAACTTTGTGCCCATTTTACATTTGTCAAATGAGTTAAAAGTAGGAGATTCTATAGGTATGCATCTCTTGGTAACTCAGTTCTGTTTCTTTCTATCCTTTTTCAGTCTTACCTTACCAGACTATATTTAAGGAAGTGTTATTTTTTTTAATTACCCTTTAATCCTGGATTTTTAAATTTCCTGGATGTCCTAAAAATCCTTTAAAACATAAATATCCCCATATGCTTCATACTTCTTGGAACTGTTGGAGGAGTATGAGATCACTGGAAGATTTTAAAGGAATTCCAAAGGATTAGCAATTCACTCGAGAAATTTATGCTGTAGGTGCAAATTTATGGTAAATGGGGAAAATGTTTATTAAGATTTTCCTGGAATACAGATCTACCTTCTGGCATTACATTAGATGTGGTAATGTCTACACTTGCCAAATTGTTGTTTACTTTATAAGTCTTTATTTTTTATTTTGGATATAATTTTTCATGAGATACTATATATATATATATGTTTGTAGGAGGGATATCGCTCTCTCCTTTTGTCCTACGTGGGAACTGGGGGGGGGGGGGCTCTCAGTCAGCTTCAGCAGCAGCAACAGTCATGGAGTATACTAATGGAGCACAAAGGGTCAGACAGAGTCAGAAAGACCTTAGTTAAAATTCTGTCTCAGTCACCTACCAACTGTTGACCTTTGGCAAGTCATTTACCTTTCTCAGTTTTCTCATTGTCAACTGGGAATTATAATGGCATCTATATCATAAGGTTATTGCAGTTATCAAATGCAACACCATATTTAAAGCCTTTTATAAGTTCTTTCAATTCAACACAAGAAGACTATCCCAGGTAGCATCTTGAGAGTGCAAAAGTATCTGCTATTGATTTGTAATGCCAGAGTAGCAATGAAAATTTTGCCTTGCAAGTAAGGGAAACTTTGGACTTGGATCTGAGAGTCATTCAAATAGACTATACTGTCCAAGCTCCTGTGTCGTTGGGACCCAGACTGGAGCTAACCATACCATTTGTCTTCATAAAGGCAATCTTCTGCTTAAAAAATAGGCTATGTTCCAAAAAGAATGGGATATATTTCCCCACAGAAACATTGTTTCAAATGAAGGTTAAATCCCCAGTTGGACCACAACAACTTAGTCTATAATGCAGTTCAAACTATAGCACTAATTGTAATATAGTTGGGTTTTTTTTTTGCAAGGCAAATGGGGTTAAGTGGCTTGCCCAAGGCCACACAGCTAGGTAATTATTAAGTGTCTGAGACCAGATTTGAACCCAGGTACTCCTGACTCCAGGGCTGGTGCTCTATCCGCTGGGCCACCTAGTCGCCCCTGTAATATAGTTTTCATTGTTTCAATGGGAAAAGAGTTTCTGAATTATCAGCTGGATCTCCCAGTCTCTGGACAAGAATCCCCTTTCCTCTGCTCTAACCTTTCTCCAGTATCTCTTTAGCCAGAGAGGATTTCATCCCCCTCCTTTTCCTTTTCTATGGTAGCAACAACACAAGGGGAATCCCTTGGTACAAAGGCAATTAGGGAAGGGTGGCCACTGCACAGTCTCTAGTGGGGAAAGCTAGGGAATTCTTGTGCCTTGGGAATAAAAACATTGTGGTAGCTCCTGAAAGGGTGTATGAGGTGGGGGAGGGGCTAGGGAGTGTAGCAGCTCTTTCTATGGGGTAGATGATAAGGGCATAGTGACTCTGATGTTAATAGCTCATATTGAGAAGACATCCAGAAAGGTTGAGGATCCATAGAGGGGAGAAGAGTTTAGGGGAAGGTAGGACAAGACTGACAAATGGAGCAAAAGGTTGAAGGTGAATTGAGATGGAAGATGGGCCCTGTGAAATAAGGAGGAGGCAAAATTTGGGGAAGTAATAATAATTAGTTAGAATTTATATATCCTTTTATGTTTTGTAAAGTGTTTTGCATGTTATCTCATTTTATTCTCACAGCAACCAACCCTGTAAGGTAGTTGTTATAATCTTCTTTTTATAGATGAGGAAAATGAGACAGGGAGAGGTTAAGTCATTTGTCCAGGGACACACAACTTGTAAATAACCGAGGTAGAATTTGAACTCAAAGAATTATGTTAACCCACACAAAAACTTATCCTCCAAAGGATAGGATCACATGTGATGGGAGGAGAAAGACAGGAATGAAGGGGAGTTCAAGTGGGATTAGGGGGGTAGCGGTGAGAGCAGCCTTAATGATAGCAGGACAGAGACAATTCTGGCAGCAGGGTGTCTCTATTCCCATATGGAACTCACCTGAGGTGGAATTAGCCCAAATCCAAAGTGGCTGGCTGTATCTAAGGGATGCCTCTAAGACTTCCCTATGGGACTTGAATGCTGCCTATGTTTTTACATCAAAGCACTTCCCCTCCCCCCAATAAAGGAATGAAAGTGTGTGTATACCTGTGCTTATGCACATTATCTTTTTATGGATCTGTAAATGTATTTGGAATTATGGAATATGACTCGATTTTAAGTTTGCATATCCTAACATGTATAATTTCCTAAGTGAATATTTCAGCTGTGGAGCTTTTTTCTATAAATTGCTCCTGATTTTCATAGAAATAAAAAAGTAGATAATTGGGAATCTAGAAGAATGCAATCCCTAAAAATTATGAATTTAACTTAATTATATTTATTATTAAGTTATTGGTTATCCCCTCTCCTTCGAGAAAAAAATACCTAGTAAGGTTTAGAAGAAGAAACACATGCAAAACTGTTATTTTTCTACTATTTCTGGAATTTGGTCTATGCTAAGGTACCTGCAGGAAATAAAATCATATGTTGGTTCTGTTTGTCATTTCATACTACATCAATATGAGGGAGTGTCAAAGACCAACGATCCTAATCCTGAATCCAGCATTCCTTGCTCAAGGCTTTCTTCATTGTAACCAGTCTCTGATGGTAATTGGTTGAATCAGATTTAACAATGCAGTCAGATAAACAGTTGTGGCAGCTGCTGTCATGGCAACGTCATCGTACTTCCCCCTCCCAGTGCGTGCCCCCTCCCCACCCCTCCTCCTCTCCCTCCTCCTTCCCTCCAGTAAGTGACACACTCGCACACTCGCTAGTGGTCGGTACAGTCAGGAGGGTTCATGGCAGCGCTCCTTTCTTTCAAAACTGTTCAAGATGATGAACGAAGAGGCAGCTCAAAAGAGTGACAGTGGGGAGAAGTTCAATGGTTGTAGTCAGAGAAGGAGAAGACCCAAAAAGGTAATTTATTGGAGAATGTGTTCTGCGTGTGTATGTGTGTGATTGTCGAACTCTATTAATAGAGTTTTCTGGTCGATGCTTTAAAGAAAGACAGGTAGAAGCTGCTGTTCACAGAGAACATTTAAGAAACAAGGACTTATAATGGATGCATAGTTTAAAACATGAAGCCTCTCGGATAGGGTGTATTCAGCATGTGCAGCTATCAAGGGGTGTTGTCACGCTTAGATTGCCTTGGCACTAACCTGATCAGAAAGAAAATCATTTTATTTTTAGAAAGGGGGTTGCAAAAAAATAGGCTGAGAAAGATGGGCAGTGAAGCAAGAGAGGGTTCTTTTTTGGCCAGATGCCTCTGTTCTATAATGGTTTTAAAATGACTAGATAGCAAATGCCTTTTAGTTCTTTAAGGAGCAAAGACTGTTGTGACAGGGGAAATATGATCCCGCAGCATGCTTTTTCCACTGTACTTGTCGATAATTTTATGAGGTACCGATGTGATATGGTGTCTTTCCATGATTCCTCTCCATTTATTGCATTTATTTCAATGATGATTTGGGCAGATGTTGATGTGACTGATCCTTTAATTATGTAGAGAAATTGTGGAAGGTGTCGCTTAAGGAATAAACAAAAGTTATAGAATTTTCCTCCCCAATATAGATTCCCATGTCTTGGATTTCCATGTAAATGATAGAGGGAAAAAATGCAAACTATTCAGCCCCACCCAATTTCAGCACTTCTTTCTTTATGGCCTGACTCCTTCTGGTAAAGTGTTGCAGCATCATAGATTTTTTTTTTTTTTAGTAAAACACACCTATAAAGCAGATGCTTCATGATAAAGGTTATTCCATGCATCTATTTATTGAAGATATACTATGAGTTGAGTACATGGTTCCAATATTTTTAAATCCAATTCTTAGAAAGCAAATAGATTGTATAACTTAAATTTTTCAACCCTATAACTTTGGTTAGATGAATATTTTTCATTTTAATCATAGTGAAACTATAATGCTTCCAATGTCCTAAACCAATAATTTGCTATCTATATCAATGTCTGAAAAGACTATTACACACCCAGATTATTTAAAAGAACATTGCACCATTGGACAAGGCTATACGATGTGTTTGCACATTTCCATGTAATTAGAATTAGCCACACACATTGATATTATCATTGAGACAGTCATTATGGAATAAAAGCTAAAATCAAAACCAAAAGGTAATTCAGAGATGCCTAAAGAATTCTTTCCTTATTTTGATTTTTCTAACCCAGGCACAAAAGCATTTTAAAAAGAAAATGTTAGCTAATTGGCTGATACCATATAACAGAAAAGATAAAATGGAATTTTTGCTTCAACTCAATTGATCTTGGAAACAACAGTTTCCATTTCTATCAAAAGTACAGAGTTCATAGCCATATGGATTTCATGGCCATAATACATTGTGTGTGTGTGTGTGTGTGTGTGTGTGTGTGTGTTATTACAAAGGGGAAATTTCTCAAGGAGAACATATTTATAGTAAATGATCTTGACAAAAAGTTATATTGGAGAATTTTAAGGGACAAAGAAATAACTATGCTATGATCATAATACTTTGAAAAAGCTTCATTGTTTAATACATTTTTAGTAGCATCTTATAGACCAAATTATCTTTATAAATTATATTATGTATATTTGTAATCAGATCTATTTTTGAGCTGTTAACAATTAAGTTTCCTAAAATCATTTAAATGCTTAAGAAAGTATAAATTATAGTGCTTTCTTAGGTTGAAATTCTTTTATTTAAAAATAAAAACCCTCTAAGGTAAAATTTTCTTGTATAATAAATCTCTTCTGTATCTTTATATTTGAGAAAGACAAAACAAGAAGTTTTATTTGTTAAGTTTTATTAATTTTTGTTTAGATTTTTGTAAGGCAAATGGGGTTAAGTGGCTTGCCCAAGGACACACAGCTAAGTAGTTATTAAGTGTCTGAGGCTGGATTTGAACTCAGGTACTCCTAACTCCATGCCCAGTGCTCTATCCACTGTGCCACCTAGCCACCCCTCTATTAGTTATTTTTTAAAAATTGGATGGACTCAGTCATGAAGACTCAGGTTCCAATTCTACTTCACATACTAAATTGTGTGATTTAGGAGCAAGTCATTTAATCTTGCTGAGCCACAGTTTTGTCATTTGTAAAATGGGGATAAGAATTGTAAGTATGTTGCAGTCTGGTTCTAAGAGTCAAATGAGTCAATAGAAATTTTAAAGGTCTACATAAACATCTTATGATTATTGAAGTTTCACTCATTAAAAGATTGTTGACTTTTCTATAAGTATGATCTAAGTCCTTAAAACACAATCTCAAGTCATCTTGCATAGTATGCAACTTAGATTTTTGTTTTGCTTAGAAATTATATTAAATGATCTCCAATGGAAAATGATAATGAAGAGCTATTTTTCTGATGAAGAGTGTCTTCTCCAAGTTCCATATCCAGCAATGAAACCAAAGTCCTTTACAAACATAATATTTGAGAAAATTAGCATCTGACACTTATCTTAAGTTGTTTGTCTTCTTGTAGATTTAGCAAGGAATCCTAGTTTCAAGTAAACTTTTAGTAGATTAAAATAATGTTATCAAATAGCTCATTATCACTTGAATTTGGGGAGAGAGCAGGGCCTTTGTGTTTTCATTGGTTAGCCCATAACTCAACATCATTACTATAGAATGTTGTTTTGTGTGTGATATATGGTTAGAACTTGAGTCCTTTATCATAAAACTCAAAAGGTGAAAAAATAATAAGCATTAAAAACTAGCAAAAATAAGGGCAAATATTTTTCAATTTCTGTTTTTAGTTAGATTCAGTTAGCCAATAAATTTGTGTTCTCATTTATGTGTATGTTTACTTGATAATGTGAATCACAACCTGCCCATCCTCTCTATTGGGAGGACCGAAGTTCTCACATAAGTTTGCCACCCAAGCTGCTGGAAGTCTTTCTTGATTTCTCTTGTCACTGTTGATGATAGCATGAAGCACATGATCTCTAATAATTTATCCCTTGCTTTCATATAACTAACTTTTTATTTTAATCATATATTTTCTTGATGACATCTTTACTCTTTTTTTTTGTAGTTACTTATTTGTTATGTGTTGCAACCTGTTCCCATTGACCATGTATCTCTCTCCATTGCTCTCTGACTGATTAGGATTTATAATTCTTAAGAAAGTGTAGCTTTCTGTGATTTACAGACATAAAACCCAGGCAATATATTCAGATTGAAATATTAGCCATTGTTTCAAGGAGAAATTTGAGACCCCTAAAGGAGCTTTGCATTCTCTTAGGGGCAAATTCATCCTACCCTTTTTTTTTTCTCATTTAATTTTGGGCCCAATTCATTGTCTCTTTTCAGTGTCTGGCCAAGATACACTGATAGATGAGTTCTGTCTATTGTCTGGCTAATTGCATGTCATTAACTGGACAATGGGCATTCTTCATTCACTTGTATTTTTTTTTTTCTTCCTCTGTGGATGGTTAGGCAGAAGACTTTTGAGCAGTTTTGGATTTCATTCAGGAGGCTCTGTAACCTTCTGGATTTTGAGGTTGTAAATGCAAAATCATATATAATCAGAAACATCTTGAGGACTTTATTATTGAGAGAATATCTCTTCAATTCTTTAGTAGAACTTGATGGTTTTTAGTGTGTTTCATTATCCTAGATGAATCTATTTACAGCTATATAATTTATCAGGAGGCAATAATCTATCTAAGAAAGATCCTGCTTATGTCAATTTCCTCATAAGTAAAATGAATTGGAGAAGGAAATGGTGACCAACTCCAGTATCTTTGTCCAAATGGTATCACGAAGAGTCAGGCACGATTGAAACAACTCAGTAACAGCAACAAAACAGGCTACTTGTAAGTGCTTCTAAGTATAATAAAACCTTCACATCTAGCCATCACACCACTATGTAATGTCTTCTTGTATTAGAATTTAATCTCCTTGGGACCATCTCACTTGTGCATTTGTCCCCAGGACCTGGCAAAGTTAGTGATTGACACAGTAGTTGGCAAGACTCAGGTTAATTTGATATTTCTTGGAGTCTCAAGCAAAGGAAGTAAGAGAGAATAAAGATCACTGCTACAGTATGAATGGAAAAATTTCTCATTTTCTACTTCACTCAACAGTTTTCTTACTTGTTTCAATAAATAACTAAATAAATGCTCATTTGTTCTTTCATTTATTCCTTTTAATAGACAAAGTTATTGAGTTTTAGAAAGGTATAATTATCCTTTAAGATCACTAGTGGTTAGGAGTAGGACTCAAATATGGTCTTCTACAACAGTTTCTAGAAGCTAAAAACTCAATTTGATCTCAAAATAGTTGGGTTTGAATTCCAGATTTGCTGCTCACTACTTTTGTGATCTTAAGCAATTGCTGACACTCAGTTTCTTCATTTGTAAAATAGCATTAATGGACTTAGATATCCATTTCATTCAATAGTTTTCTTAGGCTATAGTTTTTAAATTTCAAAACTTTTTATAGTGGATTAATATAATCTAATTAATATTAGATGGAAAGTTAATTCAGTTTCTATTTTAATTCAGTACTGATTTATATAGAATTAGTTTTGAAACAGGTTCCCTTTCTTTTATCTGCAAGACTATTTTTATTGTTTTTTTTTTGTATAACTAGTCCTCTTATATTTTAGCTGTCTTATTTCTCTGTTTTACTTGTTTATATTCTTGAGATTGTAATTTCTCCACTGCTTTTTGCCACTGTTAGCCACCTAGTCCTTAAAATAAATGTAGAATGTGATATAGTATCGCATTATATTGCAGATTGATATTTCTTTAATTTTAAGTAGCTGCATTAATTTAATATATTGCAAATAGAAAGGCTAACTCTGTGATGCTGTCCAGCTTAATATCATGATCTGGGCAATGCATTCTTTGCATTTTACATTTTAGAACTGGAAGGGATCATCAAGGTCTTCTCGCTAGTTTTACCCTCTCAGGCAGTGAGTGCTGGGCCTGGAGTCTGGAAGATCTGAATTCAAATTTTGCCTTAGACACTTGCTAGCTGTGTGACTTCTATTTGTCTTAATCCACTTGAGAAGGAAGTGGCAAACCACTACATTATCTTTGCCAAGAAAATCACAGGGGCAGTGTGATCCATGAGGTCATAAAGTGTTAGACACAAATGAGTGGCTGAATAGCAACAAATTTAACTGCCATACTTTATAGCTGAGGAAACTAAGGGCCAGAAAGATGAAGAGCTTTATCCTAGCTTATAAAGTAGGAGAAGCCAAGTTTTCTGACTCCATATCCAGCATTGTTTCTTCTTCATCCACGCTAATATGCTTAATTTACCTGGCTTTTCCTGTGTGGATTGCCAGGGAAAACTTTGTGAGTTGACCTTACTGAAAAGACCTGGTGATATTTCTAGGTTTGATATGGCAAGCCTTGATCATTCAACCCCATTTTTTTCTCTGAATGGGAGTGTGGGGTAGCTCCTCTCCACTGGAACTTTATATGACATAGCAAAACATCTCTGTTGAATTTATATCTTCCTGCTTTTTGCCTTGTCTGATGACTTAAATTAAAAGATTGTTAAAAATTATTTCTCCCATTCAGTATCTTGGTGAGTCTTTTATTGTCATAATATATGCTTGAGAAAAAAAAAACATTTTTGGAGGAGCCTTTGAGACTGGAATTGGTTTTTATTTAATACTTTAAAAGATAATCAACAAATGATACTCTGAATTTGGTAACCTGATACAGTCTTCTGAGGAAAATTTTCTGGAAAAAAAATCTTGCCAGTCCTCTATGAGATAGCATTGTATGGTGAAAATGTGACTTGTTAGGATATAGATGTCTATGAGCTAGAGCTGGAAGGTACCTAAACCATCTAGTTCAATCATCTCATTTTAAAATTGAGGACATTGAGACAAAGAAAAATTAAGTGACTTATGTTGTTATACAGAAGCAAGATTTGAACCTAGGTTTCCTAACCCCAAAGTCAGTGCTCTTTCCACTGTGTGATGCTGCCTTGAGAACCCAAGTCCAGATCTCATCTCCTATTGCTACTACTTGTGATACTCTGAACAAGTCATTTAATTTCTTTGGGTCTCTATTTCCTTATTTATAAAATAAGAGGGTTGGATACTAATTAAGTAGATATAATTCATTTGCAATAATAGCTAATATTTATGGAATATCTTAAGATTTAAAAAGAATATGTCTTGTCTCATTTGGTTCTCATGGTTCTGGGAGATAAATGCTATTATTATCTTCATTTCAATAGATGAGGAAACTGAGGCTCAGACAGAGGCTCAGGATCATACACTTAATAATTATCTGAGGCAGGATTTGAACTAATTTTCCTGACTCCAGGTCAAGTACTCTGTCCACTCTCATCTTCTCTGGGATCCCTTTACCCTTATTATGAGTCTAGAAACAGAGAGAATACTGAAGATAAGCTCCTTGTGCTGTTTCCATGTGATTTTTATGTCTGTTGCTATTATCATTGCTTTTTCATGTGCTTACTTCACTTTTGTGACAACTTGGGACATCTGTTTGATTTCTCCTGAATTTTTTTTTTAGTTTTTTTTTTCCGCAAGGTGATGAAGTTAAGTGGCTTGCCCAAGGCCACACAGCTAGGCAATTATTAAGTGTCTGAGGCTGGATTTGAACTCAGGTACTCCTAACTCCAGGCCCAGTGCTCTATCCACTGCACCACCTAGCTGCCCCGATTTCTCCTGAATTTTATTCCAAATTTTCCTCATGATTTAACAATCACAAATTTCAAGAGTCCATGAATAGATATCAATATTATTTTCTTCTTTGATTGGCAAGGATGTTCTCATCTATAATTGTTATTATAATATATCTATGTATAATATATGCTACAACATATATATGTTAATATATTACATAATAACAATTGTTATTTCTATTTCTTCTAGTGATATTGCTCTATAGGTATTTCTATCAGTAGGTGGTGCAGTGGGTCTGAAGCTAGAGGAAAAATAATCTTCATGAGTTCAAATCTGACTTCAGATACTTTGATCTGTGTGAGCCTAGGCAAGTTGCCTCAGTTCCTCAGCTGTAAAATTACCTGGAGAAGAATAACTCACTCTAATATTTTTGCTACGAAAACCCTAAATGGGGTCATGAAGTGTTGAGCATGACTGAAAAACAACTGAAAAAATAACAATATGTCTATCGGTGGTACTGGAGATGTTGATTTGGTAAATTCTGAAAATGTGTAGAAATTATTGGGTCGGCAAAATAAACCAACTGGTCTATTTATGTAGCTTAGATCAAAATTTAAAAATAGCATAAAAATCTGAGCTTTGTTTCATAATTGCAATTTGATTTCTTTTTATTTTAGTTTTTTTTAGTTTTTGCAAGGCAAATGGGGTTAAGTGGCTTGCCCAAGGCCACATGGCTAGGTAATTATTAAGTGTCTGAGGTCGGATTTGAACCCAGGTACTCCTGACTCCAAGGCCGGTGCTCTATCCACTGCACCACCTAGCCACCCCTGCAATTTGATTTCTTAATAAGCCCTTTCATTATTAGTCTAATAGTCTTAAAAACTATGTTTTTTCTCTTATTGTAGTCATTAGTTTCTGCAATTTCATTAAAATAAATGTTAATTACATTTCTCCTTTTGAACGTAGGGTTCATAAGAAATGTGGTTGAATTATCCCTTCATTTCACAAAATAATGTGAATTATTGCTCCTTTAAGGGCTCAGCATGAAATCCCTATGTTGACAGTTTTATTTCTTACTTCCTCATGTTATATTCTAATTTTTGTTTGTGACAGAAACAGAAAACAAAAGGAGTTGTCTGTTTTTATCTCAGTGAATCTTGGCAGAATCTGTTGCAAGTGTAGTCACAAATGAATATCATCACTGTCATTGGTCTCTCATTAATTGTTAGTTAACACAGTGGGGCTAATATACTAATGGGAAAATATCCTAAACACCCTTTACAAGGAGAAGGAAACAAAACAGATATGAATGTAATTTGTGATAGAAATTGCAATCTTAATGATAATATTTTAACTCTAGGGTTTAAGATAGCTTATCTAGTAAGGTTAAAGAGATATTTCATTTTATCTGAAGCATTTTTTCCCTTAACTTTTAAATTTTTTTCACCCTTTTATTACACTGAGGCAGCTAAGTGAGGCAGTGGATAGAGTGCTGAGCCTGGAGCTAGGAAGACTCATCTTCCTGAGTTCAAATCTGGTTTTACCAGCTATATAACCACATACCTCCCTTTTTTAAAACTTCCCTTTGTCATTTATAAAATGAGCTGGAAAAGGCAGTGGCAAACCAATTTTTCTTCTTTGCCAACAAAATCCCAAATGAGACCATAAAGACCTGCACACGACTGAAATGATTAAATAACAAAAATCTACTACACTGTTGGCCTGTCTTTAGAAGGAAGGCAAGAGCTCTGCCTTAAGTGAGCATGTCATTGAGAGAAATTCTGATTGAATGTCAGGGGATTCATAGTTTTTCTGCTAACTGATTTCATCTCTCTTTATACTCTTACTTCATCTTTTCACCCTGTCTATACAAACATCACCCCACTTTTCTCAAAGACCTCATTTTCTCTGGGTCTTGAGTTATGTGTACCCTTATTTGGTCTATAGTGGAATTTTTTTTCTTCCCTGTGGACATGTAGTCATTTTAATTGGTAAGCCTGGCTAGTGAAACTGCTTATATTTTATGCACTTTGACTAAATTGTCTTATATACTTTGAGTCATTGGGTATGCAGAGTACTGTATAGCCCCTTTAGCACTTGCTCTCTCTCTCTCTCTCTCTCTCTCTATATATATATATATATATATATATATATACACACATACATATATATGTATACATATCTATACATAATTAAAGATATATATACACATACATATCTATACATAATTAAAGATATATATATATACATAATATATAATATATTTACCATGTGTTTAGCATAGATCTGGGTACTTCTAACTATTAAAAGAAGTTGAAAAATTAATGAAGTAGAAGAGAAAGATTACCTTGAGGAGGTGGTTCTAAAATTGATAAGGATATATTTGTAGAATTTCAGTAGACTAAAAGAAGAGTATTCCTTTTGAGGACAACATTGTAACATTTCTCATGTTGGGTCAGTTTTGGAAAGGGTTCCTAAATGATATGTGAATTCTTGTTTCTCATGCTCAGGAATGATGTTATTCCTCTATTTGTCTTGTCATGTGTTCTCTTCTGGAAATCTGACCTAGTTATCTTTTTCTTCAGATCTTGGGGGTTCCTTTATCTTCTATTTCATATATTTTAAGCTTATTTCATTCATGAAGCTTTTTTTTATTAGATTCATTTTTAAGATTCATCAGATTTTTTATTAGATTCATAGAGTCACTTCACTCTGACAATCATTTTGATTATTCCAACAACTTCTTAATATTTGTTTAATATTTTTATGGGTACAGTTAGCATGAATCTAATTTTCTTTGTATTTGTCTTCTATCTTCTCTAGATTATTTGCTCTTGAATAAACGAAGCTTCAGCTTCCATTTCCTTTGTGACTCTGCAAAGTGACTACATTTTTAAATAGAGAGGGCACTTACTTAACACTAATTACCAGGTGGACTTGATATTTGTCAAATTTTTACAACTCCTAATCTTCACTTTCATTCATAAAATAATTACTTTGTATATATTGTAAGGGACTATTGATAAAAATATAAGTAATATAAGATGTTAGTAAGAAACAGTATGATTAAAGAATAAATGCAAAATGCCATGAAACTTGAGACAAATGCATTATTCAAGAAGAGTTTTCAACACTTTACGGCTTTGCAAAACACCTTCTTCAGAATACCTTTATGAGGGGAAATAAAGAAGGATGAAATGCTTATATACAATTTTTTAAAAATGATAAATTTAGAGCTGGAAAGGATTTAGAATTCATTGAATCCAATCATCATATTTTACAGATTAGGAAATTGACTAAAGGAGTATCTAATCCAAGTTTTTAAATATTCTATCACTTCTACCATACTGCCTCTCAATGAAATATATGAGGAAACTGAGGCATGAGGTTAATTGATTGCTAAAGATCATAAAGTTTCTTAATTCCATATCCAATGGTGTTGAAAATTAAGCTATTCCTAATATTTCAATGTATATTTAGATGTTGGTTGATATTGAATAAAATTAAATTATGTCAAATAGATGAAATATATTAGAAATTACATATTAGTTCAATATTTTAATGTAACTATAATGTAAAAGAAATAGAGAAATTGGATGGCACAGTGGATGGAGTACCCAGACTTAACTCTAGTAGACTCATGTTTCTGAGTTCAGGTCTGACTTCAGACATTTACTAACTGTATGACCCTGGACAAGACCCTTATCTCTTTACCTCAGTTCCTCATCTATAAAATGATCTGGAGGAGGAAATGGCAAATCACTCCAGTATCTTTGCCAAGAAAACCCCAAAGTGGGTCACAAAGAAGAGATATGACTGAAAAACTTGAACAAGAAACTTAATGGAAAGGAGAATTCTAAGGGAAGTGGAAGTATGGAATAGCCTAAAGTGATTGTTCTTTTACCATTCCCAGGAGCCTACACACATAACTTATGAATCCATAGGGAAACACACAGACACCAATGCATATGTTTGAACACACACACATAAATGCATGTTTATATGTGGTATGACTATATACATATCCATATGTGCATGTGAGTTTTCTGTAAAAATGCAAATTTATACTATATATGTATAATTGTAGATATTTGTATTTAACTTTTGGTATAGATTTCCCCTGAAAAGCATATAAGATCTCTATCTCTCTATCTCTCTCTCTCTATCTCTATCATCTCTCTCTCTCTCTCTCTCTATCTATCTCTCATCTCTATCTCTATCTGTCTCTGTCTCTGTCCGTCTCTGTCTCTGTCTCTGTCATTTCTATCTCTATCATCTCTATCTCTATCCCATCTATATCCATATACACATATATTGAACTATCTATCTTTGACTTTTTAATCCAAAGTCCATTGTACAGAGCTTGGAACATAGCTTGGCACTTACATATTTATCAGTTGATTTAATGTGCACAAATAAGCACATATGCTTCCCAATTAGGAACAGATGGATTGAATTATATGGAAGCGCCTATATTATAAAATTTTCCTCTCTATTTTTACTAAAATGTTCTTAATAATTTCTTCTATAAATACATAAAAAGATGAAGATGTGAAATTTTCTTCAGGAAACTATCTTTGTGGAAATTTTAAAATATGGGGTAGTTTTTATGCAGGTAGTGATTTTTTGTGGTGACCCAAGAACTTTACTCCTAAAGTACTCAAAATTTTGTAACAGTATATATTGTAAAATATATGTGAACAGTAGTACTGAAATGTACAAACAACTATAATTAGAAGTGGAATGTTCTTTATGTCTTGTCCTTTGTTTTCAATAAGTAGAGAGTTATGCACTACATTACTATATTCTTTGTCAAAATACCTTTCTTATTTATATTAATCTGTTCTATATATATATATATATATATATATATAAAATGAAGCTCAACTCTCACTTAGAAGGAACTTATATTCTCACAATTTTTTTTTAATATCAGTAAGTACAAAGGATTCAAGAAGGGCATCTTCCAGACTAGGGTATAATTTTCTTTCGTCCTAAGTGCTGGATATGTTGCTGAATGTGTGATGTGTCATCAGGAACTGACCAGCACTGTGAGTATTTTAGACTGAATTTGAGTCTCTACTCAGACACAGGAGCTTAAATTAATACCTAGGAATAAATAATGGAGTCTGTACCCTTTACGAATATCTATTTCTGGGATAATAAACATCTCAAGCACTAAAAAATATAACAGTCAAAAGTAGGCTAGGTAAAGTTGCACAATACAACTCCCTTTTTCCAATTTATCAGTAATTCTATTTTTGTGACATTCTTCTCCTCTTCCTCTTACATCTCCTAGAAGGAAAGAAACTGCCTTCAGTAATTCCTGACTTGGTCTATGACTAAGTTACTTTGTTGTTTGGACTGTGGTTTCTAAATTTTTTTATTCTTGACCCCAATTAGTAAAAAAATAGTGATAGTCCCTAAGGTATATTTTTACCTATTTATAAATTTTATAATTTTCTACTGTATTAATTATGTATATTATCAATTTCACACAGTAATAAAAGGGTTGAGATAAAAATGAGAAAATAATTGATCCTAGAGTTAATAAAGGCTCTTGAAATTTATTGAATAGGGGAAAGATGTTGTTGGAGCTGCACTTAAGAAAAACATATTTCAGCAGCTGCAGGATGGCCAGGAGAGCTTTGAGTTAGGGGCATCATTGAGGAGGCTAATTTTACGGTCTCGATGAAATGTCATGTATGTAGATCACTCTGAATCTATCCCAACTTCTAGGAAACCATTTCAGGAAGCATTTTCTAATCATCATGGGTCCATGTACTATATTCACTTGAAAAAATCAGAACATTATTCACCATAAAGACAATATATTCATGTTGAGTCAATGTGAAAAGGTTTCTCTGATTCTTCATGAGCAGCTTCATTATCCATACCATCATCTTTGAGCTGAATTGAATCTTCACTGAGTAAAATTCTTTAGTGAGAAAGAATAGTTCATGTATGATTGATCTTTTTTGTAACACTAAAGTTTTATGAAAACGATGAAGAGAACAAAAGACATTTCCTATACATACTTAGTGAATTTGCTTATCCTGTCTCAATGATTAGTTAATTTATTTGAGTTTGCAATAAATTGCAAATTTAAACTGGTTGTATTATTTTCTCAAAAGCCTGGATTATCAAATGATTAAAAATCATTTATGCATGTACATAGAAATCTTCAATATTTAGGGAATATATACAAACTGATTAGGATTAATAATCTTCATCTTTGAAACATGAAAGGCAGAAGCTCTTATGAGTGGATCTCTCTATCTCCAATTCAACTGTTCTAGTCAAAATTATTACTCTCTTAGCACAGCATTTCCAATATATGAGAAAAATGAAACTTTGTTAAAGGGTTCACATTTCTTGTCCTGATTCTAAAGGTCACTGATCTATCAAATGCTCCATAATCTAATTATAGAAACAGAGCCTTTCTCCAGTTAATGGGTTAACAGCATTGTACAATTTAATAGACCAATCAGGCATTTGCCTAATGCTTGTGTCACAGCTTGCATCTTTTGCATTTTTGAGGCTTTAAGGGTGATAACAGCATGGATTGTCAGCCCTGGAAACCATTTCTCATGTCCTGACATCAGAAAAATTTGCCCAGTCTTTGTGGAGGTAGACCCTAAGCATTAGCAACAGGTTATGGTATGGGAACATAACCTTACATTCACATAATGTACTTGATTAAATAAAGAACCACTGTTGAATTTTCTGAATCATTGGCCTCTGTCCAATGGAAAAATGAGCTCCCCCCACTTAATGGTACTTTCCAGTAAGGATTTTAAATGCATTTTTTTGGTAAAAAGGTCAATAGACTATAACCACCCCATGTATGGAGACAATTGGATGATGCATTTCCTTTGCACAGCAAATTGTACAGTATAACCCAGGGGAAATGAGTAGATACTTCTCCTTAGTCTCCATATTGTAGGAATATCAGTAGTTTTTTCAAAAGTAAGTAATAAACCTGGGTAATTCTGTGCTTCAGAACTCCAGTGATGTTTGCAAGGAGTTTGCATTTTTATTTCTAAGGAGTATGCATAGCCATATCTCTTTAGTAAATTGTGATTTTTGTCCTAGAAAGTCAATTCTTATTTTTAACATTGTTTCTGTGACAAATCATTACTGTACAATGAGCAGTCATGAAAAAAATCTGATGTCAATCCCTATGTATAGATTTCAGGGTTTTTTTGAAGTTAATAAATATATGAGTTTAGATACCATGCATTTGGAATTTACAAAATTTCAGATTACCTTCATTTGCTTCTCTTGTTTCTTGGGTGAGGAGAATGATGGTGGTATTCATCCCAAGAGTCAGGACAGGCTTGTGATTTGTTTCATGGAATTCTCTAATTGTACATAATTTAATCCAAAGTTTTAATATATATCTGAGACATCTTCAATGACTCTGAAATTGTTCTATTTTTCTGTGCTTTTGAATGCTCACTAATCAGAATGAGCACATTTGCCTTCTATTATTTCAAATCACTAAGGAAATTATTTATAACTCTGGATTATATCTGTTGAGTATCTTTTTTCCCCACAGTTCTCTGAATGTATAAAGTAGAGATGGGACAAAATTTGATCTACACTTTTGTTCAACATTTGCCTTATACCTATATACATGCTCAAACACTACATGTTTGTAGTAATTCTAATACACCCAATTTCTCCAATTTTCATTTATGCTGACATTTAATAGATTAAAAAGTTGTGAGCAATTCAGTAGAAGCTAAATTGCATCATACAACATATGCCTGCTAAAAAATCTACCTATGTAAGTGAAACCCTTTTTATATTGACATAATTTCCTCTCCAGGAAGGAGTGGGCTTGAGGAAGATATGACTAGTTAAATCCTCTAGGGTATTGGGAAAGTAATGGAAATCTTGGTAGAAGATCTATCATACCACCATATAATTGTCAGAAAATATTTTCAGAGTTTTAACAGTAATGCTTTTAGTATCTGTATAAAAATTGGAAGGTTTGCATGGCTAAGGTATTTCATAATGTGTTCAGAACCTTTCATTTCTAGGTCATTAATTTGACTTGGGGTCAGGCTAGCAAAACTGGAATGTGATTGCTGATCACTGGTCCTGAAGTGACCTTTAGGGAATGAGCTGGTGATGTCTATTTGGTTCACAGGAAGCAAGTATCTAAGGTATGATTGGGAAGAAAAACCAGATTCAATATGGTAGTATACATGCTAAGTGCAAGGTTCAAAGAAAATTTCATTAGAATTCAATAGATATTTCAGTTTCTAAAAATGTATTTGTAACAGATAAGTAATCATTAAATTATCCTTTAAAATGGTTTAATTATATATTTGACAGTATTCTGGTAAATGTAGCCGTGTGACCCTGGGCAAGTCACTTAACCCTTATTTGCCTCAGTTTTTTCTTCTGTAAAATGAGTTGGAGAAGGAATGGCAAACTACTTAAGTATTTTGGCCAAGAAAACTCTAAATAGGGGCATAAAGTCTCAAACATGACTGAAATGAATGAGAAACACAATATAGTCTTAGAGATCCTTACAAGTTGAACTTGTATGAGTAACCAAGGAAACAGATTATATTTAATAGTGATGATTATTAAATTGAGTATATCTTGTCAAGGTGGATTTTCAGTGTTAATTTCTTAGGAAATAACTTTCATGCCCATAATTGAATTTATTTTCCTTTAATTTTTCTTTCTTTTCCTTTCTACATAATTAGTCTATATAAATAAAGGTTAATTTTTATTTTTGAAAGTTGTAAATAAATAGAAACCTATCTAATATTTTCCCCCTTTACTCCAATACACCAGCCCTAGACTTGAGACTCTCATTTCATCTTTGAAGTTTACTGATTATAAACCTGATGACATGATTTAGTCTTTAATTACTCTGAGCTTATAAAATGCTATGTGACACAGTAGATAGAATGCAGGACCTATAGTCAAGAAGATCAGAGTTCAAATCCCACATTAGATTATTATTGGTATGTGATTGGGCAGATCATTTTATGTCTGCCTCAGTTTCCTTATCTATGCAAGATAATAATAACACCTACTTTTTCAGGGTTATTTTGAAGAGGAAATGAGATATTTTAAAAACTTTAAAGTACTATATAATTACTAGCTATTAGGGAAAGAAGATGAGTTAATTAGTTCTAGATTGGACATATTGGTTTTGAGATGGGACATCTGAGTGGAGATATCCAATATCACTTAACCTTATGAAGGTGAAGTTCAGGATAAAAATTAGGATTGTATACATGGATTTGGAAGTCATTTGCATGAACTGCTTTATTAAATATTACATCCTAGCTTACATATATATCACTGTTCTAGATGATGAGAAAACAATAACTCCTTTCTTTACTGCCCACCCTTTCCTAATATTTACTTTCAGGAATGTATGAGGATGATGATAAGCTGATGAATAGTAATAGACACTCATGTAGATTATGTGAAGGCTTTATGGTGAATTTACAAGACTCTCTTTAAAAAATTACTGATAGCAACTGTAGGTAAGAATGTACTAAGTGACATGTTATAATTTTTCTAGATCCTTTGCCAAATGCATGAGAAATAGATTAGAGTTTTACTTCATCTATAGAAAGGGCATGTTATTTCCACAGTCGTGAAATTGTACTAGTAACATTACTGAACTATATACCTGAAACCAAAGACATTTTGGAAGTGGATTTGGTAAGAATTTTGTTATTTTTTCATGTTTTTATGTAAGTTGAGCTTTATTCTTTATGACAATGAGATATTCAAGGAAGATGTTTCCTTTTTTTCCTCCTAAGTATCTTTGCTACAGAACATACAATACTCAACATTCTTGTTTATTGAAACATCCATTTATTTTGAACAATGTGAAAAAAATCCTATTTACTCCAAATGCATATATTTACCATGAAAGTTATTCTTTCAAATATTTAGAGCTATATATTTGCTTTTAAATTACTAGACAGCAGGGGCGGCTAGGTGGTGCAGTGGATAAAGCACCGGCCCTGGAGTCACGAGTACCTGGGTTCAAATCCAGCCTCAGACACTTAATAATTACCTAGCTGTGTGGCCTTGGGCAAGCCACTTAACCCCATTGCCTTGCAAAAACCTAAAAAAAAATTACTTCACAGCAGATGAAGAACTAGTTTCATTTGATAGAAACCAGGGGAATTTGTCTTTATTCTTTGAGTCAGGAGTCTGAAGGAATGAGGTATCAAGCACTAAGTATCTAGTTTTACATATATAATTTTGGGGAGATGGAAAAATAAGGAGGATATCCTTTACACCTTTTTAAGTCTCTTTCTACCCTGGCTAGACTTCTACAAGGATATTCTGTAGAAATTATTATTATTATTGGGTTTACAAGTATCATTAATCTTGTTTCACATGGGCAGATGCTGGTGGGTCCATGGGCATACCCAAAACAGTAGGTGATGGCAGATAGGACTTAAGCAGCATTTTTAAGATTAATGAGCAGTGACTCAACCATCCTACAAATGGCATACCTTTTGTTTCTCCTGTGCCCCTGTCCTCCATAACAGCTACAGTTTCTCCACTAACCCATTTATAGTGATGTATGTTGCTTTTCCCCATATTTTCTAAATGGCAAATGTAGATAATCTGAACTATTGTGTAAATTTTTCCATTATTTTCACTCACAAGGAGTTTCACTTAACTTTTATCTGACAAAAAGTAAAGAATGGCACAATTCATGTTCTAGTAATTTTAAAAAAAGCAAAGAAAAATGGAAATGGAAATTTCAGTTGTTAAATTTTGTTCCATTTTATATCCATGCACTTATCTTTCTATCAGCTTTTCTTTCTGTATAATGCAGGCAATAATACTTCCGCCCCATTGATTCAAGAGTATTGTATGGATCACTGATTATGGAGTCCATATAAAATAAAAAATGTTCCTCATATAGATGAGCTAATGATATTAATGGGTAGTTCAGGCTAGTTGTCTTTGAAAAATAATCAACTTTTTTGACTTTTTAAGGTGATCAGGAACTAATAGAGATTGACATTCAAGATCGACTCATTGTTAACTGTAGAGTAATTATAGAATAGCATGTCACTTTATATACCATGTTTTATGAAGGAGGTTCAAATTTGTCTTACGGTGAGGATATCATATTTATAATATTGAGTAATGTGAGGTTTTACTCAAGAGCTATTTATAAGTACATTGTTTCAAATAGTTTCAATATAAATATCAAGTGAGGGAAAATAAGGAAATTAAAGGAAAAATAATATTAACATAATTAGGGAGCAGATAGATGGTGATGAAAACTATTCTAGGCATTCTTGTTTTATCCCTGACATATTTGAAATGATTTATTTACATAATGTCTTTGAATAACTTAGGATTTTATACCTTCAGTTTCTTTTACCCTCCTTTAAAGGAATATCTTATATATGACTTATAACCTATTACTTCAAAACATACTGGAAATAGTCAACTTCTATATTATGAGAAAGGTATATGATGTACCAGGAGGAACTATACACAATCTCTTGATTCTTTTTGTTAGTAAGGGACAAGGTAATGTATGCTGTTAATCATATCAAATCCCATGTGTAATATATACTCCCCTCTAACAAAGGATGCTGTGGGGTATCAACCACAGTTCCCTGACTTTCCCAGATTCCAATGCAGCTGCTTCACCTGCCTTCTTAGTAAGTGATGGCCTAGATTCTTTTGTACAGTTTAGGTCTGGTGAGTATTACTCTGTCAAATTATTATTTACTCAGACTCATAGCTCCCAAAGAGACTGGGAAATCATTTTACATTTCTATAGTGTATTTATGAAAGGTCACTGGCAAAATAGATTACATAAAACTTTGATCATAATATCAAAAATAAATAATAAATAACATTAATATATCCAGCACAGGCATCACCTTCTAATCTATATGTTGGAGATTCTTAAGCCTGGGTCTATAGATTCAAATGGAACTGGTGGATATATTTCAGGGGATTGTTAAACTTGGACATGGAAAAATTTCATCCTTGTGTTCATTAACCATTACTTAAATTTAGTATTTCCTTCAAATTAAAACATTATTTGAGAAAGTGTCTATAGCTTTTACAAGATTGTCAAAGGGGTTCCTGATGCAAAAAATTAGTCAAGAACTCCTGCCATGCATCTTCAGAAGGCAGGTCAAACCATAAGTTCATTTCCCCTCCCAACTGCTCTCCTTGGCAGCTGGCAGTACTTTTATTTTTGAGTTTTCTGCTCATGTCAAACTCTGCCACTGTATCCAGGGTGTTGGGACTGGTATAGAGACTAGAACCCTTTTACTGGTCTGTCTTAAGGCAGTAAGAGCTCCATAGTCAGAGAAAGATTTCTTTTGGTAGCCATCACCTTCCCTTTAAAAATCACTAATCGGATCCTTTCAGGTATATTCATTTAGGTACATCTCTGCCTTTCATACTAGCACTTGTATGGGGAGAGGATTTACCCTATTAGGTTATAAATGGTCTGATTCTCTCAGTCCTTTGCCAGGCACCAAATAGAAAGAAATGTAGAGATTTTTCCTAGCAAAGTATTGTTCCTCTAATTTTTCTTCATGTTTATCTCTGTTTTTTAATATTGTTCGTATTTTCACCTTTTTTTTTTCATTATCCTTGCTGGAACTCATCTGTTGTATATAAATCTATGATTGTATTCATATATACATATGCATAATACAATAAAACATACCATCTGTGAGAGTTGATGCTGCTTAAAGGCTAGAGAACCTGCCTTGGAGTCAGGAAGACCAGAGTATGCTAAGAATTGGTTTTGTGACCTTGGGCAAATTAATTAATCTCACAATGTCCTAGTCTACTCTCTAAGTTTCTTTTTTTTTGTTTTATTAAAGATTTTATTTGAGTTTTATAATTTTTCCTCCAATCTTACTTCCCTCCCCCCCCCCACAGAAAGCAATTTGTCAATCTTTACTTTGTTTCCATGTTGTACATTGATTCAAATTGAACCTGATGAGAGAGAAATCATATCCTTAAGGAAGAAAACAAAAAGTATAAAAGATAACAAGATCAGACAATAAGATATCTGTTTTTTTCAAATTAAAGGGAATAGGAGCGGCTAGGTGGTACAGTGGATAGAGCACGGGCCCTGGAGTCAGGAGTACCTGAGTTCAAATCCAGCCTCAGACACTTAATAATTACCTAGCTGTGTGGCCTTGGGCAAGCCACTTAACTCCATTTGCCTTGCAAAAACTAAAAAAAAAAAAAAATTAAAGGGAATAGTCCTTGAAGTTCTAAAGACTTTCAATTGCAGAAAAGGAGGTGGTCTGACTCAGTAGAAATATTTCCTCTCAGACAATTTCTTACACTAATAAAATTCAGTAAAACAATATGATACATAGTAAGGAAAACTATATTACACTGATATTTCAATAGTCTTGGTGAAGCCAGCAGGATTCTAAGGACATTTATTGGAACAAACTTAAAAATCATTTTCCAAATTTTAAAAATTAATTTCAAATATTTGGGGATAAAGAGTTGATTTTAAATGACCTGTGACTTTATATTTGTTTGACCAATAAAATTTTGACATTTATTAAGATAGTAAAGCACTGCTTTAGATTGTGGGGAAAAAATTCAATGAGTATTAGAAAAGCAGGCAAGTCAGTCTACTCAGGTGAAGAAAGAGATCTAGACTTGGAAATCAATGACCTACAAGTAAGAAGTGATTGAAATAGGTCACCTAGGGGACAGAGCTCAAGAACAGAAGAGTGAAGGAGAGGCTCCTGGGGGATATAATCAGTGAAGACTAGAAAAAGAGCAGTTTCAGGAAGAAAGAAAATCACACTTTATGCCCTAATTAGTGTCTCAGCAATTTGTTTTAAACAACCTTGCGATCTAGAGAGCAGAACTGAAAAGGAAAAAAATACATTTACCAAAGTAATCTTTACTATAAACCATCATAGACAGTGGACAAATGTAACAGATTTTAGGAACAGCAACAGAGAATAAAATAAAGGTTTAATGGTGAAATAATCTATATAAGATTGAATTAAGTTCAACATTTTCATAAAAATTCACTAAATACTAGTAAACCTTTCAGAACTAAAATAATATATTTTGCTCATATTTAAAATGAGGTTGTTGAATACGAACAGTCCCTCAGGTCCTTTCTAGGTCTAGAATACTGAGGTTTGAGAAAGGAAAGGTTAGTCAGACCTCATTATTTTAAATGTGTTGAAATTAGAATTCTTCATCTTTTCTTTTTTAGGGTTTTGCAAGGCAAATGGGGTTAAGTGGCTTGCCCAAGGCCACACAGCTAGGTAATTATTAAGTGTCTGAGACTGGATTTGAATTCAGGTACTCCTGACTACAGGGTCAGTGCTTCATCCACTACGCCACCTAGCCGCCCCTTCATCTTCTTAATATCACTGTTTGTTCCCTGTGGTGATAGAATCATAGATTGGAAGATGAAGGGGCTCCCCAGAGGCCATCCAAATCTAATCCTCTTATTTTGCAGATGAAGAACTGAGACCCAGAGAAGTCATGGTTTGCACTTGCTATATTTATACAAATAGACATACTAGCATATATACCTTCCATAATTACAACTCTACTATAAGTAGTAGTAGTCAGGGTAAATTTAGCTATTATAGGGCAATGCTGTCTTTTATAAAATCTATTCAGAATTTTAACCTCATACTCATTTTTGTTCTTTATATCCAGGCTCTAGACCACACATGAGATTTTACTTAAAAAAATAATCTACATTTAATATTTTCTTTACTCCTATAGCAGGATGACCTCATCAATTCTTTAAGAAGCTTTCTCCATCTGAGAGGAAGAGCAGTGGTGATTCTCTAGCAAAGGTAGCAGATATTCTGTATATACAAAGGACCCCATCTCCTGGTGCCTTGCCCTAATACCTCCTTAGTGACTTGAATTTTACTGCTCACTCACATCGGCCTTTTGCATTTGATAGAAGTAGCTAGGTGACACAGTGGATAGAGTGCTTGGACTGTGACCAGAAGTCCTGGGTTCAAATCCAACCTCAAACACTTATCGGAGGTATGATTCCATGTAAGCCTCGGTTTTCTCAATTGTAAAATGAAGATAATGATAGCACAGGACTTACCACACAAAAAAATCAAAGCATATAGTATTTCTAAAATATTTATCAAAGTGTTTGACATCTGTAGTAGGTACTTTATAAATGTTTATTCCCTTCCTGTTCCCGTGAAGAATCTCAGTCTGATGAATTTGTGACTGGATATCTTTAATGTATAGCAATGATATCTTGGTTTGCTTCAGTATTTGTCCTAGATTAAATACTCTAGTGTGGTTGGTTTCTCTATGTTTCCCTTGAGTTGTGGTACCTTGAAACACACCATCCCTAAGATGATACTAAATAAATGACTTTGATGATAATGAAGATGATGAAGATAAAGAGAATCACAGCCTAGAGAAGTCAGGAACAAAGAACATATCATCAGATTTATTTTTAGAGAGTCAAGGAAGTGAAAAAAATGACAGGCCCAAGAGCAGGATTGCATTCCTAATTAGTTGGCAGGGTATTCTTCTCATATCCCTAAAATAATTTGATTAAGAAAACAGATAGAATATGTGCTTTAGCAATTGCTTTGTATTTAAACTAAAATGAAGCTGTAATTCGGGTCAAAGTTCACAGAAGCAGTATGAGTATTTTTTGGTGAAGAAATGGGAGGGAAGATAGATCAGTATTTCTTGTGTTAGTTTCAGAGATTAATTCTTTTTTTCCTTAAGATTTTTCAAGGTAATGGGGTTAAGTGGCTTGCCCAAGGCCACACAGCTGGGTAATTATTAAGTGTCTGAGGTCAGATTTGAAGTTGTTCCTGACTCCAAGGCTGGTGCTCTATCTACTGCACCACCTAGCCACCTCCAGAGATTAATTCTTGAAGAGAGTATTCATGATATGCAAATATGAGACTTATAGGTACTCTAGTGCCTTTTGCCACTGATTGCCTAGTGACCAAACCTGGTTTGCAGCACACAGCACACATGTAAGTAGACATATCAGCACACACACATATGCTATTTTCTACTTAGGATATGTAGCTATAGCAACACATACACATATATGTTATTTTCTACTTAGAATATGTAGATACATCAACATACATATATATGCTATTTTCTACTTTGAACTGAAGCCAGTGAATATCAACAAGGGAAGTCAATAAGCATCTATGAAGTGTTTACTCTGGGCCGAGGACTGTGCTATAAGTGCTGGACATACAAAGAAAAGCATTCTTAGGGTGAATACCTACATGGATGAAATGGATGTTCATATTCACATCTCCATTAGCACAAGAGAATATTGAAATGACTCTATTCAATTCATTCAGGCAAGAGAACCAACTTAACCTAAAGTATCTGAGAAAGGAAATAAATTATCCATGTAATTTTGGTGAAAACGGATATTACTCCTGATTTGCCTAGATAATTCTCTCTTTTCTTGACTTTGCTATGATAATAGAAACCCAGTCACAACATGTCATGTTACTGAACGAAGCATATACGGATGTGATTCATTCCTTGAAGGATCTTTTGATACAGCCTACACTCCTATTTCTTTGGCAGGAGCATCTTCTCAGTACAGTGCCAAAAACTTCTCCCTCAGACTTTGATAGGAAGGAAGAAAAGAAGAGTCCAATAGAGGTGAGGTGGACAGACACATTATAGCCATGGCTTATGAAAACAACTCGGGCATCTTCTGTCTGTTGCTGGGCACCATATCTCAGAGACACTCAGTACACTCAGCAGGCTATGAGTTTGTGACTAATTTCATGTGACAGAAGCAAAAAGAGTGCACTCTCTTGAATGCCAGAAGATTATTTCCAGTATGTTTGCTACAGAATTTTCTATTAATGACTTGTAATATTTATTCAGTGTGAACAAGAGGGAAAATGCTTTTTCACAAGGCAAAGTAAATTGAGTTCATTCCTGTGGATTGTCCCAGGAAATTGACTATTATTTTGATGGAAGAGATGCTGTAGAAAATGTAAACAATTTCAAGATTTTCAACAAAATGGAAAGAAAGAAGACCTTTTTGTGGCATTTGAGAATATAAAATTGAAGAATAAAGAGATCCAATTTGTCTTTTTTCCTCATCTATTAAATATGGAAGATTTTTAAAAATCTTTATAATTTTACCTAGTTTTAAGTATTTCCCCTACATCTTACCTTTAGGACAGAAGTCCTTAATCATGGGTCCATTAATTTAATTTTTAAATATATTTTGTGTTATCTGTATATATTATATATTTTAATATAATTGATTTCCTTTATAATTTAGCATATTTAATTTTATGGATTTAGAAACCTTGTCCTCAGAAGGGTCCATAAGTTTCATCTGACTACCAAAAGGATCAATAAAATAAAAATGTTCAAGAACTCCTACACCAGGACAGTGATTTTAGATTTTCTGAGGTTGTGGAACCCTTCAGTTTTGCTATGCCAAGCTGCAAACTCAAAGTATTTGTGTAGTATTTGGATATGGAGAGATGGATACAAAATAATAGTGATAATAACATTTGTGTGCTAAAGGAGCCACAAAAGGTTAAATGTTTATAAAGTATTTTACCATTTTTATATGTATCAATGTAATTATGACTATTTTAAAATAGCGTACATAAAATGATATTTAACTTTAATGGCTAACTGGTAAATATTTATATACTTTTCTGTCCAAAATGCAATATTTTTAAATATTAATTCAATATTTCTTGTTCTACATCATTCCAAATGGTAAAAATGCCATAATCATGATGAAATAGACATATATATATATATATATATATATATAGTTGTTAATAATTCAAAATCTGCTTAATATTGAATATGGAAAAATACTTTTTTTGGCCAGATATTAAGTAAATACATTACATTTCCCCCCCTCCTTTTATCATAAAGTCCATTCAAATATGCTATTTACTGTTGGTTCCTATATAATCCAAAAAAAAATGCTTCCCATCTATGTTGACATGTCTTTTCAGATTTAGTTCTAGAGTTGAACAAGACATGATTCTGCTCTTTGCAAAACTATATTCTCAAAATTACCTTTATAAATCCATAATGATCCTATCACACTATGTTCTGGGGTCTGTGCTGTTTGGCAAATGGGAAAGGAAGACTCAGAACTGGAAAAATTTTTGATCAAGGCTGGGGTATCTCTGAAGCAAAAAGACAATATTTATTTAGCCAGGGTACCTCTGTATTCTTTTGATGGAGTGGAAATTGCTGAAGACACAAAGCTTGTGTGACTTTCCAGCCATCATCCTGGAACAAATTGAAGAGAGGAGACTGTAGAAAAAAAATGGTAAATCATTACTTTTTACCCAGTCAATTGGATTTTCTCAAAGAGAGAGAATTAGAGGTCTTCTGTCAATGAAGTGAGTTTTCCATATTGCTCTTTGCAGATAAACCATTTTTGTATTCATTAACATAGTTGTATAGGGAGTTCTGTAGTCTGTAGAAGAGACACTGTTAGAATTCATCTCATCTCAGTAACCTAGGATTAGAAGCTCTTTGATAAGAGCTCTCTTAGTTCCTAGGAAAGTTGGCAATCCTAGGAATTGTACCTAATTCCCTTGAGTTGGGATGGTAGAAAGAATGTGATTTACAGGAATATTGCTAGTTAGGTCCATTTAGCTGTTTTTCACCTTAGATAGGAGAATCAATCTTATTTCTTTCTATCTCTTCTACCCTATTTATTTCAACAAAAATTCATTTTTAAAAAATCTCCATTTCCCAATGACTTCTCTTCCCTCTTGCCATCACATAGAACTTTTTTTTCTAACAAAGTACAGTCAAGCAAAACAAATCAAGGCATTGATCATATGTATGTAGTATTTATATAGTCTACTATTTCTCTGTTGAGAAGTGTGCTTTGTTATCAATCCTATAGGTAGGTGAGATAGGTAGTTGAAAAAGTGAATGCTTTAATATCTCAATTACTGCAATGATCCATGTCTATTTATTATTAGATACTAGTAAATTTATAGCAATTAGCTACCAAGGCAGCAGGAGTATGTATGTGTGTGTGTGTGTGTGGGGGGGGATTTCTGAGTGAATATTTGCTGCCTGAAACCCAATGAATCTGTTTATTTAACTTAAAGTACCTTCAAGAAAGATTGTTTTCTATTTTGTAATAGTATTATGTTTAGATCAGCATCCCTGATTTCTTTCAGTGTTATTTTCCTGTATATTCTTCTGATTATTGTATAAATTATTACTATTATGACTACTTAATTTCTTTCACATCACTTCATACAAGGCTTCTCAAATTTCTATACATTCTTCATATTGATTCTTTTTTGTTTTGTAATGGGTTTGTGATTTGCCAAGGTCACACAGGTAGGTAATTATTAAGTGTCTGAGTTCACATTTGAACTCAGGTCCTCCTGACTGGTACTCTGTCCATTATGCCACCTAACTGCCCCATATTGATTATTTCTTTCGACTATAATATTCTACTGTCATCATTTGTTTGTCCAATCATAGGATCATAAATTGAGGTTGGAAGGGACTTAAAAGTCCACTGCATCCAAATTGCCTTATTTTACAAGTGAAGAATATGAGTTTAGAAGATGTTGAATGCTTTCCCTGGGGCCACATAGTTTGTAACTAACTGAGGTGGAATTTTGAATGGAGGTCTTCCTGGCTCCAAGTCATGCTGTCTACTACATTCTCTATTGTTGTCATTAAGTCCTTTTAAGTCATTTTGACTCTTCGTGACCACATTTTGGGTTTTCTTGGCAAAGATATCGCAATAGCTTGCCGTTTTCTAGTTCATTTTACAATTGAGGAAACTGATGCAAACAGGGTTAAGTGACTTGCCCAGGGTCCCATAGCCAGTAAGTAGACCAGACTTGAATGCAGGAAGATGAATGAGTCTTCCTAACTGCAGGTGCACCACTTTATCCACTGTGCTAACTGTCCCCTTTTATACATTCGTTCAGTATACCCAAATGATGAACTATTCCTTTCCTTCAAGTTCTTTGCTACTACAAAAGTTATGCTATAAATATTTTGTATATATGGAATTTTTCTCTTTATTTTGACCTTCTTGGAATATGTACCTAAGGGGTAGTATTGATGGGTTAAACAATATCTATAGTTTATTGACTTTCATATCATAATTTAAAATTATTTTCTAAACCTGTATTATTTCTCATGTTTATTCTTGCATTTCAGTCAGTAACTTGGTTCCATTCCCATTAAGTAACTACTCTAAGCTAAGGTTAGGCATATTGGCTATAAATAGTCTAAATGTATTAGGTTAATAATGCTGAAATATATTCATGGCAAGTGAGAGGTAGAAAATGTATTTAGTTCAGGTGATTTGAACAAAAACAGACTAAGAAAAATTCAGTTTGGGGAATAGTTTATATTTCTTGTAGATGGTTAATCTCTATTTCTTTTCCTATACCTTTCCATTTGTTCTCTCAGTTGCAAAATCTAGCAATAACAGTGAAAAGTACTTTGTGTTTATTTTATAGCCATATTTTATGGTTTTGGTGATGCACCAATATAATCAACTTCCCTTAGCATTAGGCTGGGAGGTTTAAGAACTTTTCTTTTGTGATCTTAAATAATATTTGAATTTGACTGCCATAGTTTAAATTTTGTCCTTTTTTGAAGAAAGGTGGCTGTGCAAGAGAATTTCTTAATGTTTCATTCATCCCAAGCAACTCTTCCTATTTATTATTAAATATTAATAATTAGTACAGAAAGATAATACATCCCTGAGTGAATATTTTACTGTCTTAAACTAATGGATTTATTTATTTAGCTCAAGGGAGATTTCTGTCCATTTCCTGTCTTTATTGATACTATTCTTTTTTATGAGCAAATCTGGAACAAAAATTAGTCCTCCTTATTTTACAGGTCAATAGACTTTTCAGGAGTGAACCAACTCCAGTTCTCAATTTTAAAATACATGATATTGAAGACCAAACCACTTGCTTCTGGTGATATCCAAAGGTCTGCAATCTCTAAGGGTTTTGATCCACATTCACCCTAGATATCTAGGTAATATAGTAAACAAAGTACTTGCCTTAAAAATCAGGAAGTCCTGAATTCAAATGTTAACCTCTCTCTGAATTAGAGTGCTTGCATATAGAATGGGAATAGCTTCTAATTCACATGATTGTTTTTGAGGATTAGGTGAGATAACATCTTCAAAGTTATATATACAAATTTTAGTTTTCTATAAATTTTAGTTATTATCTTTCACTTTATCATATCATATTCACATTATCATATACTATATAATAAAGGATGTAGCAATTATATCTTTTATAGTGCTTGTTTTTTTTAGATTTAGATATAAATGTAAACAGTCCTAAAGACTAAAATCCCTCACAGGACAATGTCCCAGTATTTAGTAGCACACTGGTCTCAAAATGGAGTGTCACTGAAATGCCCAATATTCTTTGTTAGTCATCAGCTGCAATGTTATTGGTACTAGCAGTGCTCCCAGAAGGCAGTACTACTGAGGATGATGAAAGTATTAACCTGTTATAATGTGTTTATTCTGGGGGATGTTAACAGAAATAATACTCTGAGATGATCAGAATTTTTCTAAGAATGGTCCAATTATTGAATGTAGATTGTAAGCCACAAGTTAGTAAGTAAAAAATTTAAATCTTGCATCTTTATAACTTAGATTAATTTGCCATATATAATTAATCTCTTCACTCTCCTGCCTTTTTTTGCTTGGAAATAACAGTTTTCCTAGAAGAAGGGATGGATAAAAGAATATTTCTATTTGGTGCTATCTTTCCAATATATTCTGGAAAGAGTTATTAATTTTAGAGTATGATCTCCCCTCTCTTCTGAGACAAAGATAGACATCATGGTCAGCACACAGTTCTGAGGATGATTTGAAATAGAAATTGATGTGAAAATCCCCTATCTGAAGGCACTTTACAGTGACACAGTGATACTGTGACACTAGTGACACAGACCTGGTTTCCATTTTCTCTTGCTATACTCTCAGTCTCCTTTGACCAGAACATTTTTTTTCCCTCATAGTCCCTAGATTTGAATGGTCTGTAAGGTAGTCTTTAGTCTTTTGTCCTTTCCCACACACATATGTGTGTGTGTATGTGTGTTATACACATGTACACTCTCCATTACATGCATATCAGCTTTCCAGGACTTGTAACTATGTTCTACTCCTTTCTTTGTAATTGCTTATAACATGCCCTGGATGTCCTGTCATTCCCTCAAACTCTGAATGATCCAGATCCAACTAATCTTCCTTCAAAAAGAGTTGAATTTCAGTATTTCTGACTAGAAAACTTGGAATCTTTTCATTGTTTTGGGAGTTCCCCTTTACCTTCTCTGCAATTTAAAGTTTTTGAGAAATGGATGAATAGGGTCCCACATTCATTATGTATTATAGATAGAACTTGAACCCAAATCTTCCTGTCTTCAAAACCAACTCTTCATGCATCACTTGATATTGCCTCTCAATGTATCAAATCTGATATAAAATTCTCTGATTCTTCCAGCAAAGTCTATTGTATCTTATATTCTTTTTCTTTCTTTTTTTTACTTGTTTTTTTGCAAGGCAATGGGGTTAAGTGACTTGCCCAAGGCCACACAACTAGGTAATTATTAAGTGTTTGAAGTTGGATTTGAACTCAGGTTTTCCTGACTCTAAGGCCAGTGCTCTATCCACTGCACCACCTAGCTGCCCCCTTATATTCTTTTTCAATTCTATTGCTACTACATTAGGGTAAGATCTCATCTCTTCTTCCCAAGATTCCAATAGCTCCTTAACTGGCCCCTTTGTCCTTAGTCTCTCTTTCTTCAAATCATTCTGTGTTTCAAAGCGTGCATAACCTTCTTGAGGTACAAGTTTTCTTTTATCACACTCCTAGGAACCATTAATAAATGAATATATATTAGAATATATACATATATATTTATATAGTAGATGCCTTGCTCAATGTCATAGATTGTAAAGAATCACAAAATCTTAATAATGGTGGAAGTGATTTCAAAAGTCATCTCATTCAACTTGTACCTGAACAATTATCTGCCTTACAATATCCTTTTGCAACCAGTGGTCATCTAACCCCTTCTTTGAATGACTCTAATGGAAGAGATACAACCATTCTCCTTATAGACCAATTGATTTTTTGATAGCTCAACTTCTTTTTCATTGACCCAAAATCAGGACTTTTAATTGTGTACTCCAAAATACATAGTTCAATGTTGGACACAAAATAGATGCACACTAAATATTTGTTAGATTAAATCATAGAAATTAGAAACTAGGAAACCATAGAGATAAAGACTGTCTAACCATTTCATTTAGCAGATTAGGAAACCAAATCTTAGAGAGTTTGTGACTTATAGAAATTCTGACAATTAATTATTGGAGGAATTACTAGAGTCTCAGCCTTTTGACATTAAATCCAGGGACCAAATATAGTGCTATATACTCCTATGGTTTTACTGCAGAATTTTTAGAAACTGTATTATCATCCCTCAAATAATCTCAAGTAAAATTAATGAAAACTGAGGTATTAGGTCAAAGAAATTTCACAAGGTCAGGAATAGTGTTTGAAGCTGAAATTTCAGATTGTAAAGGCTTACTTCAAAGACTTGCTAATTTTCTTCAGTGTCCAAATGCTACTGAATAAAGTGAAATATCTTATATATTTTTTAAGAAATTGAAACATGCTTTTCTCATGATATTAAATGTTAAATACCATTTTTTGTACCACTGACATTTTGTGACATATTTAAAATATCATTTAGCAAGGTATCATCATTGTTATTTTACATACAGAAAGTGATATCTAAATAGAAGATAAATTTTTTTAGTGAAAAAGTAATAGATAACTTTACCATCTAAATTTTTTTAGGTAAAGAAGTCATTAGTAGATGTGAAAGTAGCAATACATAGATTATGCTCTCAATACTTGCTAATATTAATATGGGATTCTCTACATGAATTTTCTTCTTATATTCTTGGACAGAGCATTTTCTGTCTCCAGATCTGTTCCTCTGAGAAGTGCTTACTGAAATTACTTCTTTTAGGTTCTATAAGCATGATTACTCAATAGAGTTTTGCTCTAATTAAATAAATTAATACTGAAAAAATTTTATGTGGATCCAAAATAAGGAAAAGACCAGATGGATGAGTCCTGCCAGTTATAATAGTACCTAAGTTATTCAAGGGAGAGAAATGTTAAAATTTAGATATTTTTTTCAAATATACATATTTCCATCTCAGAAAACTTTGCTCTCCATGACACAGAGGTATATAGTCTAGTCTAAGTTAAGAGGGCTTCACACCTATAGTGGACAGAAACATACAGGAATCACAACTTTCAAAGTGCTTGGGCACACCAATCCCCTGAGGCATTGAAGGCCTCTCAGTATACTGATTCCTAATTTTTGAAGTGTGAAAAATAACTCACAAACATTGCTCTCATAGAAAACGACCTTTGATTATCATTAAAACAAACCATGGAAACTTGCCAAACCTCTTTGTGTTAGCTCCATAAACTGAAACTGAAAAATCAAACAAGCACACAAGTTGACACTTCTGAGAAATTGCCCTGTGAGGATTTTTTCCCTTTTTTCTGACAGCTCACATGTTTTCCTTTCGTGGAAGTGTTTTTCGGAAGCAGTGATGCAAGAGATAAACTGATGTAATGAATGATTACTTTAGAAATGATTCTTTTTAATACGAGACCTTTGTCAACAAAAGGTTAGAATTAAGTTATTTATAAGCAAAAAAAGAATCATACAACAAGATACATGGCATTCCTTTAATAAAGTTTCCATTAAGTGACATTTTATAGCAAGAAGCTTATCAAAATTTATTCATACCCATCAGTGGAGAGGAAGGACTGCTAGAGTGATAAAAAAGAGAACTTAATTCTAGTCTATTATTTGCCACCAACCATGTGGAGCTTATGTTGTCTTTATGTTTCATTTCTCCAGTTTGAATGGTACTGGTATAAGCCAGCTTGTAAAGACTTGAGAAGCAACCACAAAAATGATAGAAATATATTAGTAAAACATAGGGCTCAAAGGATTTATAAATAGAAATGTAATCATATTTTTAATTATACCATGTTATAAAAATGTTTGTTTTATTCCATAAATTAAAACACATTTTTTTAAATAGAAGGAAACTTAAGAGAGATCTTATCTAACCTCTTAACTTTAAGATGAAGAAACTGAGAATAGCTCAAGATCACACATATACTAGCATCAGAACTCAGGGTCAAACTTGGGTCTTTTTATTTTTAAATCTCATGTTCTAATTTTGTGTGTGTGTGTTTGTGTGTATGTTTGTGTGTGTGTGTATCTTGTTCACACAGTTGTTTGCATGTTGACTCTTCTATGTGAATTCCTTGAGTTCAGGGGACTAGTTTGTTGGTCTGTCTTTCTATCCATTTGTGAGTAGTCATTCCTTCTAACACCAGTGATTTGCATGTTTGACACACAATAGGTGGTTAATAGATGCTTGTATACTGACTTGCTGACCTGCTCTAGTCACTATACCAAAAGTAGCACTTAAAAGAGCTAGTGCTTATTTGGGGTGTTTTTTAGGTTTTTTCAAGGCAAATGGGGAAATGGGGTTAAGTGGCTTGTCCAAGGCCACACAGCTAGGTCATTATTAAGTGTCTGAGACCGGATTTGAAATGTGCTTATTAGTTAATAAAAAATAATGCTAACCATCCAAGTAACATTTCTACTGTGTAAAACTTCCTCCCAATTATGTTACAATGTAGAACTGAGAGCACAAAAGTTTCATGTCTTGGTTTTTGTTTTTGTTTTTTGGTAAGGCAACGGGGCTAAGTGACTTGTCCAAGATCACACAGTTAATTACGCAGTGTCTGAGGTCAAATTTGAACTCAGGTCCTCCTGACTCCAGGGCCAGTGCTCTATTCCCTGTACCATCTAGCTGCCTCAAAACTTCATTTCTTTAACAATGTTCTTTAATAGTATATATATCATTTTTCTCTAATCTCAAGTGAATATTTTCTAAGGTTTGGTGCTCACTTTTTTCTTTTCTCCCAGTATATTTTCTTCCATGTGTTTAATACAACCCCTTGAGTTCAATTATAATCATTGCTCAGATTTCTCCAAAATCTATATATTTAGCTTTAATTTCTCCCTTGAACTCCCATCGAAAATTTCTTCATGGAAGTTCTACTCCAGTGTTACCTCAAAATGAGCATGTCCAAAATTCAACTTCTTGTTTCACTTCAGTACCAATCTTGAAGAGATCTTGTCTCAAAGTATGAAGAACCTACTGTAAGAGTTGGAGGGATCACCACTTCCATTGCCTAAGAGGGAGAAGGGAGGGACAATGTGCATTGTGTTTTGTGTGTGTGTGTGTGTGTGTGTGTGGAAGGGAAGAGGTAGTTTCTAAAACTGTAGAAGCGGATGATTACACTGGACATTTCGAATTTCAGAATTATTTTCCCCTTAAATTTTCTTTTTTTCCACTGTAATCTTAATAGTCACCAGCAAATTTTTCAATTTAGAACATGAAATGATTGCTTAAAAAATTGTGAACCTCTGTTATACTGTTTTATAAAGAAATATACTAACAAAATCGCTCTTTTGTATCCCTTTTGTACTTTCTTGTTTTCTTCTGTTCATTAAAAATATTTATTGATTTTCTTTTTTGTGTATATATTTACCAGTACTTACTAAACTACCATCCTACCCCAAACTCCACTCTTCTGCCATAAAATCATTCCTTTATAATTCATATGCCATACAAATCAGTGGGTGGCCACATCTGAAGATTGGGTACTTTAGTTTGCACTTCTATTTTCTTTTTTTTTTTCTTTTTTTTTTTTTGTAAGGCAAATGGGGTTAAGTGGCTTGCCTAAGGCCACACAGCTAAGTAATTATTAAGTGTCTGAGACTGTATTTGAACCTAGGTACTCCTGACTCCAGGGCCAGTGCTTTATCCACTACACCACCTAACCACTCCTACCACTAAGCCACCTAGCCGCCCCCACTTCTATTTTCTAATAGGAACATATTTGTGTGTGTGTATGTATGTATAGCCTGGGGCGGCGGGGGGCGGCGCAGAATTAGGGTTTGGGTCTGGAGTACTTGTATTACCAGCTTACAAATTCTTTGATATGTCTATAATCTAATTAACTTGGATAGTCCTTATACAAATTCATATTGCAACCTGTTCTTGTATAAAAATCAATATATCTATTTGGTATCATTCTTTGTGTACAAATACATATGTGTGTGTGTGTTTGTTTACACACACATGACCATCTCACCTTCTTTTCTAACCATTTAATGCTAGGAGAATGTCTTTTATTTAACTTTATATATGGAAGTTCCCCCAGGGCAGATAAATTATTTGACTAATGCTAAACACTAATTATGTCTCCCATTGTTTTCAGTAACTTTTGGAAAAATCCCTTTCTGGATAAAATTTAAGACACTATTTTTGTAGTTGAAATAGCCCTGGACATAAAAGGGAGTAAAGACTTGAGTTCAAATGCTGCCTCTGACATATGCTGTTATTTCTAAGTTTTATTATCTTATCATTTCCCCATATTATCTTTCACATCTGTTGCCTTCTCTTATTCACATAACATTTACTGTAGTTTGAAGATGTGGACTCAAATGCTATCTCTGGTATTTTTTAGTAATGATTTCCTTCCTCTATGTCTCTTTTTCCTCACCTATAAAATAAGATAACCATACTTGTAAGCCTTCTGGCATGACATTTTATTAGGTAGACAAGTCAAGTTGGCCACTGATACATATGAAAGTAATTTTTCTTAGTCACTGAATTCTCAAAATTGAAAAAACTCACAAGCCATCCAGAATCAAATTTATTGAAATCAGTGCCACAGAAGTAGATGTATTGATTTCTATAGAGAGTATTCCTTATTCTTTGAGGTATCTAAAATTTCATTAAAACAAAAATCAACAAAAAATGAATCAATAGTAAGCAGGTAAAAATACCTTGTTTAGTGTAAATATTTTTTGAATGAATTCATTCAGGATATTCTTGAGATTCTCCCATAGCACATATCTACTTTTAAAATGTGCATAGGCAATATGGTCAGGTAGAAAATTATGCTGACATTTGAAGATAATCTACATTCCTAAAAATTAAGAACAGATACATACTTTTTCTTAACAGATAAATATGTGTGTATGAGGAAGAAGACAGTTTTGCATTTTAGCTTGTACTTTTACTTTTTTTATTAAAGGTTTTAAAGGAAAAATGGAAAAAAAACCTAATCTTTCCATGAGAGTTTAAGTGCAAGAGATAAACTATTTTATCTTTCTTACCTCCCTCCATATGCCCTGTCTTTTCATAATTTACTTATCAATGCATAATGTTTGTCTTCCATGATCTTATGCTAAATGTACATGCTTAGTATGTACATTTAGCATGGACATATTTACTTCTGGTAATCAAAAACGTAACATCGACTTACAAGCTATTGACATTTTTAGTTTACACAATAGATATTAGTTACGATGAGGGATCCATTATGGCAACAACCTTTTCCAGTTAGATGATGTGTTATATGAAAGTTCAGATGGGCCCTTCCTATTACTTAGCAATCCTTATCTCATTTTCCAGTGGCCATTTCAGACTCTATACTCTTAACAATCCTCCCCTCCCCTACTCCCATATACTCACACTTAGAATTGATGATTCAGCTGCTTTCATCAATAAAAAAAGATAGAGATCATGTGATGTAATCTCACTTGACTCTTCTCCATTCCTTAAAATTTCTTTTTTAAAATTTCCTTTATTTTTAGTATGATTTTGATTTATTTTATATTATTACAATAAATTTGTTATAAGAGTAATCATACCCCCCCCCCCCCAGAAGATGAGAAACCTAAAGAATAGGGAAAGAGAGAAAAAAAGTATTTTAGTCTATGTTCAGATCCCAATAGCTCTGTCTCTGGGGTGAGTTGCCTTCTTTATCATAAGTCCACCAGAGAAGTTACTTCAATATTTTCCCCACAGTTGCTATTACTTGCTATATTTCCCTCCACTCTGTTCCTCCCCACTCTCATTTGTTCTATTCTCTCTCTGCTTTCATCCTGGCCCTGTCCAAAAGTATGTTGTATCTGAGTACCCTCTCCTACAATCTTCCCTCTCTTCTGTCACCTATTACCTCTTTCCCTCCCCCATTCCCTTTTATCCCATCCTTTTCTTCTCATTTTTTCTAGGGTAAGCTAGATTTCTATACCCTATTAAGTGTGTGTTATTTCCTCTCTGAGCCATTTCTGATGAGAATGAAGGCTCACTCATTCCACCTTGTCTTCCCTCATTTCACTCCATTGAAAAATCTTTTTCTTGACTCTTATGTGAAATTCTAGCTCTTTCTTCCTCTCCTTTTCCTTCCTCCCAGTACTTCCCTTTATTACCCATTGATTCCATCTTTTTATGATATTATACCATTATATTCCACTCCTTCCTGTGCTCTATCTATATATGCTTCTTCTAACAGCTCTTATACATGAGAGAGTTCATATGAGTTATCAATATCTTCTTCCCATGCAGGAATACAAACAGTTCAATATCATTAAGTTCCTTATAGTTAGTCCTTCTTGTCTATCCACTCTAGGGTTCACCAGAGTCCTGTACTTGAAGAGCAAACTTTCTGTTCAGCTCTGGTTGTTTCAATAGGAAAGTTTGAAAGTCCTCTGTTTCATTAAAAATACATCTTTT
Organism: Macrotis lagotis; assembly: GCF_037893015.1. Taxonomy (NCBI): domain Eukaryota; kingdom Metazoa; phylum Chordata; class Mammalia; order Peramelemorphia; family Peramelidae; genus Macrotis; species Macrotis lagotis. Next base: position 51,520,732 of record NC_133660.1, on the reverse strand, counting down.
GGGGTGGCTAGGTGATGCAGTGTATAGAACACTGGCCCTGATTTCAAATCGGGCCTCAGACACACTTAATAATTACCTAGTTGTGTGACCTTGGGCAAGCCACTTAACCCCATTTGCCTTGCAAAAAAACCCTAAAAAAACAAAAGTAAAAGAAAAAAGAAAGTCCATCTTTTACAATGTATAGACTGACAAATTGCCTTCTGCGGGGGGTGGGAGAAGGGAAGCAAGATTAGGGGAAAAATTGTAAAACGCAAAATAAATAAAATCTTTGGGGGGAAAAAAGGAACCCCACCCCCCAAAAAGTCCATCTTTTCCCCTGAAAGAGGACATTCAGTTTTGCTGGGTACTTGATTCTTGGTTGTAAACCAAGATCTTTTGCCTTCCGGAATATCATAACAATCCGTACAAAGCCCTTAATGTAGAGGCTGCCAGATCCTGTGTAATCTTGACTTTGGAGCCACAGTAGTTGAATTGTTTGTTTCTGGAGCTTTTAGAATTTTCTCTTTGACTGGGGAGTTTTGGAATTTGGCTATAATATTCCTAGAAGTTTTTCTTTTGGGATCTCTTTCAAGGAGGTGACTGGTGAATTCCCTCAATTCCTATTTTACCCTCTGCTTCTAGAATCTCAGGGCAATTTTGCTGTATTATTTCTTGAAAAATGAAGTCTAGCCTCTTTTCCTGGTCTTGACTATCAGGCAGTCCACAATTTTAAAATTATTTCTTCTGGATCTGTTTTTGAGGTCAGTTGCTTTTCCAATGAGATATTTCACATTTTCTTCTAATTTTTGGCTTTTTGGGAAGAGTTTTATTTCTTCCTGATTTCTTTTTTTAGGTTGTTGCAAGGCAAATGGGGTTAAGTGGCTTGCCCAAGGCCACACAGCTAGGTAATTATTAAGTGTCTGAGATCAGATTTGAACCCAGGTACTCCTGACTCCAAGGCCGGTGCTTTATCTACTATACCACCTAGCCTCCCCTAGATCTTATTTCTAAAACATAAGGAACTGAATCAACTTAACAAGAAAAACAATTTCCCAGTTGATAAATTTTCAAAGAATATGAAAAAGCAATTTTCAGAGGAAGAAATCAAAGTTATCAATCACCATATGAAAAAATGCTCCAAATCACTAATAAATATAGAAATGTAAATTGAAGTATCTCTGAGGTATCATCTTCACACCTATCAGATTGACTAAAATGACACAAAAGGAAAATGACAAATGCTTTAGGGGATTGTGAAAAATAGATACCCAAATGGTAGAGTTGTGAACCATTTGAAACCATGAACAAAAGGGTATTTAACAGTGCATATCTTTTGACTCAGCAAAACTCCTACTAGGTCTATATCACAAAGAGAGTAAACTAAGAGGAAAGGACCTATATTTGAAAATATATTTTTAGCAAAAAAACTTTTTTTTGTGGTGTCAAAAATGGAAACTGAGGGGATACTCATTACTTGTGGTATGACTGAACAAGTTATAATATATGTATCTGATACTTTAGTATAAGAAAGGACATGGTTTTAGAAAAGTCTGGGAACACTTGTGAGAATAAATTCAAATGAGTAGAGCCAAGGGAACAAGTTATACAGTAACAACAATATTGTTAAGATATCAATTCTGAAATACTTAGTGGTGGAGTTATTAGTCATTCAATTGTGTCCAACTCTTCATGACCCCCTTGAACCAGACCCTTCTGTCATTCACTGTCTCTTGAAGTTTGTCCATGTTGTTTTTTCCATGATTCTATCTATCCATCTCATTCTCTGCTGTTACCATTTCCTTTTGCCTTCAATATTTCCCAAGATTAGGACCTTTTACAATGAGTCCTGTCTTCTCTTCATGTCACCAAATCATTTATGCCTTTGCTTCATCATTTGACTTTCCAGTAAATAGCCTGTTAATTTCTTTGAGTATTGACTGACTTGACCTTCTTACTTGTCCAAAGGACTCTAAGAAGTCTTTTCTTCAATCATAGTTCCAAGAGTGGTAGATTCTGTGGCACTGAGCTTTCCTAATAGTTCCGCTCTCACAGATTTACATTGCTACTCAAAGACTTAGAATCTTTGATTGACAGAATGACTAATCAAAATTTTGAGAAGACCTATCTCCTGTTAAACATGCTATCTGCTTCCCGAAATAGTACTGATAGATCTAGAATGCCAAATGCAACGTATTTTCTTTCTTTTTCTTGTTTTTCTTATTTCTTGGAATATGGCTAATTGGAAATTTGTTTCGCCATAGTTGTATAATTTTTCATTTTGCTTGCTTTTACAGTGTGTGGAGTAGGGGAAGAGGTGAAGGAGAGAATTTTGACCTGAAAATGAAATAAAATTGAATTTTAAAAGATTCTAGGGAAATAATCAAATTAATTGGTGTGATGTTTTCACTTGATTCTGAGATTTTTAATATCAGAGTCATTTGAAGTAACTTGTGAGCATCATTACTACATTTTAAATATCCTTAAGAATCACCTATATGGAAATGTATTCTGCTTATTAGTGTTATATATTGTGGTTGTTTACATTGCCTTTAATTCTAATAAAATTTAAACCCTAACTTCATAATAAACTTTTATAAGACACTGGTTTAATTTTGTAGACTCACGAAATATTTGTGCATGAAAGTTTCTTTTAGTGCTTATAGTTTTTAAATAACTTTAATTGTTAGAATAAGGATATTTTGTATTCCCATATTAGATTTCACTATGCTATATATTCAAATTTCTTGATTAGCAGGAATACTACAATCATCTATCTATGACAAAGGAATAGCCTCTTGGGTACAGTACTGTTATATTAGCAGCACCTCTAATTACATTTACAGCTCTAATTCTTATGGTATTTATTATAGTTTAACTTGGGAGAAACTCAAGTTTGCTTTGATTTTATTGTTGATAACGTTTAAGATAGTAAATAATGCCTACAGGATCAAAAGAAAATTATATTACCACTAGGTCCCAATTAATATGAGTAATAAATCCCCTGAGGTGATTGAATGTATTTAAATTAGCAATATTCAAAATTATAATGTAAAATATGGTCATTGGTTTTAGTCCAATGGAAATAAGTCTGAATTCAAATAATTAAACTACTTCAGGTGTTTCATTATGGGGACTTAACCATAATTATATCTATATTGCTGTCTTCAAAATTGTGGTCTCTTCCTGTAGATTTTAAGATATTTGACAGTAATAGGTTTTTAGGTGACTTTTTATGTTTGAGGAAAAATGTTTTCAAACAGATCCCATACAATTTCTTTCTAAAGTGATTTCTTAGTATGATTGTTGGTGCCCAGAAAGATTGGTCAGATTAAAAATCTTTTTCAGTACTCGTCTATTTATTTTTTCATTGGAATATGACTAATGACTGAACTTTCAGTTTCATTAGTAAAGGAAACTCTCAGATGAGGAAATTTTCTCAACTGCTGCGTGTCAGCATTTTCTCTACTCCTTATATTCTTATAAGCACTCCCTAGAATACTAAACAATCAAAGAGCTTGTCCAATGTGATGCAGCCAGTATATATTAGAAGTAGGGCTTGAATCCAGGTCTTCCTGGTTTTCTATCTACTTTAGCTACTATATTAAGGCTTTCTCAACATAATGATCTTTTATTATTTACTAAATTTGTTCTTTTCAAAAATAGTATAAAAATAAGCTGACTTGGCTTTTCTATATTTCCTTTAAGAGAAACTATCAGTTTCTCTGATTTGTAGCAATGAAGCATTTGTAAATAGTAAATTCTCATACTATTTGCCATACTCTGTGAACATAAACCTCAGCTCTCATTTCAACTAATTGCCTGCTCTAATTCTAAAAATAGGCAGAAAAATATAGTCTGAAGAAACCATTTTGATACTAGGTCATGAGAATGAGTCTTACTTTTTAATCTTTTCACACATTTCTGGTGTTTTGGTCTAGACCCAGAAGAAATCTAGAGCAACCTTGCTTTTCAACACATAACAAAGAATGTTAACTCATGAATTAATAAATATGCATCCAGTTTGATTTTGAAACTGAAAAACCCTTAAGAGGTGGGAGTCATCGCAGTACAATTTAAAAACTATTAATTGTATGAAATTTAATTTCTTTTCATCCTTCTATCCCTTAAATATGTATATTTCATAAGGTACTGTTCTAGACCTTATTCTCTCTCTCTACAGTCTGATTGTATCCAATCCTATAATAAAGTTTCATTTATTGGTACAGATGTTTCTGAGTATTACAGATTTCGATCCAGAAGGGACCTTCTGAGTAATTTAGCCTAATTCTTCCATTTTATAATAAAAAAAATTAGGCTCAGATAGATTTAAATGACTTGTCTTAGGTCGAATCCATTGAGCTTTCCACTATTATTATACTTCTTTCTCCTTAAGTTTTGTCTATTCCCAGGCTCTTCCCATTGCTCTAGTCCCACATCTGTACTTGGATAGACTGATGGTACCTGGAACTCAGTGTACCCCAAATATCTCATTTTATTCCTTCCAAAATCCCTACTCACCTAAAATCTCTATTTTTATTGATAACACCACTGTCCTAATTACTGAGCTCCCTAACTTCACAATAATTTTAACTTATTTCTTTTTCTTCCCTTTCAGTTTTAAAGCATATATCTAGTCCTGTCTAGTCTCTACTCTGCCCTGTCCATGAAATATCTCTCATTCAGTCTCTCCTTTCCATTCCCATTTTATCACCCTAATTTAAGCCCTTTTATTTTCTATAAATGTTAACTTCCTAACTAGTCTTCCTGATTCCAGTTTATCTTCTCTCTGATTCATCTTTTATGTAACTGCTCAGATAATCTTCCTAAGGTTCTATTCTAATTCTATCATTCTACCCATTGCCTATTTTTTTTAAGAATTTCTTCTTTTTACTTACTTTATTTTTATTTTTTACTTTTTTAGGTTACAAGGCAAATGGGGTTAAGTGGCTTGTCCAAGGCCACACAACTAGGTAGTTATTAAGTGTCTGAGGTCAGATTTGAACTCAGGTACTCCTGACTCCAAGGCTAGTGTTCTATCCACTGCACCACCTCGCCACCCCTACCCATTACCTATTAGAAGAGTTATTTAGTATTGATTCTGGCATTCAAGGACCTTTACATAATAGCTTCAGCCTTCTTTTCTAGTATTATCATGTCCTACTCTTTTTTACCTTTTGAGTGGCCCAACCAAACTAGACTAATTTCTTTGTCTCATAACTATCTTTCTTACTCTCTCTGTAACTTTATTCATATCATGATCTATACATGTTCTCTATTTCTTAACTTACTGACATCTCTTCCTTTCTTTGAGGTCTATCTTATACATCCCCTTATTCAGAAACACTTCCTTGATTTCCCTGGATGAAATTGTTATATTCTCTCTTCACATTTCCTCACAGAAATCTGAACTGATCCTTTCATTTAATTTGGTTTCCCTTATATCATATTATTTATCTACTCATCCCCCTTAACCCTATTTTCCCTCCTCACCCTCCTAAAGGTTGGATAAGCCATTTGATTATAAATTCCTTGAGAACAGAATCAGTTTCAATCTTGTGTCCTCAGTGATGATCTAGCATTTTATAAATATTAGACAGTTGGTAAATGTTTGTTGAATTTGACATTTAAAGAGCATTTTTATGTCAACAAACTGAATTAATATATTCTTTCATTTTAAAAATGATATTTACTGTGCAACAGAATGGAACAGTTATAGAATATTTGACTATTATTAAAATATAGCAATATTTTTATATGATAATCATGGAAAGAGAAGTGCCCTATGTGATTGTTTTTTCTAGACAACTGATTTATTACCTCCTATAAATACATAAATCATTTACTCTATTTTAATAATTTATTAGAAATACTTCTAAAATGAAATAATCACACTTTTCTTGATTTCATTAAGCAGAGCACACCTAAATATTTTCATTTGTTCAGTGACTCGAGGTCACCATTTTGAAAATCAATTATTGTAATGTGTCATAATACATTGATGTGCCCAGGAATGGGTGAGGTGTATAAGGCTCTACATGCCAAGACTAAGTTTTATGACTAGAATTTATTTTTTTAGGGCAGAACTGATGATTTCCTAAGTCAATTTTTTTGGGGGGGGAGTCAAAATTATTTTTGTTAACTTTGTGTACAGTAGAAAGTTAAAGTCTGAGGCTATCTCCAAGACTTTACTATGGTGTAAATGATATGGAATATGTGGCAGTTATTTTGCTTTTATGCTCAGAAGCCTATTCTTTAAGATCTAGTTGTGTGATTATATCATTTATAGAGTTTATGGTTAGAAAAAATTGTTGGGATCATTTAGTCCAGACTTTCATTTGATAGAAGAGAAAACATAATCTCAGAGAGATTTAAATTATATGCTCAAAGTAATGCAAATAGTAACAAAATACAGATTTTATCATTGTTACTCTGATGCTAATTCTAGTATTCTTCCCACTATATTAGTTAAGGTCTTTAGAAGCCAGACAACATACTTTGTTAAAATGTATCTAAATATAACATTGAACAGACATATAATGAAACAAAAAATCAATATTTAATAAATGTTTCCTTTCTTCTCTCTCTCTGTGTGTATATATATATATATATGTATATATATATACATATATATATATATCTATGTCTCTGTCTCTCTGTCTTTGTCTATCCATCCCTATCTTATTGGATTAGGGACCTCCCTGTGAGGAAACTCCCTCTATCAATTCAAATCAATACCTTCTTTGTAAATTTTATATAGTTTTAAGGAGTTGTCTGGGGAATTTATATCTATATATGTGTGTACACACATATACATATTAAGCCTATATGATACACAAATATACAAAAAATGAATGTTTTAAGTCATTATAATTGAAAATGGTGAGTTCTTGCATGTAGTATCCTGGGACAACATTTATTACGCATTACATTTACATTATGAATTACAATTGCAATTATGATTACAAGTAAATCAATCAATCAAGAAATATTATGCAAAGACTATGGACTAGATTGCACTGCCAATTTTATCAAAGAAGGGCATAAAGACACCTTGAGGATAAGGTTTTGAGTCTAGCTGCTTCTCACAGTTATTGCTCTTAAATTAACCATTTGGGGTAGATTACATCATTGCCCTTGAAAGGTTTTGATTTAGTTCCTGGATTCATCCCTCTTCAAGTGATGAAGAAAATCAATGCCCTTCAGATAGCCCTTGGTTTAGACTCAAGCCAGATTTATGTTTTTGTAGGAATGAGCCACTTTATTTAAACATATTATTGATGTCAGATTGGACATTTTATTGAAAGAAAGCCAGACTGGACCTGGAGAATATTTAAATCAGCAATAACCTCTTCCCTGTGTTCTCATATTATATGCTTGGCATAGAAAACATAATTTCTTTGATCCTATCTTAGAGGTAATTCAATTAAAATATTTATCAAGGTGTATACTAGTCATTGAGATAAAAAGTCAAAAACAAAACCAAGAGCTTATATTCCAGTGGAGGGAAGGAAATAACATGTACATATATAGGTCATTATGAAATTTAGGGTGTCCCCAAAGTCTTAATGCAGTTTTAAACTATTAAAGTTAATAAAACTTGAAACTGTGCTAGGTCTTTTGGGATGCTCTGTATATGCAATATAAATACAAAATTCTTTCAATTAGTAGAGGTAGGAAGGTGGCTAAAAACAATGAAAGACCAGGAAAGATGGCCAAAAGACTTATTTTTAAGAAAAAGGGATTCCATGTGGCAGAGGTGAAACAAGAGATCATTCAAGGCAAGGGGGCCAGCCTGTTCAAAGATCTGGATTCAGGAGATGGCATAATACGTATAGGGAACAGCACATGAGTGTGTGTGTAGGTAATTATATAGGATCAGTTGGTAAAGGAGGGCAATTAGCTGACACAGTGCCTGGCCTACAGTGAAGAAAATTCCAAACCCAGCCTCAGTTACTTATTAACTATGTGACCCTGAGAAGATAATTTAGCCTTGCCTGCCTCAATTTCCTTATGTGTAAAATAAGCTGGAGAAGGAAATGTCAAACCACTCCAATATCTTTGCCAAGAAAATCCCAAAAGGAGATCATTAAGAGTCAGGTGTAACTGAAAAATGATTAAACAAGTCTGTAAAGACAAAGAGCAAATCTGTTTAATCTTCCAAGTATATCATTGATCAGAACATCAGAACAAGACTGTAATGTAAAAAAAGTGTTTTTTGAAGGAAAATTAACATATGCTAGGTTTAGTTAGATGTCCTAACTTTTTAATGGTTACAGTTATCTTTTTAAAAATTTTTTTCAAGGCAACAGGGTTAAATGACTTACCCAAGGTCACACAGCTAAGTAAACATTAAGTGTCTGAGATTGGGTTTGAATGCAGGTCCTCTAGCCACTGCACCACCTAGCTGCCCCTACAGATATGTTTTGAAGAAAGAAAGTGGTAGAGAGGGTCAGTGAGTAGAAACAAATGCTTATCTCTACATGTTGTTAAGATGATTTTCTTCACTTTTTAACAGTCAATATCTATTGAGCATTTTTCCCTAGCAGTGAAAACTGATTTCTGAAATGATGACTATAAAGACAAGTTTTTCACCCTATCTAGATGAAAATGAAAATGAAAAAATTTAGGGGAATCAATGATTTTTTTTTAATGATCTTATGTTCCCACATGGTTACTCTGTGTAAGATGTAGCATCAAACTCTAAAAGTTAGCACTTACTTAAGGTAGGCATAGAAGGGGTATTGGAATTGAAATCAGGTGAAGCCTTTAGCATTAGACTATCTGTAGGACTTGGATAGGTAATTGTCTCTTTTTGGGCCTCAGTTTCCTCATATTTTAAAAGCATAATGTTTATGCTATCTATCCCAAAAGGTCTTAACAAGAAAGTGCTTTGCTAATCTTAGGGGGCTGACATTTAAAGAAAACCTTTGACATCCTCAAGGATCTGCATCATGTCAAAATTATAGTTCCATAATATATTTTTTAATTCATTTTGTTCCTCATTTATATTTCTAACCTATTCCATATTTTGGAATAAGGAATATTGCAAATGTCTGCATCTAAGCCCAATCTTTAGTTTGTGTTAAAATGATTTCATACAAACTCCTGGAATGGTGCCTGTTTGATATTTATTCAGCAAGTCTGCAGTCAACTTCTCCAATCCTTCATGGTTGTAAATTTTGATCTCATGAATAAAGTTTATATCATCTTTCTATTTGAAGTCCTCATTACTTCCTATTGCCACTAGGATTAAAAATGTGAATTCATTTTTATATTTAATATCCTTCACAATATGTCTCCAACCTACCTTTGTCTTTCATGTACTGTAGTAGAGCCAAGCTGTTCAACCTGTCTTCACATGTGAATTTCTGTTGCACACTTGAGTGTCCTTACATAGCTGTGACCCTGGCCCAGAATATTCTTCCTCCTCTCCACCTTTCCACATACGTTCCTACATGCTCCTTGTGAAGACATTTCCTTATTTGTCTCCCACCTGTTAGTGCTTTTCCCTCCAAATTACATTTGTGTGCATATGTGTATGTATAGTAGACACTATACTGTATGATACTCTACTATGTAGTATATATCATAGATTGTTATTAAACGTGTATATATTCTACACAAAACATGTTTTATATGTATATTTGCATATACCCTCTATATAAGTAGATACCAAATGTGCTACTGTATAAGTAGATACTTTATCTACTCATTTATGTACATGTTTCCTTGTAAGCTATATGTAATCATGAACTTTTTCATTTTTAATCTGTGTTTCTCTAGTGCCTACCAAAGTGTTTGACTGGCTTATGGATTAGCTATGTGCTTATCTACTTCTTTGTTTCCTCTTTGCTTTAAAAAACACCCAAACTACTTCAAGTCCCTGTGGTTTCTCTGAAGCACACATCCGTGCCTCATTTCCAATATTTGCCTTGCTTTGTTGGAGTTCAAATCCTATCCCATATTCTTACTCACTGTGTAACCCTGAGAAAGTCACTTTTCAGGCTCATTTTCCTTATCTGTAAAATGATGGAGGAGGACTTGATAGTTTCTGAGAGCCCACTCAGCTCTAAATACTTTGATCTCATGCTAGTTTCTGTTGCTTACTTGGTTAAGGTTACCCCATTGTAGTTGGAAAGCAAATACCATAAAATACTGAGGAAACTGCCTTTAAGATGTTATAAGGTTGTCATTAAAAAATTTATTCCCTGAAAATTTCTGGAAGTGTTGCTTTATGTAATATTTTTGTTGGGACATTTTTGCTTTGATAAATTATTTTCAAATTTATCTGTTTTAATCAATAATTTCTCTTCAGTGTTGCAGATAGAAACCCATCTATTCCTGTATATTCTGTATGATTCACATCCATATATTTCTAAACATTTACCACAAAAGGTCCATACAATACTCTAGAGACATTCCTCACTCTCTCTTGACATTATGTAGATACCAATTAAGTCTTTCAACTTGTCATTCTTGATTCTTGCCACATGACCAACCCATCTTCTCTTCCTATTATGCAATTCCTTTTTTTAAAAAATGCTTTATTTATTTATATTCATTTAAAAATTTGAGCTTCAAAATCTCTTACTTTCTCCAGCTCTGCCTCCACTGATTTATAAAGCAAAAATATAATATCAATTACACAAATGAAGTCATGCAAAACTACCTAATACATGCTTCCTTGAAGACATCCTTTATTCTTGTTCTTCTTTGGAATTCCTCTTTGATGATATGCTTGATTATATGTCCACTATGTACCTCTTCATTGCTCTCCTCTATGTGATATAAATTTTTATTTTTTCAGAAACACTTGTTTTCAATGTTTCATTGTTCATATATTATAACAATCATAATTTCTGATGTAGTAAAAGGTTTATATGACATGGTACAGTCATTATTTTATTGAATCCTCACAACAACCCTGTAAAAAGTAAGCATTTTGTGTCTCCCAGTTTTAAATATGAGGAAGTAGAAGCTATATTTCTATTTTATAGCGTATGCCTGAATAGTGGCATCGCTGCATTTAGTTACATACAGTTGCATGTATTAAAAACTTCCTGGAAAGCATAGATGCCCTTGGTCTCACTCATGTTCAGTTGGCTTTTCCACTACACCCAGTCTCTGCCTTTATGAAGGCATTAGGCAAATTTTCTTTTATTCGTGTTTCTGGATTATTATTTTTACTTATTTTTCTAGATTACCTGTCTTAGCAGAAACAGAACTGACTTCAAGCATCTTATCTCTTGAGGAGGCAGCATGGCCAAGAGGGAAGAGCACAAAGCCCAGGGACTTCTCAGTTCTTTCACTACCCATCCCAGTGATCCTGAAAAGTCATTTAAACTTTATCAGCTTCTACCACCTATCCTTGCTAGAAGAATGTAACTGTTACAATAAAATGAGATAACATATGAGAAGAAAAAGCATGATATGTCCTTTAAAAAGATAGGTTAATTAAGGATATGATTTTTCTCTCATCACACTCAATTTGGATCAATGTACAACATGGAAATAAAGTAAAGACTGACAGATTACTTTCCGTAGGGGGGGGGAGGGATGTAAGATTGGAGGAAAATTGTAAAACTCAAATAAAATCTTTAATAAATGGAAAAAAAGATAAGTTAATTATGATTTTGAATATTTTCAAGTTTGAATATTTTCAATATCATCTTTAAGGAATTGTTCCCTATGGTTTTCTTCCTGAGCTGATAATTTTCTGTGCCAGGCAGTGTGCTGATTCCCTAGTGTCTTTTCTTAGAAGTAGAAACACCATGGAGAATTAATACCATGGGAACCTCTCAAGCAGGTAGTCAATGTAGGTATAAAATGTGAACTTAGCTTCTCTGTAGTCCTTCTGAGGAGTTTGTATCTGTGCAGTTTGCTTGCAGAACATTCAGTGAGATTTCTCCAGAAATGCCAGTATGAATGCAATAAAAGGGCAGTAGAAAGAACAACATGAGGCATATAGGATTCAAGAGGGTATGCCAGTCAGGTAACACTGTTTCTGAGTACATATAAAAAAGTGAGCTAAACATTATCTGCAATTTTCAAACAGACTTCTCCAAATTGGACATGTGACATATTTTCAAACTACACCATCATCACCATTTGGCAAAACTTGGCTAAAAATCATTATCCAGCAATCACAGTTTAGAATCACAAATGATCGCTGAGTGTGAAAGGACTTCTGGAGTCATTTAGTTTAGCCCATAGATGAATAAGCATTTCCTCTATGTTATTTCCAGAGAATGGGTGGTTTTTAGCCTTTATTTAGAGATTTCCAGAGTGAGAGAACTAAATTCACTACTCGACAAATCAATTCCTTTTCAGTATTGAGTCTAAATTCATCTCTCTGTAACTTCCATCTGTTGCTCCTAGTTTTGCTCTCTCAAGTCAAGCAGGCCAAATCTAATTGCAGACAATTATCTCCTCCATGCTCCTGCCCAAGTCTTCTCTTTTCCAGCTAAATATTTAGCTTATTCCCTTAAGTGATTCTCATCCTCATAATCTTAAGGACTTACCTTGTGCATCTTTGCCTCATTTAAGTCCAGTTCACACACAAATCAAGAAATCGCCGTGTTATGCTATTTTCAAAACAAAGGATGAAGAACAACAGCCACATCTTAATTGTCCTCTGTATAGTCTCAGAGTAATCAATGTCTTACCTAAAATGTGATGCCATTTAGGACTCCACATATATTCTAGCCAGGGTCAAGGCTCCCCACTCCCCACAAACTTGTCAGTTTGTCATTTAGGGTTCTCCTACAAAAAAGATAATTGGCACCCATCCTTTCGAATATTATTTTGTCGAGGCAAATGGGGTTAAATGGCTTGCCAAAGGCCACATAGCTAAGTAATTATTAAGTGTCTGAGGCCAGATTTGAACTTGGGTACTCCTGACTCCAGGGCTGGTGCTCTGTCCACTGCTCCACCTAGCCATCCCGTAACATTCTTCTTCATAAGTTCTACATTCCAGCCAAAGTTGATTACTAACCATTCCACCAACCAGATACTCTATCTCCTGCCCTCATTTATTTTCAGTTTTCTACATGTCTGCATGTAGACATGTCTCCTCATCTTTTTGTCTATCCTTATCTTTCCTAATGGTACCTCAGATACTACCTTTTCCAGCAAGCCTTCCTTAATTCCCTCAAAGGTTAATACTTTGATAATTACTTCTATAATTTTCTCCTTATGATACTTATTCATTTTTATTTTTGTATTCTCTTACTAGAATATAACTTTCTTGTGGTGGTAACTTTAATTTTTATCTTTCTTTCTTTCTTCAGGACCCATCGTGGTGTTTTACATATTGTAGGTGATTAATGTACATTTTAAAATTGAATTGAATTGATAATATTTGGAGATTATTAGGTTGGTGTTCTATATTCTCATATGTTCTATAGAACATATTGTTTTATGTGATTTTTGTGTTTGTTCCTCACATAAGACTTTCCATCTTCTGACTCTTTGCCTCGGAATAAGCTGTTCTTTAAGCTTTGACTCTTAGAGCCTCTCATTTCCTTAAAAGTTCAGTTTCTATATGTGATCTTTTCTCAGTTGCAGTCTGCTAGTGGTCTCCTCTGTTCCCCAAATTACCTTGTTCATATTCTTTTATATAATTATATATGAACATGTTGCCTCCTCTGATGGAATGGAATCTCCATGAGGACAGAAGCTGTTTCATTTTTGTCTTTGTAGTCTCCAGCACCTAGCATGATGCTTAATAAATGATGATTAAAGAAATTAAAGCATATGAATGTGTCGAAGTACTATTGTTCTGTAAAAAAATCATAAATGGACAGACTTTAGAAAAGCCTGATGCTAAATGAAGTGAGTAGAACCAGAAAAATATTGTACACATTAACAACAACATTATATGATGATCAACTATGATGGACTTAGCTCTCCTCAGCAGTACAGATCAAAGACAATTCTAAAGGACTTGTGATCGAAAATACCATCCACATCCTGAGAAAGAACTATAGGGTCTAAATGCAGACCAAAGCTTACTATTTTCCATTTTAAAAATTTGTTTTATGCTTTATATTTTTTCTCTCAGAATTCTCCCTTTTTTCTGATTCTGCTTTCACAGCATGACAAATATGGATATTATAATGCAATATATATATAAACAATGACAGCAGCAATAATATGAAAATATGTTTATCACAGTTTTATATATATATATATATATGTATATAAAACCTATATCATATTACTCCCTGGTATGGAGGGGGGATAAAAGAAACAGAGGGAGAAAAATGTGAAACTCAAAATCTTACAAAAGAATTAATGTTGAAAACTGTAGTAAGAAAAATAAATAAATTTATATATAAAAAGAAAAGAATATCAAAAATAAATGACTAACTCATAGTTTGTTACATCATAGAATGTTCCTGATACTTTGTTGAAATGTGTCCCTGGTTTGGCAATATTATATTAGCACAGCTTGGACCAGATGCTTTTGGAATATGGCTCATCAATCACCATCATTCTAATACTCTTTGAGCCAACACAGAATGCAATGACTCTTCAATTCCCTCCAAAGCTTAACATTCTAAGGAAGAAGTTGATAGTGAAAAGAGCAGTATAACTAAAGCCAGAAGATCTAGTTTAAAAATTTGATGCTGCTTCTCATCAGCTAACCTATTGACTGTGAGCTAGCCATTTAATTACTTAAGGTTCATTTCTTCATCTGTAATAATTACATTTACATCTACACCTTCTGGGGTTTTGAGTTGTGGCCTACTGTTGTTTGTTCTTCATTCTCAAAGAAGACTCTGGCAACAGGAAGGTAATGTGATGACAAGCAAACAAATTGGATTTGAATGGGGGGGGGGGGTTGTGCTAAGTCACCAGTCTTACTTTCTCCTCCAGAATCCTCTGGATCCAGTGACCAGTGAATTGGAATGACTAGAAATGGCCATGGATGCAAGGCAATCAGGGTTAAATGACTTGCCCATAGTCAAACAGCTAGTAAGTGTCAAGGGTCTGATGTCACATTTGAATTCATGTCCTCCTGACTTCAGGGCCAGAGCTGTGCCATCTAACTGATTCACAAATGCATATGTGACTTGCTCAAACTCAAAGAATTAATGATTGTTCCTATATTTGAATCTGAAGTTTCTAGGTTGTAGTTTAATAGTCTTTCCAGGGGAGGCTAGGTGGAGCAGTGGATAGAGCACCGGCCCTGGAGTCAGGAGTACCTGAGTTCAAATTTGGCCTCAGACACTTAATAATTGCCTAGCTGTGTGGCCTTGGGCAAGTCACTTAACCCCATTGCCTTGAATAAAAATAAAAAAATAATTTAAAAATGCACACTTGCATGGACCAGGAATCAAACCCTGGCTTCCCATGTGGCAGGTAAAAATTCTGCCACTACTAAGGAATTGGTAGTAAAATGCCCTGGAAAGTCAGTCTCCTGGTGCATTTTATCTTCCTTCACTATGTGGCAAGTCTTACAGAGTTAGTAGTTATCAAATATTTTCCAAAGTACAACCATGACCTTTGTATGAAGCAGCAATTTTTTTTTAGGTTTTTGCAAGGCAATGGGGTTAAGTGGCTTGCCCAAGGCCACACAGCTAGGTAATTATTAAGTATCTGAGACCGGATTTGAACCCAGGTGCTCCTGACTCCACGGCCGGTGCTCTATCCACTGTGCCACCTAGTCGCCCCTTGAAGCAGCAATTTTTAAGGTTAATTAAATAGAAATGTGTTGCCAATAATGACTATTCTCTGCTTTTCTTGACTGAAGATTGCAAATTTGTTGATATCTGAAGAGTTAACAAAAATAGATATCTGAATATGATCTTTGATTTGAAGGAGGTTGAGTGGAGGAATTTTATCTTGTCATTCTTTATTAAGTTGGTAGCATTTGTGGGACAGAGAATTGATAGGCACCTAACAAGCAAGTAATCTAATGGTAGGTAGAGACAAAATAAATCACAAATAATAACAGTGATAATGATACTTAATATTTATGGAGCACTTGGAAGTTTGCAAAGTGCTTTAAATACATTATCTCATTTGATTTGACCTTCACAACAAACCTCTGAGGTAAATATTCTCTTAGTTTCAATTTTACAGCTGAGGAAACTGAGACTGAAATTGAATAAATTGCCCAGAGCCACTTAGCCAGTAAGTTGCTGAAGGCAGATTTTTGGCCTCAGGCTTCCTCATTCCAGACACTGCATCAAAATATCATATTTGCCTCCCCAAACTCTGGAATGACGAAACTCAGCAATGACCAAACCAGATGAATATGTATTTGAAAATAAATACAAATTCAGTACAACATACATATTTGTGATTTGTTGTTTTCCAAGTGAATATTAAATATCAGGGATTTGTTTCTATTTGAGTTTCACACCAGTGCAAGGTATCTAGTTGCCTCTAGTTATAATCATTATGTCCCTCCCTCACTCCCCCCCCCCTTTTTTTTAGGTTTTTGCAGGCAAACAGGGTTAAGTGGCTTGCCCAAGGCCACACAGCTAGGTAATTATTAAGTGTCTGAGACACAATAGGCAAATTGTTAGACCTCTCTGAATTTCAGTCATTCATTCATAAAGTGAGGTTAAACAATTCCAGTGGTATTTATCTTATAGCATTTATGAAACAAATGGGATAGTTTTTATAGTGCTGTCTAACCTATATAGAGCCTTAAAAATTTAAAGCACTATACATTTTGCATATTTATAAAACTATATGAATAGTTACCTACATTTAAATGTTATCTAATTTGATTTAAACCACTTTGTAAATTTTATGGGTTTTTTTTTGTTTGTTTGTTTTAGTTTTTCCAAGGCAATGGGGTTAAGTGGCTTGCCCATAGTCACACAGTTAGGTAATTATTAAGTGACTGAGGCCCGACTTGAACTCAAGTCCTCCTGCCTCCAGGGCTGGTGCTCTATCTACTGTACCACCTAGTGGCCCCCACTTTGTAAATTTTAAAATGAAATATGTCTATCATTATTATTTCCTCATTGTCATGAGGACAATGTTTTGAATGTTATTGGAAAATATGTTTAGTTTTGACCACCAAATTATAATTTCAACCAATAACTATTATATTAGTTCCAAAAAATTACCTAAATATAAATATTATTCCCATGAAATAATTTAATTTTTTACTTGAAAAATGCTATAGTGCTGGAAAATGTGTAAAGACTTAAAAGTGGGGCTAGCTGGAGGGCTAGCTGACCCTGGAGTTCAAATCTTGCCTCAGACACTTGATAATTACTTACCTATGTGACCTTGGGCACATCACTTAATCCCATTGCCTTTCAAAAAACAAATAAAAAAAGACTTAAAAGCAAAATCTGCTATCATGCTCCTTATTCTATGCATCTCTATTCACTTTAGTATAATAAAAGTTTCATTTTATTATGATTTTATTTTTTCTGATCTGAGCTTTAAAACAGCTCCTAATCTACTCCATAAATTTGTTGCTTTTTCAACACATAAACTGTACTGTGTCAGGCAATTTCAGGTAGGTTATTAATTAACTTTGAGACCTATTCAGCCTAAATTTCTTTTTTTTTTTTAGTTTTTTGCAAGGCAAATGGAGTTAAGTGGCTTGCCCAAGGCCACAGAACTAGGTAATTATTAAGTGTCTGAGACCGGATTTGAACCCAGGTACTCCTGACTCCAAAGCCGGTGCTTTATACACTATGCCACCCAGCCACCCCCAGTCTAAATTTCAAATTCTTACCAGTGGTGATTGCGCTGAGCCAAAGCTAGTGATGAACCTTCTAAAAAAATGAAGTCTCCTAAAGCCTTTGTAATTTCTTTTTCTTTGAACCAGTGGGAAAAAAAAGGTGAATCTTTTGTTTCTGGTGACAGCCAAAGGCTTTTCATGAGTATTAAAGTGAATGTTAATGATTCATTTTTTTTTCTGTTCACTATAATCTATATTTTAAAAATCCAATTCCACAGAAGTGCCTTCAAGGTTGACATGGTGATAAAAGGGAGGTTTCTTAAAAATTTGGCAATCACAGTGCCAAATATATGCTTAAGTATTTCTCTCTGCCATAAGACAATACTTTTGCTTTGAAGACATCAGCATATCATTGATACTAAAGCTAGGAAGCATTTAAAAAGACAGTTTTGGGTTCATGGTTAATGCACTGTGATTTTGAAATTCATTAATTCAATGCCTTCAAAAATTCTAAGGAAGGCCTTTAATAAAAAGAACACATTTAGAATGTGGACTATATGCTAATTTAGGGTTATTCTGACTATAGATTCTATTTCTACCCAGATGAGATTTTAATGATTTTCATTATTATTTTAAAATTTTTTACAGGAAGTATCTGTTCTTGTATGTTGTGGTGAAGCTTCTAGTTAATCCATAAGCCTTTGACTTCTTTCCTTTCTTCATTGCAAATTATATTTTCCCTTTTGCCCACCATGAATTTTTATCATTGAATATCAAGTTACCTTTTGGCTTGGTTTGGAGTATCTTGTCAAGCTTTTTTCAAATTTTCCTCTTTATCACTTGAAACATATTAATGTTTTGTGGCTCATTATAAGCACTATAAGGCAAGATGACCTATTGTTTCATTAGATCATATTGCAATGATGTAATTTTTCCCTGTTCTTTTGTTTTAAAAGTCTGAACGGTCTGTAAGCCAGCCTTCCAGTTATTTACAACTTTTCTGTATTTTTTCATTTCACTTGTAACAAGAATGTCTTATGAATGTGGCTCACATTCTCCAGTGTATCAAACATCAAAAATACAAATGCCACATCTCTGTGTCCTTTCTTCTAAGACCTTCTTAGGAGTGGAATGAAGACATTGGGCATGAACTGTTTAAGAGCTACCAGTCTGGATTTGGCAATTTTATATCAAACAATAACTCATGTACGTGACTAAGAGCAGTTGCAGAAAAAGCTAATATAATTTGTATTACCACTGAACTTTAATTTTTAGATTTTGTTTCATTTACAATTATAAAGTTCCATTAGAGTAGTGTTGTTGTTCAATCATTTTAGTCATGTCTCTCTCTTTATGACTCTATTTGGGCTTTTGTTGGCAAATATACTGCAGTGGTTTGCCATTTTCTTTCCCCATTTATTTTATAGATGAAGAAATGGAGGCAAACAGGCGTAAGTGACTTGCCCAAGGTCACACAGCTAGTAAGTGTCTGAGATTTGATTTGAACTCAGGAAGATGAGTCTTCCTATTTCCATTTGAGTGGCTATCCATTGTGCCACCTAGCTACCTCACTAACATTACTATTGTCAATTATAATGCCAACATGTAAAATATTTATTGACTGTCTAAATTCTCTGCATGCCTCCCTTTTAAAAAAATTTATTTTTCTATTCTACCTCCTTCTTGCTCTTGACATAGAAATCAAATTAACAGTACCATCATTTTAGGAAAAGATATGACATTTGTCTGCCTTATCGATCATCTTGCCATCTCTGTGACTTCCTAGACCAAAACTCTTCCCTAATCACCTTTGTTTTAAGTGGGTTGACTCCTCTATTATAAATGTAAGCTTTTTGAGACCAGAGATCTTTGTATTTATTTCCTCAGCACTTTCTGGAAATAAATATTATGTAAATGCTTTTTCATTCATCCATTCATTCTCTTAGACACTGTCAGAGACCTGGCTGTGTTGGACTTTGCATTTTTATCTGTTTCATGCATAATTGTGGAATTCATCCTTTTGTGGACAATCCTGACAATAAGTCTCTCTGTACTGAATTAGAATTGTCCTTGGATAATAAGGTTTGGTAATATTCTGCACCAGTGGATAAAGTGCCAGCACTGATGAGATCATGAAGCTCATATCTTCTTTCTTAATCATGAGAAGATAATAATTTTTCATTTGTAGTTTGGAAAGGATTTGAATAAGATTGAATGGAGATTCATTCCTGTAACATTACTGGCCTCCAGTGGCACTTTTGAAGAATAACATTTTTACAAACAAGTTTTAGGCCTGAGGGAAGCAAATAGACCCAGGAATTGTCTTGGAAATTTAAGAACCTTAAATAAAATATTAAGGCTACTTAAAAAAAGGAAGTATGCAATTTAAAATTATCCATGTAAGTTAAAAAAGTGACCAAAAGTGGAACTTAAGAGGGTTTATGACCTTGAAAGCCAGTAAAGTTCTTTAATTCTAATCAAGTTGTCTGCTTTTAAGACCTTTTATTTTTTTAAAAAAAGCATGTCAGAATGGAAAGAAATTAAGCAAAAAATTAGAGAAAAAGGAATTTTTTAAAAGCAAATTTAAGTTTTTATAAAGATATCATTTTGAACTATCAGAGTTTGTTAAACTCAAAGAGTTATCATAGCACAGTGTGACTTAGGAATGAGGGAGATCTGGGTCAAATTCCATATTATCTACTAATTAACAGTTGGGATGCTGGGCAATCACTTCAACTGCTTAGTTTCAGTTTCTTCATCTATAAGTATGAGTATTATTAGCACCTGCCTCACAAGGGTGGTCATGAGAATCAAAGATGAGTTAAAAACTGACATAAATGTCTGTCAATTAATAAACATTTATGAAACACCTTATTATGTGCCAGATAGCATTCCAAGCCCTGAGGATACAAAAAAGAGGCAAAAGGTAGCTTCTGACCTCACAGAGCTTAATATGGGGAAGAAAACACACAAATAACAAAAACAAAGCAAGCCATATACGAGAGAAATAAGAAATATTTGAAAGAGGGAAGGCACTAGAATTAAGAGGATTTAAGGAAAGTTTTTTTAATAAAATGTGGTATTTTAATTGGAACTGAAAGGAAACCAAGGAGATTTGGTGGACCAGAGGAAAGAGCATTCCCAGCATGGGGGATAGCCTAGAGCAGAGAAATGGAGTCTTTTATTTGAGAAATAGCCAGATCAGTCACTGCATTGGAGAGTAAGGTAGAAGAAGAATGGAAAAGGAGGAGTAAGCTGCTAAGTTATGAAGGGTTTCAAACGGCAGAAGACTTTGTATATTGATCCTATAAGAAGCTGCTAGAGTTTATTGAGTGGTGTTGGGGGGGGGTGCTATGTGAAATGATTAAATTTGTAATTTAGGAAAATCCGTTTAGTGACTAGTAACTAGAAAGGGGGGGGGGGGAGAATTTAGGTAGGCAGACCCAGAAGCAGGCTATTTACAGTATTCTCGATAGGAGGTAATGAGAGTCTGTGCCAAAGTGGTGGCAGGGTCAGAAGAGAGAAAGGAGATATTGCTAAGGTGAAATCAATAGACGTTTGCATCCGATTAGTTGGGGGGGGGTGTTATAGATAATGAGGAGTCTAGGATGACTTATAGATTGCAAGTCTGAGGGATTGGGAAGATGATATTGCTCTCTATAATAAGGAAGATAGAAGGGGTGGGGGTTTTACTTCCTTTTTGGATTTATTGAGTTTAAGATGTTGACCAGACATTTGGTTTGAGATGTCTAAAAGGCAGCTGGAGAGGCAAGATTTGAAGTTTGGGACAGGATAGGCAGATTTGAGAATCATCAATATAGAGATGACATTAAATTTTTGGGAACTTATATGAGGTAGTATAAAGGTAGTATAAAGGTAGTATAAAGGAGAAGAAAAGAAGACCTAAGACTCTGTTTACTTCAGTTTCCTCATTTATAAAATGAAGGAAGTGAAGGAAATGGCAAACGCCCTTCAGTGTCTCTACCAAGAAAACCCCTAAATGGGTTGATGAATAGTAGGACATAACTGAAATGACCATTTAATCTGAGAGAGGATATGACAAGAAAGTTAGAGAAGGAGAGGTCAGAGTAGGAAAAGTACCAATTTCAACTGGGTGAAAGGTATTTGAATGGATAGTAATGTTTAATAAATGTGGAAAGCTAAGTTGGAGCTGGATTATGAAGGGCTACAAGTGCTAAACAATGACATTTGCCTTTTTTGTCTTATAAGGAAACTCCTTTTAATAGGGGAATGGCATGGTTTAGATCTCACTTTATGAATATCAATTTGAGGGATTTGTGTAAATAACTTCGAGAAGAGAATCTGGTTCCAGGGAGAAGGATGACTTCAATTAGAATGGCTGTGATGTGAATGGAGAGAAAGGATAAGAGATTTATGGAGGCTGAAGTGACAATTGGTTGGATGGGGATGAATAAGAGTGAAGAATGGAAAATGACTCCCAGATTATGAACATGAATAACTGGATTAATGGTACTACTCTCGATAGAGATAGGAAAGTTTGGAGGAAAAATGAGTACTGTTAGTTTTTTTTTCAAATTTGATGTGCCTCGGAGATATCCATCAAGCAGCTAAAGATACTAGACTAGATAAGTAGATATGGGCATTAATTGGCCATAGAGATAATAATTGAATCTATGGGAATTAATTATATGATTATTTGAGAAATTGTGTAGAGGGAGAAGAGGAAAGTGCCTAGATCAGAAAGTTACATAAAGGAGTGGGACATGGAAGATAATTCAGTCAGGGAGACTGAGAAGTACAAGTCACTCATGTAGGAAGCAAAAAAGAACAAAGTTTTGGTACCAAGGGAGAGTGTTCAGAATGAGAAAGTGATGCTACAGAATGCTACAGAAATGACATGACAAATGAAGACAGAGAGGTCATCAAATTTTGTAATAAAGAGATAATTGATAACATTGGAGGGAGCCGTTTATTTTAGTAGTCTTGACAGAAACTAGATAGCAAGGAGTTGCAAAATGATTAGGAAGTGAGAAAGTGAAGGTAGTATAGAGAATTGAGACAGGATCCCTGTCAAGGCCATTTATCATCTAATAGAAACCTAATACAGTAAACAATGGAATGACAAAACAAATGCTAATAACTTTCTTATTCTGGGAAAGCTACCTGCTGTAAGGAACAGAATGGTAAAGGAAGAAGGAAGAATGGGAAGGAAGCAAGCAAACAAGAAAGGAAGAAATGAGGGAAGAAAGGGGAAAAAAAGAAAACGAACCAGACAAGTGTTTATTTAGTTCCTACTGTGTACCAGATCAAGGAAACTGGGGGGGGGGGGGTACAGTGAACAGAGAGTCTGGAATTGAAGTTAGGAAGACTCAAATCTGGTCTCAAATCCTTATCAGCTATAGGATCTTGGACGAGTCACTTAACTCTATTTACTTTAGTTTCCTCATCTGTAAAATGAGATGGAGAAGGAAATGGCAAACCCCTTCAGCGTTTTTGCCAAGAAAACCCCCAAATGGGGCGATGAAGAGGAGGACATAACTGAAATGACCAGTCAATAGTCAGTATTGTGCTAAACACTAAAAATGCTGTCTCACTTGAATAGGCAACCTTTTTTCAGTGACTTCAGATACATGACCATATTTTTGAACATGTTTGCTCTCGTTATCTCAACTGTAAAATGAACTGGAAAAAGAAATAGCAAATGACTGAACATGACTGACATGATTGAAAAGCAACTAGCTCCAGGTTTTATCCTATTTATCTCTGCAAATGACTAAACATGACTGAACAACAATTAGTTCCATTTATCTCTGCAAAAGGAATGGAGAGAATTCTTCTTGGAAAAAAAAATAATCAAAGTGGAATGACTATGGATAAAACCAAGAGAAATTCAGAGGAATATGAAAACTCATGGGTCTCTTAGAATAATAAAATCTATCATGATCTTTCACTGAGTCATTTGGGTCACTTAGATTTGTAGCAAGCTCTTTCTGTGATCAATATGAATGGAAAATCATGGAAGCTTGGCTGGGAGGTTTTGTTCTAGAGAAAAGAAGTAGGAGTACAGAAACAAAAGAGGTGATTGTTTGGGAAACAGAGGAGGATGGAAAATATGTGTCTCCTCCATTCAAGGAAAGAAAATAATACATTTTACAAAGTAGCTTGTGATTAATTAGTCAATTAATTAAGCACATTTTCCTAAAATCTTTGTGCAACAAGTTGGAATTTAATTGTACTTTTTCTATTAGTGGAGAGAACAATGTTGGTACTCCTTGCATTTCAGTTGCTACATGCTACAATCTGGCTATAGAGGGCCTTCTTGGTCTTGGAGACAGGAGGATAGAATTTGAATCCAGCCCGAGATATCTACTAATTGTGTGACTTTGGGCAAGTCATTTAATTCTGATTGCCTGATATCCAGAACCATTCCCAGTCATCCTGATCCACATCTAACCACTAGACCAAGATAACTCTGGAGGAAATAGTGAGGTTGGTAACTTAGTACAGTCCCTTCCACCTCCCACTCAAATCCAATTCACATGCTTGTCATGGCATCACTTCCCTGATGTCATGGTCTTTTTTGAAAATGAAGGACAACCATCACCCTACTCAGCAATATCCACACAGATTAGGTCACTCAAAACACATATAAAACAACAAAGAGCAGAACAAAACCAAAATACCTATATGAACAAATCTTAAAAAATAAACAAAATCCAACAAAATCAAACCCACCATACAAACAAACCTTTAAAAAACACCATAGAAACAAGTTGTTTTGTTCAGTTTTCCATTTCCTCAGATTGCAGGAGTTAATGTGAAGTGTTAATGGCTAGTGTTAGTAGTAGTAGCAACAGTGATAATAATGATAATGAATTATTGTGCTTATCACATCAGTGCATTTACATAGCCCATAGAGTGCTTTCTACATGTGCTACTCACAACAATCCAATGAAGTAGGTGCTATTGTTACCTCTGTTTTACCATGTGAGGCATAAAGTTGTTGATTTACCTGGAGTCACAAAGCTAGTACATACTGGAGACAAATAGTGAACTTGAATGTTTTGGACTTTGGGACTAGCACTCCAGTTAAATGTGTTATTACTCCCATAAAAAAAAATTATTTGCTCTGAGGGACCTCTAATGACTTACTTAGCCCAAAGCAGTGATTAATGTGGGAATTCCAGGCTCTATGGCAGATTGGTAGGGGGAAAACGTGGTGTGTGTGTGTATGTGTGTGTGTTGGAAGGGAGTCAGGAAGGAGGAAAGTGGATTTTGGTGCATTTGAAAATCACATCAAATTGACCCAGGCATATGGCCAGCTTTGGCAGGACTATGCCTGTATAATTAGTTTTGTTTGGCACCTAATACATTAAAAATAAAGGATTAAAATGTTTTTGATTATGGTAATGGGATATGGTAATGTTAAGGACCTCTAATAAACTGTCCATCGATGCAAATTATCCACTTTATTATCTCAGTGGGAAAAATTAAGCCCAAAACAATTTCTTTGGGGATTTTAAGCATGTGGTATCAAGGGGAAAATTACAGCCATGAGTTTAACTTCTAGAATTTTGAGCTTTCAGGAACATCATATATGAAATGCAAAATGTTTTCCTGTTTTAGATTATTATAGAGAAAAGGAGAGAAAGTAAACCCCAAACATTTTTAAATCAAATTTTAAAATTCTACTATAATAAGAGGTTCTCCCTCAAAATAATTTTCCAAGAACACATATTTTCAATTTTAAAAAACAGAAGAACACACTATTCTTATTACAATTATTTTTAACATTTAGGTGATGAAATTACCTATATAGATCAATACCTTAGTTGAGGAAACACTGTTAATGGACATTAGAATTTAAGAAAAATAAACTCATTGTCTCCTGCCCCACTAGTCTATCTTCTCCATTCTGTCTTTTACACAGCTGCCAAAATAATATTCATAAAGCACAGGTCCTCCATACTTTAAAAAATTACTTAATTTTTATTTTATGGAATAAAACATGCATTTCCATAAAGTAATACAATAAAAATATGATTACACATGAAACTGCAAATCTATTAGAGCTATCAAATAGCCCTAATCTTGCTATTCCTCTTAAATATAAAATAAAGTTATCATGTAAATTAATTTTTTTCTTCCCTCCTTATTTGTGCCTAATGGTAATCATCTCTAGGTATGCCATACTTAATAAACACTGTATCTGATCAAATATGAATTCGGTTTGGTATTTAAAGACTTCTACCCATCTGGTTCTGATCGGCCTTTCTACCCTTTTTTTCTCCTCCAGACACTTTGATCTAGGCATATTGATCCTACTGACCCTCCCAAACAAATTTCAATTCCAAGTTCCTTGCTCTCTCTCCTAACTGTCCTTATAACTGGAATAAGCAACTCCTTACCTCTTGCTTTTCTCTTAGAATAACTAAGCTCAACTACAGTGCCACCTTCTTCCTACATTAGACCTTTCTTGACCCACGGATTTGTTAGTGCTTCTCTCTCCCTCAAATGAATTTGTATATAACTCTATTTCTATCTGTATGTATATGTATACATATATATATATATATATATATATATATATATTTAAATGAACATGTGTTTGATTGGAGGGGCTTTATTTTTTCTTTGTATACTCAGCATCTTACAGTTTCTAGGCATATAGTAGATGATTAGTACATGCTTTTTCACTGATATTAATAGCAACAAAAATATAAAAACAACCTTTTGAATATTAAGACCTTGACATAGGGAAAAAAGTAGATTTATAAGCTACTAAATTGTCATTAAAGCAGCCACAGCCTGACTTATGCCCTGAGACTAAAGGATGATGACAGAATAGAAAGTAATTTCAAAGTAGACTGAAAATAAATGAAATAGTCTGTGCCTTCACACATCTTCTCTCATAACCTTCTTTTTCCCTTTTGATGGCTTTCCATTCATTAATATGTGTATCTTCTCAAATAGGACTATATCCAGGGTGTTGGTATCAGAAATAGTACACATTTCCCTCTTTCCAGGTCTCATCATTATGAAGCGCCATCCTAGGACCCACTTTGATCACACACCCATCTCCCCAGCCTTGGGAAATGAATACCAGGTTCTATGGTATTGATAATATTTTCTGTTAACATTAATTGTTTGTGAAACCAATTACCATGAAAAGCTTGCCTAGTGGAATTGCTCATTGTTGAGGTGTAGATCATGTAGTTCCCCTCTTCCCTGCCCCTCTTCTTTTTTCTTGTTTTCTTTTTTAGGTTTTTACAAGGCAACAGGGTTAAGTGGCCTGCCTAAGGCCACACGGCTAGGCAATCACCAAGTGTCTGAGACCGGAACCAAACCCAGGCACTCCCGATTCCAGGGCCAGAGCTCCATCCAGTACACCACCCAGCCGCCCCCAAACTTTTTTTTTTAGGTTCTTGTTTTTTTGTTTTTTTTGCTAGGCAATGGGGTTAACTGGCTTGCCCAAGGCCACACAGCTAGGTAATTATTAAGTGTCTGAGACTGGATTTGAACCCGGGTACTCCTGACTCCAGGGCCGGTGCTCTATCCACTGCACCACCTAGCCGCCCCCCCCCCCCCCGCCCCTCTTCTTAACTCGATTCCCATTCGTTTTTGATCCTTAATTCATGCCTCTGGTCTTGCTTTAGCTTCCTATGTCCCTTGTTTCTCTCTCCCATTTCTGTTTCTGATCTCAGCCCAAAAGCTCTAGGGTAGGGATTCTTAACTTTTTGGGGTGTCCTAGATTCTATTGGCATTCTGCCAAAGTGTATAAACCCTTATGTTTTTAAATACATAAAGTAAATACATAGGAAGCTAAGTATATTGAAATGCAGTTATCAAAAATAATCTTTTAAAAATGGATCCATAGATAGACCTCAGGCTTAAGAATGACTGGATATAGTCATGTGGGTAAAAAAGAGGATTTGCTAAATTTGTAAGTTTTTACCCTAATACCTTGGACTAATAGGTAAATTAAATAAATGCCTTATTGCCACTATATTTTTATTCATTCTTTATATTTAATATTTTTATTCTGTCACATTTCCAGTGTATATTGCCTATATTTAGATAATAAATACTGTGAGGACTGGAAATCTTTAGTTATCCTTTAGTTCCATTGGTAATTTAAAAAAAAATTATAAAAACACCAAAAAATGGAGCCTTCATTATCAATCTAATCTTATGGGTACCTTTTGTTCTCCCCAAATATCATATTCTCCTCTTATTATGTAGTTCTTCCTCATCTATCATAGTAGATATGAAATATAAGCAGACACACAGTACTCAAACAGTGTTATTTGTATGCCTTCCCTTTATAGATAATGAACAGATGAATGAAACATTTATGAAGTATTTACTATGTTTAAAGAACTGGATATCAAAACTGAAAATAAGACTCCCTATATGCACAGTATCATGTACCTTCTGGTTACCCAACATCTAATAATTAATTGATTTGGAGTCTTCATTTTTGAAACTGAGACACTGTAGTCATCTGGGGAATGTAATGGTTTCAGCATCAAAATCAGAATATTTGATTGAGATATCATCCCTGACTATTCTCAATCTGTCATTTATTAAATATCTACTATGCACTAGGTACTGTGCTAAATGCTAGAAATAAAAGAGGCAAAAGATAGTCTTTGCCCTCAAGAAGCTAACAGTCTAATATACTTTGCATTGCACCTTGGCTCCTTTACCTCACTAGCTGTTTGGGGATTACCTCATTTCCCCCTGCCACATGTTAGCATCATCCTCATGCCGCAGTTGCTTCCCAACATTCTTTGAATAGTCCGCATTGCACCAAAACTTTGCTCTGGTAAGGATTATATTTTTATATCACATTTTATGTCACATTATATTTTTATGAGCATATTGTGCTAATATGGTTTATATACTACCATGTTTGCCTTAAGGCAGCATAGACTTGTTATTTTTAAGTAATTCCTCTCAGGAGTTTCAGGCTGCCCCAATCTAGAGTAATAAAAAAGGAAGATTAGGGGCAGCTAGGTGGCACCTTGGATAGCACACCAGCTCTGAAGAGAAGGATCTGAGTTCAAACCCGGCCTCAGACATTTAGTAATTGCCTAGCTGTGTGACCTTAGGCAAGTCACTTAACCCTATTGCCTTAAGTAAATTTTTTAAAAAGTTTTAAAAAGTTATCTAAAAAAGGAAGTTTATGGTATATAAAAGTAGCCTTAGCTGTAGAGTCAATCAGATGAATTCTCTCTCTTTTTAAAATGTGTTTTATTATCCAGGGGAGTAATACCTACAAAATCGGTATGTTGTAGATATTGAATAAAATGAGTGCTCTTAAATTTAATTTGTATTATTAACATTTTCTGCATTGCTTTCTCAAATCTAGATATTCAAGAGAATGAATCAATCTCTGATTTGTAGTATTTACTCATTTCTGAGGTATAATTCCTAGCCTTAAAAATCTAATAAATGACTCTGGTATGAGTAGATCCAAAATACCCCTGAGAGTTCTTTTAGTGGGTTAGTAGCTCAGTTCATGTGTATAGTCTAACAAAAACAATAGGATTTTATTTACTTTATATACATTTATCAGTCTTTATTGCTACTTTCAGAATTACTTAGTCGTTATGATTTTTACTTAATATTAAGCAGGATTCAGTTTCAAAGTAATATGCATGCTTCTGAAAGAGATAGGAACTATGGAAATGCATTATTTAATATTTACTTGAGAATTTAATGAGCAATCAGTTTTTTGGAGTATAAATAGCTCTTATTGCTGGTGACTTAGAAATCAGCTATAAAAGGTGGTGCTTATATAAATGTTTGGCATACAGATTTTGAGAATATGCATATTCATTCTATGAGTAAATAGAATAAAATATGAGTAGCAAATTTTTAGACTAGTATTTTATTGGTATTTTAGTATTTATTAGTATTTTAGACTAGACTTTTTCATGTTTTAGGTTTTCTCAAATAAGAAAAAGAGAATTATATATAAAATTGTATCAAAAATTATCTTTGTGCTTAACTCACCTGCCACTCCACCTGTCTCAAATGTTGACATGCCCAGAAGGCATGGTTTCTCAATGTGGGATTTGAGAAAGGACTAAGAACCTGAAACTCTGGATCTCCAAGTCACAGATTGGTAGTACAGAAAAGTTTTAATAGCTAAATCTATTTTCTCTATGATTTCACTTTCTTGTTTCTCCCTTTAGGAATCAGCCAAGAACAATTACTAAAATGATACTTTTTAGCCTTACTTCTCAATTAATGTTTTAATTCTCCTCTTCTAAGACAGTTCTACTTTTCATATATATTTATATCTCTGCCTTTGTCTGTCTGTCTGTCTGTCTCTCTCTCTCTGTAATGTAAACAATGGGGCACCATGTTTGAGGTGGAAGGGGAGAGACAGAGAAAGACAGAGAGAACCAAAGAGAGACACAGAGAGCAACAAAGATAGAGATACAAAGAAAGAGGGAATATAAAGGAAATTGGTTTTTAAGGATGACATAGGTTTGAGGAACTGACTGGGGAAAAAAGTTTTGAAGATAAGTCAATGGAAAAAAGAAGCTTTGTTGAACAGAAATTAAACAAAACATGATTATAAGGTCACTGAGTGAGAGTACTGCTCTGAATTTGATGTTACAATATGATTTGATGTCATGATGAAAGACTTTTAATTGTGAGTGAAGAAAACAAAATTAGACATTTCATGTGAGTGAAGAAAACAAAATTAGCAACAGCATTAGGGATCAACAATATTGAAATAATCCTGGAGATTAGCTACATGGAGAGAAACATTTAAGAAATGATCAGTGTCTAGGAGTAACACTGTGTAGACAAAAAGGAAGGGGACAATCTATAATATACTGTATAAGGGTAGTGGGGCTGGATCTATTGAATATATGAAGTAATGACCAGTGTGATAAGTAGAAAATGAACTTAAGATCACATTATTGAAATGTACCAATTCAAATTAAACCTTTGTAAAAGCACCTATGAATTGAATTTTGGTATGTAATATCCAATTTGATGGTATATTTCCTTTAAATAGAAGAGTATTTGAGTATCCCAAGTATTTCATTTGAACATACAAATATCAGTTGAGAATTCTAGAATAATTATGCTATATTAAATTTTTTTTAAATTATAAGACAAATTTTTTAAAGACATTTATTAGGTAAATTCCTGGTGAATGATATTTAATCACATGAGAATGCAACAGAGTAATATTTTGTTAGTTTCTGACCAGTCTAAATTATCCTTAGGGAGAAATCATTGTAACTAGACTCTTGGAAAGTTGCACATGTCCTGCGTTGTCTCAGATCTCATGTTCCCCCCCCCCCTTTCCTTCTCTCCATTCTCTTTATTTCCCCTCTATTATCCTTCTCTCTACTCTGCTCCAGCAATCCTCTATGCGCTTTCTTCTCTCTCTCTCTCTCTCTCTCTCTCTCTCTCTCTCTCTCCCCCCCCCTCCCCCCTCTCATTTTTAGGATAATATTTTGTAAAAATAAAAAAGAATTGTGCTAAAGCAAAGAAGTTATTTGTAATTCCTGTGAAAACAACCCATAACATCCAAAACATTTAGCTATTAAAGCAATTAGATGTCACCTTTCTTCTCCAGCAGAGGGCTGTCAACCTCCATTCATTTATATTAATATACAATAGGAAAACAAAATTGGATGGTCATAGGATCATCAATTCAAGATTTAAACTACTATAGGACTTTAGAGGTAGTTTAGTATGGATGTCTCTTTTTGTAGATGAGGAAATATCTACAAAAGAAGTTGAATGGATTTTGCCAAGATTACACCAGGTAGTAACAGAGGCAAAGTGAACTCAAGTCCTCTGGTTTTATCCAAAATTGTACTTTTTTTTAGCATTTTATTTTATTTATATTTAAAATTATATTTTATTTACCCCAATTTCATGTTAAACCATTTTTTGACATCTTTACTTATTTTATTTTATTTTTTATAGAATTAAATTTTTTTTCAATTACATACAAAGGTAGTTTTCAACATTCATTGCAAATGGTTGCAAGTTTATGAGTTCCATGTTTTTCTAACACTCTCCCATTCCTCTCTTTTCCACATGGTAGTGAACAATCTGGTAATAGTTGTACATGCACAATAGTGTTTAAAATATTTCCGTATTAGTCATATTGAGAAAGAGGATTTAGAAAGAAGGGGAATGAAGTCATGAGAAAGAAAGAAAAAATTTTTTTAAAGTTTTTAAAAAGTGAACATAATATGCTTTACTCTTTATTCAGACTCCAGTTTCTCTCTGGATATGAATAGTATTGTTCATAGCAGGTCTCTCAGGATTATCCTTGATCTCAAAAATGTATTTTTAAAGTCTAATTTTTCTTTGCTATGATTGAAAAGATTCTCCTTTTAAAATAGTCATGCTGTGGCGGCTAGGTGGTGCAGTGTATAAAGCACCGGCCCTGGAGTCAGGAGTACCTGGGTTCAAATCCGGTCTCAGACACTTAATAATTACCTAGCTGTGTGGCCTTGGGCAAGTCACTTAACCCCATTTGCCTTGCCAAAAACCTAAAAAAAAAATAGTCATGCTTCTGGCGCTTTAGGTATGACTTTCTTTTAGAGAAAGATCAGCATATGTGTGATTTATAGGTACTGGGAATTCATCATGTTTAAACTCCCTCTACCGCTGTAGATATCTAAGATCACATAGCGACTTTGTGTCAGAAGTATGATGTGATCAGGTCTCCAGCTGTCTATTGTCCATTACTCCATGCTCTCTCTCTGTAGATAGACTATATAAAGAGCATCATACCCCTCTATTGGAATTCTGCTTACTGGACATTCTTAGATGTAATTACAGTTTAGTGGGAGATGTGCAGATCAAATTCAAGGGAAGGGCAGCACTTGCCAGATTGTCATTTACTGTTTGCTTTTCATTCCTGAGGGAAGGGAGAAGAAGGTAAACTTTTTTTTTCTGAGAAGAGATGCTATAATTAATTCAATCCAACAAATATTTATTAAATGTCTACAAATATGCACATTTGTGGGATACAAAGGCAAAAACAAAACTATTTCGGATTTTGGAACTGAAATCCTTTTCATCTTGGTTTTCCTTATGATATTCTCAATGGTGCCAGATCAATAGGCTTGTATATTGTGAAGTCCTGTATTTGCCCACATAACAACAAAGGCTCTGGGTCAGTTTCCTCCCCTTACTCAAACCTGACCTTGAGGGGTCATTTCTGGAAGTTTAGTTTTTTGCCTAGTTGTAACTTAGACTCAGGCTGCTTTCAAAGGAACCAATTACAGCCACTTTATCTTGTAAATATGTTTCTTTTGCAGTCAAATTGTTGTTATTGCTGCCCTTTACTTTTTCTTAAAATTCTGGCAACAAAAAAAAAAACAGCCAGGAGTTTCTCTTCATTTTGACAAAAGGCTTTTTTGTTAGTTGGGAAGCTGATTTAAAATTTTGGCACTGAAGCAAAAAGTGATGCAACTATGTAGAGACCTTTTCTTTTGCAAGGATACCATGCAGAGCTTTATTTTCAGGGAGATAATATATCTTGAGGTCTAAAATTCTTATTTCTATCCTGCAGACAGGATGATTTTGGAACTCTTCTAAGCAGTTATGCAGATTTTGCACTTGAAACTGGCAAAATTACACTGTGCCTTCTTGCATATAGAAATGTTTGAGTTTAGGGGAATTTATTTCTATTTGATTCATATCAGTCCAAATATTGGAGTATTATTTATTATTCTGTCTTATTTTCCAACTTATCTACATGCTTTCCCCTTCCACCTCAAAAATTTGTTTCATTTTTATAAACACATAACTCCATACTTTCTCTCAAGCTTTACCCTATGCTCAGAAGATAAATCCTATGCAAATTGGGGTGGAGAGTTCCCCAGTTTCTTGCCAGTGAATTAACTCTTGATTCTTCTAGAAACTGAACCACATCAAGGATCAGAAGGCTCTAGGCAGTGATGATAAAGCACAGAGTTTCTTCCCATCATTAAAATTTTACCATTTTCATCATCATCATCATCATCATCATCACATCATCATTTTTCTCTCATTTTTTTTCATCATTTAACTTGGAGAAAAATATTCCACTGAATTTGTTTAATATCCATGTCATTTGTATTCTATCAGAAGTCTCTAATATAATGAAAACATGTCTATGTAATATTTGATGATTTTTTCTTTTTAAAAATACTTTATTTGTTTTCCAATACAATAGCAGTTTCTACTATCATTTTTGTAAGGTTTTGAATTTTACACTTTTTCTCACACCTTCTTTTCTCTCCCCCCATCTCCCCCACAGAAGGCAGTCTGATAATCTTTACATTGTTTCCATGCTATACTTTGATTGAAATTGAATACATTGAGAGAGAAATCATATCATTGAAGAGAAAATAAAATATTAGAGATAGCAAAATTATGTCATATATAAGATACTTTTTTTAAAATTTAAGGTAATAGACTTTGTTCTTTGTTTAAACTCTATAGTTCTTTCTCTGGATACAGATGGTATTCTCCATCATAGGTACTCTAAAATTGTACCTGATTTTTGCATTGATGTAATAAACAAGTCCATTAAGGTTGATCATTACCCCCATGTTACTGTAAGGGTACAATGTTGTTCTTTTGGCTCTGCTCCTCTCGCCCAACATCAGTTCATGTAAGTCTTTCCAGGCTTCCTGAAATCCCATCCTTCTTTGTTTCTAATAGAACAAAAATGTTCCATCACATACATGTGCCAAAATTTGCTCAGCCATTCCCCCATTGATGGACATTTACTCAATTTCCAATTCTTTGCTACCACAAACAGAGCTGCTATGAATATTTTTATACAAGTGATGTTTTAACCCTTTTTTCATGATCTCTTCAGGGTATAGACCCAGTAGTGGTATTGTTGGATCAAAGGGTTTACACATTTTTATTGCCCTTTGGGCATAATTCCAGATTGCTCTCCAGAAAGGTTGGATGAGTTAACAGCTCCAACAACAATGAATTAGTGGCCCAGATTTCCCATATCCCTTTCAACATTGAACATTTTCCTTTCTGGTCATACTGGCCGGTATAATAGGTGTGAGATGGCACCTCAGAGCTGCTTTTAATGATTTTCAAAACACTTCTCTCATAGCAATATTCTGAGGTAATTACGGACAACATTACCCCCATTTTAAAGAAGAAGAAATTGTTCCTTAGAAAGATGAAGTGATCTGCCCAGGCTTGTACACCTAGCCTCAGAGAGAATAGTCTGATCTTAGTTTCTGCTTAGTTCAATATTCTTTCAGATATGCCATGATGACATTAAAAAGTGACATAAAAAGGAATAAGAAGTGTGATGCTGCTGCAAGATTTGTAATCATGATTCCTGGTCAAATTCCAGCTTTGGCAATTACAAACTGAATCTACATAGTCATTATTTACTCTCACTGTGTCTTTGCTTAGTAATCTCTAAGATGAGAGTTTGGAAGAAATAGCCTCTAAGTTCCCTATAATACTAGATCTATGTTTTTATCATCTAAATAAATAAATAAAAAGTTTCTTTTTCCCACTCCAGTTCTTTTCCTTGACTGTTGTCAAACTGACTTTCTTTAAGTTCGGCTCAATCAATCCAGTATCTTCACCAAGAAGACTCCAAATGGAAGTAACAGAGTCAGACACAACTAAAATACCTGATAACAATCTACATCACTCCAATATTCAGATAATTCTAATTGCCTCCAGGACCAAACAAATTCCTCTGACTTTAAAGTCCTTTGGAACCTTATATATATATAATGTTTATATGTATATATGTATATGTACAGAAATGTTTATACATATATATATATGCACATAAAAATATTTCCATTTTTTTCTTTTTTTTCAGTTATATCTGATTTTCCAAGACTCCAATAGGGGTTTTCTTGGCAAAGATATTGGGGGTAATTTGTCATTTTCTTATCTAGCTCATTTTATAAATATGAAGAAACTTAGGGAAACAGGGTCAACCTAGGGTCACACAGCTAGTAAGTGTCAAAATTTGAACTCAGGAAGATGAGTCTTCCTGATTCCTGATACTCTTATTTATTGAGGCACTTAATTATCCCAGATAGGTATGCATATAGGTTGGTATGTCTGTGTATACATCTATCTCTACCTATAGGTATATGTAAACACTTGCATGCATATGTATAAATACACACATACATACACACATATATACACATATGTTGTCTCTGTCAATGGAATGAAAACCCCAAAGCTCTCTGAGGGAGGCATTGTTCCATATTTTTCTTTTGTCTCCAGAACCTAGAATACTACTTAGCCATAAAAAAAGCAGGTTTCTCAATTGACTAACTTGTCTTTCTTGCCTATTAACATATTAATTCCTATTACTTGAATCACATATTTAGCATTTCACATTTACTACTACATATTATTAATACTTAAATGTATATAAAATATATATATATAGATGTAGATATGGATGTTATTATATATGCTATAATATTGTCTTATATTTGTGTGTTATAGATATTCATATCTATAAAACATAATATTATTACATTTAATAGCATATTATATTTTAATATATATAACATGCATCTATCTGTCTATCTCTATATAAAAAAATCCTACCAGATAGCCAAGTTTTTTGACAACTTGTTATTTAGTTGTTGTCAGTTGCTTCAGTTAGAATTTTCTTGACAAAGACACTAGACTGGTTTGTCATTTTCTACTCCAGCTCCTTTTACAAATGAGGAAACTGAGACAAATAGGGTAAGGGGACTTGTCCAGAGTCATGCACCTAGTAAGTGTCTGAAGCCGGATTTGACCTTGTGGAGATGAGACTTCGTGATTCTTGGCCCGAAACAGAAAAAAAAAATTGAGACAAATCTCTCTTTAATATTGATTTTCAAAAGTAGGCTTGTTTAATTCAAAAACTTATTGTTCTTTGTATGAATGGATGCATAAAGATCTGGTCCTGTGATTTAAAAAGAGGGGATACCTGAAACCTGGTTACTGATGTTGTAATATAGTATAGTTATCCAAAGAACTCAAAAGCAAGATATTACAACATCATAATACCTATACTGAGTAAGGTAGACTGGATCCAGTAGGCTATTTCTGCTCCAGCAAAGCAAAACAAAATGAAAAGAAAACAGTGAAATGAAGAGTATTCTTCTAGAAGCAGTAACAGTCCAGATGTCTGAACCTCTGTAGGAATATCTGGCCACTCATAATTACAAATGGTCATTTTCAATGAGCGAATGACCAGATGGTAACATGTCAACTGCTTCTGAATTGGCAATGAAGCCACAAGGATTTGGGTTGTGTTTTTGTGTTTGGGCCTAACATTTTTATAAATGACTTGAATAAAGGTACAGATGGTATATTTAAGAAATTTCCAGATGACACACAGGTTGAAAGGATTCCTAACCTCCTGGATGATGGTGTCAGGATCTAAAAAGATTGTGACAACTTAAAAGATTGGACTAAACTAAAGATGATTTTTTTTTGGTTTTTGTAAGGCTATGGAATTAAGTGACTTGCCTAAAGTCACAAGATAATTAGTATTGAGTGTCTGAGGTCATATTTGAACTCAGCTCTTTCTGACTCCAGGACCATTGTTCTATCCACTGCTGCCCCAAAATGATGAATTTTAATTGGGAAGATAAAAAATTTTACACTTGGGACTTTAAAACCAAATCCCTAAATACATTATGGTTAGGAGGAATGTTTAGAAATTTGTCTGAAAAAGATTTAGGGGTGTTAGTGTACTACAATTTCAGTATGAATCAACAGTAAGATGTATCAACCCAAAAGGCTAATATAATCTTGGACTGCATTCAGAGAGGTTGATGATGATGATAAAGATGACCTTAGAATAAGGAAGGTAACAGTACTACTCTCCACTGCCCTTCTCAGACTATTTCTGGAGTGCTAGGTTTAGTTCTTATCACTGAGTTTAGAGGAGAGGAGTTTAGAGAACATCTAGAGAAGGCAATGGGCCAAGATGATGAAAGGACTTGGGTTCTTGCCAAATAAGGATTGATTAAAAGAGCTGAGAATGGTTATCTGAAGAAGTTTCTTCAGGCATATGAAAAGTTGTCTTGTGGAAGAGCAATTAGAATTATTCTGTTTGATGCAAAAAAGTAGAATTAAGAGCAAAATATTGGAAGCAAAGAGGCTCTTGGAAACTTAGTAGGCTTTACTCCTGGAAGAACCCCTAATATGTTAAAGTTAGTCAATGGTGCAGTTGACAGGAACTTAAAAAAAAGGACACATGCCCTCTCACTAGAAGCCATATTTTAAAAATAAGGGAACTGAGACTTCTAGAAATTTGGTCAAGGTCACATAGCTAGTGTCAGAACTGAATTTCAAACCTAGGATTCCAGATTCTAGCTTCATTACTCTTTCTGCCATATTTACATGGTTTCCTATATTAGGTTAAGGTTTTTGTCTTCAGTAAATAATAGTCTCTGAAGTGTGGACTCATTGGACTTTTTTCTGAACTGAACTCATTTCTGAACTTGAGTGATGTAGACTATACCTGCCAAAGAGATCTCCTGCACCACTCTGTAATTGGGAAATAGTTGATAAAATAAATAAAAATGCAATAGAATATATTTAATATTAATACAGGATTTTCTAAATCAATATGCAGTCTAAAACAAAACTTGTATAGGTATTTTTATTTAAGTTTCATGGTACTCCCGGCACATTTCACAGCTAAATAGAATCTCATCATATCCCAACCCAGATTTGATGATATTTTGTTTTGATTTCTTTCTAGTATATCAGTTTCTTCTACCTTTTCCCACCTGTACTTCATTTGTGATAGTGTAACAATAATATGCTGTCTTTAATTGCGTAGCAATTTCTCCTGAGTAGGGATGGGGATGAGGGAAAATTACATTGCATATGGCTAACTCAGATTTTATTGACTGCTGCCCTGAATATCATGTTCCCTGATTGATGTTTGCAGATGGTTTTCTTTAAATTCTGATCAATGAGGCACTGGACACCGAAGGCAGCAAATGTCCACTTTCTCTCCTGGTCTGTAAAATTAAATGTGTCCTCTCTGAAGGGCAATGTCTGCTGGCTATAGAGTTTAAATGTGAACCACACTGTGTTCTTACCTTAAAAGGCAGATGCAAGCTTTCCACTGGTGAGGATGAAGATGTTTCATTGAAGAAAACATCTCTTGTCCCATTTTAAAATTCAGATTATATTTTCTCTCTACTGGAGGCCTGAAGGAAGACCCTTTTTATGTGGTCCATGCATCATTTAAATGGCTATGAGCTCCTGGGACTGGAGGAGGGTGCCCTGCCTGTGCAGAGGTCAACTGGTGAGTGTGCACTGCTCTCTCCTTTTGCATGTGGAGACTCAAAATAGGAGTTTTTCCATGCAAAAATAAGATATAAGGAAATTTGAGCAACAAATATGGAAGGAGAGATTAAAAATCATTTGCTCAATAGGCCATTGCTGAGTAAATTAGATTAAGAAAGAACATTTTCAAAGGCTAAGACTACGTCAAACCTTTCTGGCATTTTAATTATGAAAAGATTAAGTCATTTTTCCTCTCTCACAAGGGGACAGTGTGTTCTATTGGGGAAAGAATCAATGAAAAACAGTCTGTTAAAAAAAGTGGCATGTGTTGAATAGATTTTGGGTTTTCTTTTTAAAAAATTCATAATAGTTTCTTACGTTCTGCTTTGTGATAAGTCTGATAAGTCTTGTGATAGAAGTGTGTGTGCATATGTAAGAAAAACTTTCATAAGGCAGTATGGTCAAATGCAAGGGATCTTTTTGTATCATGTATTCCTTTGTCAGTTTATGGACTCTTCAAAGTAATGGTTTTCATTGTACCAGACAAAATATAGAGCATCACAAGGTACTAATCTTTATTAAAAGTTAGCAAAATGCTAACAACAACAAAAATAAGTTCCTAGACTCCAGTTTAAAAGTCCCAGTTCTAATGAATAGACTAAAGGGCTAGGAGCCAGGAACTATGGCTCTATGGACATTTCTACTACCATGTTGCTATCTTCTCTATAAGAGATCACTTATCTTTAATCTTATTTCCTGATCTGTAAGATGGCATTACTTTAGTGTTTCATTCAAGGATATTGTATGAATTTAGTTGCATGTAATATGTTGTAGACCTGTGTGTATAGAAGGCATGAGAATTGTTAGAATTGTTGATGTCAGTGTTTGATGAAATCTTTTTTATATGCTAGAATCCATTCTCTTCTCACTTCCAAGTTCTCTTTTGAAGAAACAGAATAAATGAGTTACATTGGCATTTACCATAGTTGATTAGATGCACTGGCAATCTAAAATCCTAAATCCTAAGTCTAAATAAATAACTACAATAGAAATTTAAAGGCCTTTTCAGTCTTTTAACATCTGAAAGCTAGAGAACTGACTTGACACTGATAACTTTGCAAGAAAAAAAGGAAAACTTGCTTAGCAATTCCCACCTCCACCCTTACAATTACTCTGCACTCCCCATCATGTTTATGTCATCTTTGGAATGTTGGCTGCTCTTGTTATACTTCATAG
The DNA here is from genome assembly GCF_037893015.1 of Macrotis lagotis. NCBI lineage: Eukaryota > Metazoa > Chordata > Mammalia > Peramelemorphia > Peramelidae > Macrotis > Macrotis lagotis. The sequence goes on along the minus strand of NC_133660.1, from coordinate 51,480,573 downwards.
TCCTAACTGACATCCTCAGAAAGAGGAAAGAGAGATTTTATTTAGTAGAAGTGGGTTCCATAAGCTCCTCTTTCTCTCGGGAAACATCCCACAGATACCATTTTAACTATAGGGAGATACAGAGAACACAGCCACACTTTAAACCATATGTGATGTTCTGACAAAATGACATTTACTTATCAAGGGAGACTTTCCTTTTTGACAAAAATATTTTTTAAATCACTCTAGAAGAAAGAAGGGTGTTCGTATGAAGATAATGATAGAAGGTATTGTCCCCAGGGTGCTTTGTTGCTTTTTTTTCCCAGGACTTCCATGTCTAATATGTTTAATAAGGTGATTCTTACTGTCAGAAACAATGCACTGGATGGTCTTCCTGAAACCTCCTATATCTTGATAGCAAAGAAAATGTATGAATTGTAGTTATAAATGCAGGCCATGAATTACTCATTGAGTTAAGGAGATAATTGGATCTTTTCTGAAATTTATCTTCTACTCTGTAGTAAATACAGTATGAGAATACAGTATGAGAGAGACATTGGAAGGATGAGATGGTGATGTGTTTGATTGATTCTGAATAAGGAAATGAATCTTGAGCTGCCAAGAATAAAGGTGAGAAAAGCCAGAGATGGAAGTTTCTGATGCTCAAGAGATTGGTAAAACTTAACTGGGCTTATGCCCATGTATCACGTCTAAGTTATTTGCTTTGGCATGATGATTGCTTTTGAGTTGGTCCTCTGTTTCATGGATTTCTTCTCCCTTTTTCTATACCTTCTCTAATACTTAAGACTATTTTGATTTGCTTGAGGGATATGAGAACAGTTACAAATTCTAATAGCACTTGAGCAGGGTATAGTTACTGCCTAAGCATAGAGCAGCATAGTGTCTTCTCAAACAGAATAAACAGCTGAAAATTCCATGTGCGGGAGGTAGAAAAGTAGTAACATTAGTAGTGATATAGAAAAAGATCTTGGGGTAGCATTAGGCTTAAAATCAGGAAGACTAATCTTCATGAGTTCAAATCTGACCTCAGACACTTTGTAGCTGAGTTACCCTGGACTTATAACCATCTTTGCCTCAGTTCCTCATCTGTAAGATGAGCTGGAGAAGGAAATGACTGGAGTGATAAAACCATTGCAGTATCTATGCCAAGAAAACCCCAAATTAGGTCACAGAGTATCAGATATGACTGAAAGGACTGAACAACAACAACAACAACAGAAAATCATCTATTGGTCTATGTATTTCACTTAGTGAATTTTCCAGCATCAAGAGGTATATGGCCTAAGGTCTTGCTTGGACAGCAAATCTTTTTTGGGATACAAATGAGCAACTTGGTACACTACTAGTTTAATTACATGATAAATTAATATATTATTTCACCCCAATCATTAAATACAAACAGGATATTTCAAATTCAAATCGAAAAGTTATGTGCTGTCTAATAAATTATTTGCATAAAACCAACATAATCCAATGTGATGAATCTCTCTGTGTCTTCAGGTGAATAATGAAGTTGGTAATGACTTCTTAACCAAGTTGCTGTTGGTTCTGAAAAGTTGTTTTCTTTTGGTTCACTCTGGGATAGGCATTCTTTTCCTTCTTTAATTAACATGCTGCATCTCTCCTTGCCTCTTTTTTCCTTTCCATCTCCTGTGTACGTCTTGTGTGTGTGAGTGTGTACTCTGAAACATTAATTCTATCTCCTCCTCATCACTGCCTCACAACTCTGTTGAGTAATTACTGGAAAAAGGAGTCTTGGCCTTTAATGATCATTAGCCACGTGCCCCTCTTCTAAGTGTGTGGATAACATGCCTTTTGTGGTTGTGATTCTTTCCTCAGCTCTCTCCTCCTTCTTCTCTCAGCTGGCAAAGCCAAGCAGAGCCCAGATTATGCTGTGTTTTCCCACTGACAGCCCCATTTGGTTCCCTTGCTTAATGCAGATCCCTAATGCAGGCTCACGTGGGTCTGTAAGTGACACAATGAAGACTAGGCTATTCCCAGCCCTCTGAAGCTTGTGCACCCTTAGATTGGTAGGGTCCTGGTTTCCTGCAGGTGAACCTAACATCCCTGATCTTCGGTTCAGAATGCAGCAGTTTTGTTGGTTTGTTTTCCCCCTCCCCTGCCCTTTTAGTGAGCCTAGAATAAAGAAATGGAAGAGAGATTTTTAAAAAAAAGAGAGGAAAGGAAGAAATCCGTGTCATGTGCTCTAGCAGAGGCAGCAGAAGCAGCCGCGGCAGTAGCAGCAGCAGAAGCAGCAAGTCATTAAGTCAGACTGCACCATTTTCTTCTCACCCTGCATAGAGGTGCTCCTGGGAGCTGCCATCAACTGCCCACCCCTTCTTGGTAGCACGGAGGTGGCTTCTTCCTGGCCCCAGGCTGAAGGCACAGATTGTCTGGAGGAGTTGCAAGAGACTCTTCCAGTTGGGGATGAGTACCTAAAGGATGGCTATTTCAGCCATCTGGTCAGATGCTGGTTTGCAGTTGTGGTCGGAGAACTGCAGAAGAGGCTCCAGTCTAACACTCAGTTTGGGGTGTTTTCCTTTTTTTTTCACCTGCCATCTAGTTTTTTCTGTGGGAGCATTTGTGTGCAGGTGTGTGTTTGTGGGAGTGTTTCAGTTTGCTGCAGTGAATTATGGGTGGTGCAGAACCTAAAGCAAGAGTGTGACCTATCACGGAGGTGGAAAAGGGGATGATTTTGTGAGTGGTTCTGACTCCCAGTCATTGCCCTGTAAATCTCTATTTATATGCAACATCACCTGGATTGCTGTGTAGTAGAAATTGATTCTCAGAAACTGCTGCTGCCTGCTTCTGCATTATGGCTCATGCTGCTGCTTCCATTAAAAAAGTTCGGGAGGCCGAGCTCGATGAAAAGGAGAAAAACCTTGAGAGGGAAAGAAAAAAACAACGGAAAATCCCTAGGGAACGAATAGAGAGGAAACGCAAGGTATGGAGAGCAGCAATCTATCTTTTTCTCCCTTCCCCATCTCTGGCTATCTATACCCAGGAAATCTCCTTTCATGATGCTAGTAACTTCATCATTCTCTTTCCCAACCATTCATTCACCTTTGCCCTATGTCTAAATCATCATAATAAAGCTGTGTGTGATTCAGATCTGGAATTTCTGCATCAGGAAGATTCTGGGTAGCCTAGGCAGCATAGATCTCTATACATTTCAGCCAGCAAAATGATCAGTGCATTTTTGTTTCTCAGAATTTTCAGTTTATGTCTCTGGTTTTAGACACTTGTCAAATAAAAAGGAAAGGAAATGATTTATGGTTGCAGTGTTAAAGTATTTTCTTCTTGTTCAGTGTAGTCTAGGCTCCAGTCATTAGCATTAGAGTAAGCCTTCCCTGAAACTACATGCTCTGCATAAGCCTCTAATTACAGATTTGCTTTCATTTCTTCCCCTCAATGAATTAATCTGCCATTATTCTGTTTTCAAGTGTACTTTAGTGTATTGGCACATGTCTGTGTATTGGATAGATTAAAAATATTTTTGTTTTTTTTTTTTTCCTAAGGTAGGATATATCTCATTTTCTGTTGGTGGGAGAAAAAAAATAATGAAGACTAGTTGTATCAGACTGTGGCATTTTCTGTGTGAGAAGAGGTGGGTTTGTTTTACATACAGTTAGAGATTTTCATTTCTTATCATGAGAATAGCAAAATTCCCATGCCCTACTGAAAAATGAAGAAGTCATTTCACCTGGTCTTCTTCTGCTAAAGCAAGGGAGGAAAATTACTTGTGAATGCTGCAATTGTCAAAGTAGGTCATTCTATATCTTTAGAAGATAATAAACAGTATGTTTTATTCACAGAGTATAAAAATAGTGAAAATCATGGTTTGCAGACAAGCTGTTTGTTAGTATAGCTTTGGGATTAGGGTCGCATTGGGTATATATCTGTTCTTAATTAGGTGACGAACCTTTCTTTAAAATCCTAATGATAACATTTATTTTGAAATTTTTAGGGTTTGGTCAGTTTTTCTTTTTGTGTACAGATCCATAATTAAAGATATTTCCTCCAAAGTGTATAATTTAATTTTTTTAAAATTTGGGGTTCATTATATTGATTTTTCAAATTGGGAGTCTCAGTCAGAAGGATTCAGATATTATACATATTCTTTTTAATGTTTCTTATGTCTCACCTTTAGCAAAGTTTCTGTGTCTGTGTGTGATACTAGACGACACAGGGCTTCATCTTATTTCGGTCTCATTACTTACTACTAGAATAAATGGTTTATTTATTAATATAGATAAAAGGAGTAATATATTAGAGTTTTTCTTCTGGGATAAGATCTGATATCCTAGCTATTTTCTTTTTAAAGGTCATGTTTCAAGAGTACATTGAATTGCATTTGAATTATCTTCAAAAAAAACCAAACCAGACAGATCAGCAAAGCCATTGGTCATTTTGGCAGGAGTTAGCTTATATTATATTATAGTTGTCTGGTTCTTCTCTTAATCCCTTAAATGGGACACTGCAGCATAAAGGAGCTCTCTTGGATTATATCTTTTCAAACTCTTTTTCCCTTGAAAATAAACTATATGATTTTTTGGTTGGTGCTTATTTGGCAGCCAGTTGTGACCTAGTAACTTTGCCTAGATAGCATATTTGTACATTCAAGAGCATCCTTTCTCTCTCTCTCTCTCTCTCTCTCTCTCTCTCTGTCTCTGTCTCTCTGTCTCTCTCTCTCTCTCTCTCTCTGTCTCTCTCTGTCTCTGTCTCTCTCTCTCTCTGTCTCTTTCTCTCTCTGTCTCTCTCCCCCAACCTCATCCCTTTCTCCCTCCTCTACACACACACACACACACACACACAGACAGACAGATGTACAGAGACAAAACAAGGAAGGCAGCAATTTGACTTTTTCCCTTTTTCCTCCTATTCTGTAAATATGGGTGTTTCTCAGTATTAAAAATCCCAAAGTAGGGAATCATCTTTGTATGTCTCAGGCTACTACATTTCTCCCAGTGGAATTTACTAAGCTCAGGTATGGTCACAGATTAATAATATGGACATTATTGTAGTGTCATCAGATTTTCACATCTAGGAAGCATCAGCTCACTTTTAAAAATTTTTAGTTAAAACTGCAGTAGTTACTACTGTCCTGGTTCTCTTCTTGGTAAAGAGCCATCTGTCTCCCCCCCATCCACCCACCCCACCCCCTCTTTTACTGCAGCTGCACACAGAGTTACAGAGATACTTAGACTGCATAAAAACATTGCTTGCAAATTGAATGGGTGTGGTTTCCAGGTCTCTGAGCTTTACTCTGTAAATAGACATTCACCTAAATTCTTTTTTGCTTCAAGTCAGGAGCTTTAAAATATGTTGTTATTTGGGAATGATTGCAAAAATGATAGATTTCTAAAGATAAGAATGCGTGTTAGCACAGACTACTGCATTAGCCTCCCACCTCCAGTCTCTCCCTGGTTCAACATGCACACTGCTGCCATAGTAATCTTTCTGAAGTACAGCTTATGTTTACATTAATCTTCCAGCTCAAAAACCTTTAATGGCTACCTGTGGTTTACAGATTAATACACAAGCTTCTTCACCTGGTATTCAAGAACTTAAATGCCACGGACCTAACCTAGCTTTGTCTCTACATGTAGGCTACTCTTTAGCCAGATTAGGCTGTTTCAAGAATATGGATTATATTTTCTTGTCCCCCCCCCCCCCCACCGCTTTGCTTGGGCTGCCCTTTCCACCAAACCCATCTTTCCCATCTTCCAACAGTCAGCTTAAATGACACCTGACTCTGACTCAATGAAGATTCACCTGATTGCAACTGGAATGCACTGTCTCATTCCTTTGAACTTCCGTAATACTTTGTTCTTCTCTTATGGTGTATTTATGATATTCCAAGTTCTTCACTAGGTATTCACATACTTTCCATACCTTCCTCTCCTATATCAGAAATTGCTAAATCACACATCTCCCACAACACCTATCAAAATGCCCGTCTCATGCATAATAGGTGGTGTTTACTGTTGAATTTCTAAAAATACGATTTTTTGGTATTATTATTAATAATGGCATTCTAGTGAAACATTTGGAGAGTAGCATTGTATAGTGCATAGAGAGCTGACTTTGGAGCTTCAGAAGGTGGATATGACCCTGAGTAGATCATTTAAATCTAAGTCATTCTCTAAGACTCAAAATTGAAGAAAAGATTCTGACTTGCAGTGATAGAGTTTCTTTACACCAGTGAATCAAACATCCAGTCTCTATCCCCATTAAATTCCTGTTAGAAGAAAGTAGGAAATTTCTTGACAATAATTTAAGATTCTCTTTGTTCTGCTTATTGATGAACTTTGTAAATCATAATAAAGATATGTATCTTAGTGGTACAGATGATACGAGATTGAGCTGATATGTGCATACTTTGGTATAAAGCAATCATTTTGAGATAAAAATGAGTTTAAAAACAATTGAAGTCAGTGGAGTTTTGTGGCAGATTTTTTTTGGTTTTGTTCCTTCTGTTATCTTAGCAATGTTTATATTAATTATTTTTATATTCTATAAAAGTATTTCTCTTTTCAAAAAATTATCTATCTCATCTCATTCTCAGAATCAGGCTTTTCTATGTACTTAGACCATGGTCCTGTCTGCTGACTGACAAATAACTTTCTCATTGGGGTAAAGGTATATGGTGGTTTCTACCATCAGAATGATGGATTCAAGTTTCTTTGCAGCAGCCAGTCATCCAGTCAACAGACATTGGCCTACAGTGTTCCAGAAACTGTGCTTGGTACTAACAAACACAAGAATGAAATAATTGTTATTTTTTAAGAAGCTTATATTCTACTGGAATACTATATAAATATATACATTTATGCAGAATAAATAGAAATAATAATTATAAAATTGTTAGAGATGGAGGGTTTGGTGGCTTGGGTGATCAGGAAAGGACTCATGTAGAAGTCCAAATTATGTCCTGAAGGACCAAAATGATTTGATGAGGCAGAAAAGATGCACCAGACATGGGGAGAACCAGAATAAAGGGACAGAGAAGGGACAGAGAAAAGAACATGAAGAACATAAAGAACAGAGAGAGCCAATTTGGACAAACCATGGTGTTCAGAAGGGCAAGTGATAATAAAATGAAGAAAGAAAGATCTGGTTATGAAGTACATTTTGTACATGTGTTGGCTATCTATTCTATCATTCAAAAACCATTTATTATTAAGTAAATTCAATATGCAATGCAAAATGTAGTCTATTCAGTCTTTCTCCCATAGTTCTTCATCACTATTGATTAGACAGTTAAAACTGAATGTCCCAAAGACATCTCACCTTCAAGCTGTCTGAAACAGAACTCATTATCTTTTCCCCCAAACCCACTCCTCAGCCAAATTTGTCTGTTGCTGTCAAGGGTAATCAACCTTTCAGTTTCCCAGATCTGTAAACTTCAGTTGTATCCTCAAATTCTCACTGTCTCTCATTCCCCACATCCAGCCAGTTGCCAGATCTTACCATTATTGCTGTTTCTGCCTCCACAAAGTCTCTCAGATCAGTCCCGCTCCTGTCTGTGTTTCTGTCTCTCTTGTCTTTCTTGTCTCTCTTGTCTCTCTGTCTCTGTCTCTCTGTCTCTGTCTCTATCTGTCTCTCAGCTACCAACTTAAGTTCAGATTCTCCATCACCTCTTGTGTAGACCATTGTTATGATCTTATTATTGGTTTCCCTGCTTCAAGTCTCTTTCCACTCCTATTCTTCTGTCCAAGTGATTTTCCTTAGTTGTCATTTATCTCATCAGTAACCTCCAAAGGCTCCATTCTTTTTCTAGAATGAATTTTTTTGTTTAGTTTTTAAAGTTTTTTGCAACCTAACCCCAGTTTATCTTTTAAACATTATGTTAAATCACTCCTTTTCCTAAAGTCCATCATGCAGTGAAACAAATCTTCTCTCTGGTGCTTTTCAGTGGGACCTGTCTTCTGCTCCTTCTCATTCTTCACACTCCTAAAATGTACTCTCTTTCTTCATCTCTTCCTCATTAAAATCCTCACTTTTTTTTGAATGTTAGATGAAGCACTAATTCTAGTGAAAAAAAAACTTTCTTGCTACCCCCAACTTTTAGTGCCCTTTTCCTTTTCTCTCTCTCTTTTTAGGTTTTTGCAAGGCAATGAATGGGGTTAAGTGGCTCACCCAAGGCCACGTGGCTAGGTAATTAAGTGTCTGAGATCGGATTTGAACTCAGGTCCTCCTGACTCCAGGGCTGGTGCTTTATCCACTGTGCCATCTAGCCACATTGAGTGCCCTTTTTTAGCTAAGTAACTTGTACCTGGCCTACTTGTATTTGTATTGTTCAGTATATGTACATATATGTATATATACATATTCACAACATGTATAAATTTTTCTTCTTTATATATTTATTTATGAATATGTTGTTTCCTGAGACAGGTGTTAAGATTCTTGATAGTAGCCTCTGTATTACTTTTTGTTCTTGTATGGCCTTGTATGTTCTTGGATCTCACCAAATACCTCACATTTAGTAGTTGCTTATTAATAAATGTTTGTTGGGGGCAGCTAAGTGGCACAGTGGATAGAGCACCAGCCCTGGAGTCAGGAGGACCTGAGTTCAAATCCAGCCTCAGACACTTAATTACCTAGCCATGTGACCTTGGGCAAGTCACTTAACCCCACTGTCTTGCCAAAAAACCAAAACCAAAAATAAGTGTTTGTTGATTGATTAATTGTTCATGCAGTGTTCTGAGGGGAAATAATCAAGATATGAAGTTTACAGTCTAAAAATTGTAATCATCTTCTGGTAGACTAAGAATCAACATACTTAGACAAATGAACTAATGTTAGGAAATTAATAAAGTAAAATGATAAATTCAATCTCTTTTTTCTATAAATACTTGATTGTTTTATTTTTGTTTATTTTTAAAATTTTCTTCAGTCTTAGCTTTATAGATGGCAGCAGGGTTTGGAGGGGATGAATGAGGAGGAAGCAGAAAATTCAGGTTTGATTTAAAATTAGTTTAGTTTCTATAATTTAGGTTTTCTCTCTTGCATAGATGTTCAAGACTTCTACTGTCTTTTAATTCAACTGTATTTTTTGTTTAAGTAGATTGAGTAGGTGTGTCCTCGAGTGTTCCAAATCATAACCCACTCTAGTCTGCCCTTCTATGCCTGCTTGTCCCACTCTTCCCATAAATTTATCAAGAGGCATATCCAAAAAGGTTTAGTAGCCTTATTTATTTTTTTTCTGATACTGCAGTGATATCTCTGTATTATTTCATTTATCACCTGATATCCTTTGCTTTTGTCATGTAACTGTTCATCACAACTATTTTTATTTTACTTTTTGTTGTGGTAGTTCAGTTATTTCAGTCATGTCTGACTCTTCATAACCCCATTTGGGAATTTTTTTTGCTGGTGTGGTTTGCTTTTCCTTCTCCAGTTCATTTTGTAATGAGGAAGACAGAAGTCTAAAGAGGAATGAATGAGAAGATATCTAATTACTTCTTATTGTCATTATGACTGACACCTTAGCATATGTATGTATGTATGTATCTATCTATCTATATCTATCTATCTGTCTATATATTTCATGCAGAAAAAGGGAGAGGCTCAAAATGTAACTGGGTATTTCTGTAGATAGAGTAACTGGGAAATTGCAAGCATTTTTTTTTTGGTCTTGTTTAATACTAACTCTATGGGCATTTTATAACTCAGCTTTCCCATGGGCACTGACCTTAGAGTCAGGAAGAAAGGAGGTCGAATCCAACTTCAGATATTTGACTCTTTCTAGCTGTGTGACCTTGGGCGAGTCAAGTAACTCTGGTTGCCTTTCAGCATCTCTAGTCATTCTGGCCACTGGACCCAGATGATTCTAGAGGAGAAAGTGAGGCTGGTAACTTAGGACAGCCTCCCCTCATTCAAATCCAATTCACCTGCATATTATGGCATCCCCTCCCTGATGTTGTGGGCTAAGTAGCTAGTTGATTTAAGTGGGTACAGTTATGGAATCAGGGAGATTTAAGTTCAAACGTGGCCTCAAACATTAACTATCTGTGTGATTTGGGTAAGTCACTTAACTTCTGTTTACCTTAATCTACTGGAGAAAGAAATGGCAAACCACTGCATTATTTTTATTTTTTAAGGTTTTTTTTTTTTGGCAAGGCAGTGGACTTAAGGGGCTTGCCCAAGGCCACACAGGCAATTACTAAGTGTCTGAGACCAGATTTGAACTCAGGTACCCCTGATTCCAGGGCTGGTGCTCTATCCACTGTACAACCCGGCTGCCTCTCACTCCATTATTTTTGTCAAGAAAACCCCATGAACAATATAGTAAATGGGATCACAAGTCAGATAAAACTGAATGACTGAACAACAAGCAGAGGAGAGACTTAGTGAAATGATAACCATGAGAAGTACCAGATAATTTTAAATTGTTAATCTGACTTTGATTTTCAATTATTTTAGGAAATCTCTTGTTGTATTCACTGTTAAAAACATATCTTTATTTCCTGAATATTACAGTTGTGCTAAACAGTGAAAGGAATGTTCCATAATTCTTCAATCTCTAAGTACAGGAATTGCAATCACCCATTACTTTTCCCCCCTTTTGAGTTTTAGACAGAAAACCTGTGATCTAATAGTTAATTGAGTTAACCAATTGGAATAAAATGATTGTAGGTTCAAAATTCTGTAAAAATGTTGGAGGATTTATTTCTGCTTTCCAGCCCCATCTCATACATACTTATCTTCCCTATGTAATCTTGTATTTGGCTATTATTAATATTTTTACATTTGGAATAATAGAATAGTATAAAACAATTATAATTCCTATAAAGGGATTTTAATTTTAGTTTTCAATGGTGTTTTTTTCACTATGGATCACACACACATATACATATATATATGCATAGATATATGTATAGGAGGTGGAAGGAAATACTTATTATCCTCAACTTTAGTACACTACCTTAAAATGGAAATTGTTTATTTTTGCAATAGATCAACATACTAATTTAGTTTTAATTAATGATAATCATTAATTTAATCATTAATGTTGTCAGTGGGGAAAGTGTCAATAATCTAGCAGCCTGAAGAGAAATCTGAATTATTTAATTATATTCATATCTAATTAGATATACATATATTTTGCATTTGTAGAGGAGGAGGAGAAGATAAGTATTACCTGCTCCTGCTGCCCTTGAAAACTCTGCCCACAACATAGCAGTGAACTGCTTTGAATTTGAGAATCTAACTCTGGGAGTGGCACAACATTATCAAGAAAAATAAATAATATATGCTCAATGGTTTCTGGGCACCATACCAAATACCATTGTAACTAAAAATACAATGGCTAACAGAAAAGAGATTTGTGATCTAGTAAATTCCTAAAACTAATCATGGAAAATTCCAATCAATGACTTTGGGAATGTAGATAATTTCTCAGGGTTTCCTGTAACTTTTACCTCTACGTCAGTTATGTTAATATTTACACAAAACCACAATAAAATAAGGATGGAATGATAAAGTATTTAGTTTTACCTGGAAGGATGCCCTTTATGTATCCTAATGCCCACTTACAAGTGGAAATTAAAATAATCTATTGATTTACTAATCTGTTTGACTTTGAACTGCAATTGTTAAGACATGTTTATTCACTTGAGAAGCTTTCAGGGCCTTGATTTTTTTAAAATGTCATTTTAGTTCTTTGTTCAGATTTATCTCTTTATACTTAGCTCAGTTCACAAACTGTATTTTTTCCCCCTCTAATAATGACCTTGGGTACAAGTGATTTGCACTATTAATGGCACTCTTTTCAGACAGTACTGTAAATCAGAGCTCTTCCTTGGTATTTAATTATAAAGAACCCCTTTGCATCTTTTGAGTGGGTGACTAAATACCAGCTTAATGTTACAGCTGTCAGATTTGTTTGCCTGTGGCAAAAATAGTCTCAGTATATTATGGAAAATCTGATTCCAGATCACTCCTAGAGAAGACTATTAAAGGGGGAAATACTTATTTTTAAAATTGTTATTTTAATGTGAACTGGAATATTTTTAGAAACTCAAAACTTAAAAACAAAGTTGGCTTTATTTGTATAGATTTTAAAACTATGAGTAGTTCTTTTAGTCGTTCTTCCTTTTAATGTATCAGACAAATGAATGGAGACCTAGCTAAGGTATTCAACCCTAAGGAGTATGAGATATTTCACAAATGACCCAGATTCTAATCTGAACACACAAAAGCACACATATGCATGTACATATGTAAACATATATACATAGATATATAAATTAAATTAAATACATAAATACTTGTCAAATATTTGTTATGTTCAAGGCACTGCGACCTTCATAATAGAAAAATCAATAATGAAACCATTGCGGCCCTCTCTTAGTCCCCTGTCTTACCTCCTGAGAATCAAATCTTGCTGCGTGCAGGATAGCATAGAACTATACAAATTGCTTTACCTCATTTTGAAGAATACAGAAACCAGTTGAAAATGAAATTTCATTAGTTTAGTCAAACAGATGCAATTTCTTGATTCAGAATTTAGCTCAAGCACTGGGTAATGGTTTTAATTTTAGTTCTGTAAATCCTCTGCTATCCTTCTCACTAGATATACAAATTTTATTTTATTCCTTAGAATTCCTTTCCCCAACAATTTTTTAAATAGATTACAAATTATAAAGCAGTTTATGTGAGTTCCTTTGGAATGTAGAATAACACAAATAAGATTGTCTCTAATTTTGACCAATTATAAGCTAGATCATCCTGCTCCACTGATGGTGATTATTTTGTTGGAAAGATGGTTTTAAATGCTTTGGGTGGAGTAGGTCATTTCTATCTCCTTTGAAACTTGCCACTTCTCTGGAACCTTGAACTTTCCTGGCTTGCCTCTGAGAAATAGTTTGACCCTGAATTGACACTAAGAAGAAATTTTCCATGTGTAAATGGAATAAGAATTTGTATCCCTTTCGAAAGGTTAATAAGCCTAATTGGCTAAAATAATAACCAATTAGTCTTGCAGATGAGATGTGAGGTTTAAATGAGGTTATACTTGAAATTTTTCATGATTAAGCATATTGTTTCAGTAATAGAAGTTCTTTCTATATAATTTGTAGATTTAGAACTGAAGGTTCTAAGGTTTTGGAGGAAGACCAATAAGCTGTGATAAAAGTTTTGCCTTAAGAAGTTTGCATTGTTTTGAGTTAACTCAAATGTTCTTAGTATGCAAAAATTCTTTGGTAACTCTATGGATTCAAATTCCAAGAGATTTCAGGGCTTTGTGGATAGAACAGGATTCACCAATATGCCTTTTTGTTTCATAGTTAGCCTTTAGAGTATTTTCCCATTTCCTTGAGAAACTGGAAAGAATTTCGAACTCAAGAAGCACATGAAGGGAATGAGCTTTGTACATTTGGAGAACAGCTCTGATAACCTACCTAAATATTTGCATTCAAGTTCAAATATTCAGTTTCCTGCACTTCCACAATCCTAGTTCTAGCATTGTAATATGTACATTTCCTCCCCTTGGCTGCTGGTCATTGAGGGAAGAAAAGATAATGGGAAAGGACCCCCTGTAGCATAGTTTGTTTCAAGGACCTCTTTAACTGTCTGATGAAGCCTATGGCCATGTCAGAAGAATATTTTAAAATGAATAAAATAAAGAGAATTACAAAGGAAACTAAAGCTTTGATAAGAATGTGTATATATATATATATATGTATATATATGTATGTATATATATATATATTTTTTTTTTTCTCCACTAACAAAGTTCTCAGACCCACTAAAATCTATCCCTTGGATCCAGATTTAGAACCTTTGTATAGGATCCAGACAGAAGTGGCCAGTGTTAGATAGAAGGATTCCCACCTCCTCCTCTATCCACCCAGACACTCTTTCATGTTTCTGCTGCATTTTTGCATAGACAGTTCAGCATTCATATTTTAAATTCCTCATTAGCCGCAATGCTGAAGGCAATGCTATTTTTCCCTATTCTGGGGGTGACATGTGTAGCATTTTTCCCAGTTTATTTTTAAAATAATTTCTCAGAATAATCACCTTTTCTTTCCTACTTTCTCTGTGTCAAAGGAATAACTAGCTCTATTTCTAATTGTATTTGAATCTTTAACTCATTCCTCTTGGGTCCTCTCCTTTCTCTCATCCAGCTGAAGTCTCTACCCTTTTATTCATAGTTGGTCTCTTCTCTTTGGTTCCTGCCCATTTGTTTGTAAATATGTCTAGGATCTCCCTCATTCATTTTAAAAAAGGAAAGGAAAGGAAAGGAAAGGAAAGAAAAAAAAGAAAAAAAGCTCTCCCTGGAAAAGTAACTTCCTCTGGCAGTCATCCCTTCTCTTTCCCTTTTTCCTTCATGGCTAAACTTATGGAAAAAGTTTCCTATACCAGATGCTTCTACTTTTTTTCTACCCTCTCTCTCCTCAGACCCTTACAATCTGGCTTCCACTTCTGCAACTCCAGTGAAAGTATTTTCCCAGGGGTCATTAATGACTCCTAACTTGCCAAATATAATGGATCTTGAGAAAATCAACTAGTCACTCTGTAAGCAGTTATTAAGCATGCTGTCTACCATGTACACTTTTAGGTGCTAGAGATACAGTGCAAAAAATAAAAGCTTCCTTTCTCAGAGAGTTTATTATCTATTTGAGGAGACATGATAACTATATACAAAATAAATAGTGAATATAGGAGTAAGGAAATGGAGCATAAAAGATCAAGGATCAGAAAAGGCTTCATTTAGGAGAAGGAGACTGAGATGTACTATATCTTGACCAAAGTTAGGAATGCAATGTGGCTTCATTGAGGAGGAAATCTATTTCAGGCTTCAATACAAAGGTTTGGACTGGGAGATGGACTTCAATTTGTAAGGATAAGAGTAAAGGCCACTTTATCTTGACCAGAGCAAATAAGGGAAATCATGTTTAGGGAGGCTAAAAAGGCAGGATGAGGGCCAAATTGTGAAAGGATTTAACAGTCAAACCGAAGAGCATATGATTTATCCTTTAAGTAATAGGGAGCCATTGAAGTTTATCTAGTAGGGAAGTTATGTGGTCTAATATGAACATAAGGAAAATCACTTTGGAAATTAGATGGAAAATGTATTGGATGGGGAGAGACCGGAGGTCAAAGAACCAATTAGGAAAACAGAACAATAATCCAGGTTAGAGGTAATGATAAGACATAGTTCAAATGGTAACTGGTAATTTCAGTCTTCATCCTCCTTGATCTATCTATAGACACTCTCTTCTCCTTTATAAAACTTCTAGACAAACTTCACTACTCTCCACCACCGCTCATGTTCTCTTGTTGTCCCTTTCCATTTCCATGCCTTTTCTTATGAAATCTCTCATGTTTAGAATGGATACCTTTCCTTCCCATCCTCCATTTTTTGAAATTCCCTTCTTCAAGGATCATTATTGATATGCTGCTGCAATCTCCTTCTAAAACTTCTCATCACACTTTTTTTAGATTTCTCCTTAGAATTTATCTTGATTCGTGGTCATTCAAGTATGTCTTCCCCTGCATTGGATTGGAAGTTCTTTTCCCAAGTTTTATATGATTGCTTGCCTACAATGAAATAGTCAATTTCATCTGTGATTTCTTCAATGTGAGACTTCCTCTAAAGAATGAGATTGCTTGTGCTTTGAGAAATGCTGCTTTGAATTCCCCTCTTCTCTTCTCTCTGTATTTCAGTTCATTTTTGCCACAGCTAACTGATTACTCTTATAACAGCCAGGTTCTGTGAATAATAAATCCTGGATAATGGTTGAACTTGTCTTATTTGAAATTATAATTATATTAAATATGGTAATTGGTTCCAACCCAATGAAAATATGTAGCACATGTATGAATGATGTGACCACTTAAAGGAGTTCCTGGCTGTACAGATAGTTTGTCATGACATTTTGCTTAGATAGCACTAGTGGCTCCCTACTGCCTATACAGTAAAATTTAAATTTCTTTTCTTGAAATCTGAGTACCTTCATAGTTTAGTATCATTTTGCCTTTTCTTCCTCATTGCAAAATCTATACCAAATTAAACCACAGGGAACTTGCTGTTCCCTGAATGTGTTACTTTCCCCCAGTTCTATGCTTGTGCTTGTCCTGTTCCTTGTTCTTGGAATGACCAACTATCTCATCTTTATCTGTTGAATACCTACCCATCCTTTAAAGTAAAGTGATCAAACATATGGCCTGTAAGCCAATAACACTCCCAAGGGGGAGTTTCACCAATTTGCAAATTTTTCACAAATCTCACCTAATTGTATTATTTCTTTTACATTTTTGTCAAGTATAGTTTTGTACCATAGCTACTTTTTTAGATAGCATAACTCCTCAGTAGATAGAAAATCCATCTAAGTCAGAGTTCATTTTGTACCCAAAATTTGCATCTCCCTAGCATAATAAAGTAATAAATATTTGCTAACATGAAATACATCCTTATATTAAATATATTTTATTTTAGGAAATCTATCCATTAGTAATAATGTAGTAGTTATGACTTTAAGAGTGTAAAAAGTGGCAGTGAATAATGAGAAAATTGTTAAAATATTGTTAATTTAGTTTTAAATTATTTAGTTAATTGCAATGGTATGAATTTAGGATGTCAATGTCAATGATCTTCCCTGGCTTTATTATTTAATTTCCAAAACATTTTTTCAATTCAGCTTCAAAATTGAATTGCCTGTTTTGGAGTTTATATGTGTAAAAAAAAACCCAAGAAGATTATTAATTAGACTGGGGTTGCTTGCATTTATGCAATGATTTTTTTTCAGAATATATATTAAAAATGTGTATCAAAAAAGTGAAAATAAAGGAACTCCCCTTATCCCCTTGAGGGTGGTTCTGAGGACCCAGTGAGATATCGTATGCCTTTTGTTCATAAGTGACTGCTCTACAATCATAATGGATTATTCTAGGATAATAAATTCACAGAGGAAAGGTAGTAGCCTTAAAATCCTAGGAACTGGGTTTAATTTCAGCTCTGCTATTTTTTAGTCATGAGAACTTAGACAGGCAACCTCTCTAAACCTTTGAAACTATATAACAGTGGGAAGTACTGCCTCAGGAGGTTCCCCTTCATTAGAAACCTTCAAGTAAATGCTGAAGGCTCGGTTACTTGTTGGAAAAGTTGTAGAAGGGATTCTTACCCAATTTAGTTAGGAAGCATAGTTAAAAGAGCACTGAATTTAGGGTGAAGAAAATCTGAATTTGAATCCTAAGACTAGCAATTTGACCTGAGCAAGTCACAAAAATCTCTCCTAGCATCATTTGTCTCATTTTTAAAAGGATGATTGTAATAACAACTACTTCACAGAGTAGATGTGAGGATCAAATGAGATAATGGGTATAAAGCACTTAGCACAAATAAGTGTTATGTAAACATTATTAATACTAATTAATTCTGAGGTTCCTTCCAATTTTGAGGTCTCTGTTATCTCTACATTGATTGTGATTTTAATTAAGAAGAGATATATTTCTTTTCTAATTATTTTGGAGTATTTGAGACAATATATTCAAAATCAAGACCATGTCTCTTTTTTTACTCCTCAGCTAGCATAAAGTAAAGTATTCTTCACACAACAGTCAATGGTGTTAACTCATGAAATAGATGACTTTGACTCCTTGAAAATTAAAGTTCTTATCTTAACATTTCCATTGACTTCTACTTGATAACTAATTTTATTAACTTCTCCAGAAATTAATTTTCAAATTAATTTCTATAATCTGGTCAAATTAGTATTCCTCTGTTGCTATCTCATTACTATCCTCTCAAGATTAACGAATACTTCTAAGTAGCTTTTAAAAGTATGATACTATTACACAAAAATTGATTCTGTAACTTTAAGGAATATATGATGTGTATAAAACTTCCTATGTTAATTGTTAAAATAAAAAAAACCCACTATGTCAATGGAGACCATTATAACAGAATGACAAATAACTCTTCTTTTTGAATTCTCAAATGTGCAAGGCCCATTTGTTAACTTCTCAATGGTATGACATTACTGGTGTTCATAATCATATTGAGAACTGAAAAAGAATGATAGAGCCAATCAGGTTCATTTTACACATGAGAAACTAACATATCTAAATCTAAAAGAGATCATGTGATTGTCCAGTCATACTACTAGTTAATATGAAACTGGAGTCAGTAATAATAACAACAACTGAACTTATTTGCTTTAGGGAAAAACTGGAGAGAGCCAAAATGAAAGTCAGAAATGCATGCCATTCTCGAACTCATTATGTATCTATGTGGAGATTATTTAACCCCTTTTTTTGTTTTGTTTTACTTTTTCTCTTTATAAAGTTGAACTTGTTGATCTTAAAATTACCTTCTAAGTAATTATTCTACCAAATTCTATGAAACTGAGTTAAAATACAAAATAATTTTAATGTCTTATACTTTTGGAATCTAAAATATCATTATAGATAGAACTATAGTTATGATATTTTGATGAAATTTTGTCATCATTAATAGTCAAATCTGGGATTCTTGAGTAGATAAATGGAAGATTTTGTGTCTCTGCTTATGTTACCAATGTATATTAGGAATTCTTAGTACTAGGAGGAATAGAATGGCATGGGGAATTAATTTTCCATTAGTGTGCATCTTCCGTTTGCTGCAATGATGTAATTGTGTTTCTTTTTTCTTGGCCCTACTCCCTTCCTTGGCTTGACTTCCATCTTCAAGCCAGCCCCAACCCAGGCCCCATAAACTGACATGGAATAAAATTTAGCAATGTAAACACTTTTGGGGCCTATACTGTAGCTTGTGAATCCATATCAGGAGAGCTAAGAGTATTTGATCTATAGATCTTGAAGTGGAAGGTTGCAAAGTGTTCTAAGTGATTAGAATCGAAATATTAAGAAGACTGGAAAAGGACTCCTGAGTTAAGGTTTGCATTGTGTAATTTAAAACAAAAGCTCATATTTGCAAAATCCTTTTTCAATTTACAGTGCATTTTTATCCAAACAAATAAAATAATAGAGCTGCTATTTTACTGATAAAAAATGTATATGCTTCCTTGTGCAAGGACAAGGAAAAAGGCCAGTATATGGTGGAGAGGAATATTAGAGAGGTTAGGAGGAGGAAGGTTAAAAGGAATTTTAAAATCCAGATAGTATTAATATTTGATCTTGGTGCAACAGGAAACCATTGGAATTTATTAAAAGAGTGACATTGTAAGATTAATGCTTTAACAGATAACTGACAACTGAGTGGAAATTGGTTTGGAGATGGGAAGAGATTAGGCATCAAGAAAATCAAACAGCTGTCACTGTCTGTTGGTCCAGTTATGAATTGGTACAATAGAATGGTGACTGTATAAATGGACAGAAAGTGATGTAACCAAGAGATGTGAAACTTGGTTATATGAGGTGATTGTGAAAGAGGAGCCGAGGATGATTCTTGCTTAGGTTGGAAGCTTCTCCTACTGGTACATTGATGGTGGCTTCTACAGTATTGAGTAAGTTAAGAAGGGAGGGAGGATTTTTGAAGGAAGATAATGAAATCTGTTTTGTTCAAATTGATTTTGAGTTAATTTATGGGATATATAATTTGAGATTAAATAGGCAAATAGTCATATGAGACTAGAAGTCTCAGCAGAGAGCTGAGGGCTAGATGAATTGATCTGAAAATTATTATTCAATGGAAATAGATATTATTAGGTAGATCCATAATTTTGGCATTGTATTTGGAATATCTATTATTTTGCCTGTGCTCATTATTTCTGTAAATTTATTGTTGTAACTCATGATAATATGTGAAATTTTAGTGTGGATTTAGAGATTTAGAACAAGAAGGAACATTAGATAATTATCCAGCAAAATCCCCTAATTTCAGGGAAGAGGAAATACAACCCAGCCAAAATAAATGATTTGTCTAAAGTAATATAAGCAAATAGCTGAGGCAGAATTTAAGTCCAAGTCTTTTGAAGTCAAATACAAGTTGTTGGCGCTTCACCCTCCTGGCTCTCTAGAGCTCAGTTTTGTATTCTGTGAGTAAATGGCAGGCAGGGGGATGTTCCGTCTAAATGGCAATCCCATTTTATTTGAAAGCTCATCTTTTAATCAAGATATTGATCAATTTTTAATTACCACATTTGGGTAATTAGGTGGCACAATGTATAGGTCCCAGGTCCTGCAGTCAGGAGGACCTAACTTCAAATCTGACCTCACAAACTTATTAGCTTTGTGATGTTGAACAAATCTTTTAATCCTGTTTGCCTCAGTTTCTTCATCTGTAAAATGAGCTGGAGAAGAAAATGGCAAATCACTCTAGTATCTTTATCAAGAGAACCCCAAATGGAGTCCTGGAGAGTCATATACAATGGAAAACAATTGAGTTACTGTTTATGAATGTGGCAGTCATAATTGAATGCTTGACTTTTTTGTCACTATTTGGTCATTGTTTTTTTCCATGACAAAATTAAAAACTTATAAAGAGCATCAAATAATAGCAAAGTAGCTAAAGTTATCTCACAATTTTCCTGGATGGGAATTATTTTATTCACAAAAATCTCACTTTTTAAGACTTATATACTATTATCGTTTGCTTGCACTATGGTTATGGTTAATTTATTTTTATTTTTCCTGAGAAACTGGTATGTAAAAGGAAATCCTTGATTTAAATCAAAGAAACAAGCACTAAATTACCTTATAGAATAAGTAGGATAAGAAATCAACACAAATATGTCCATTTATTCAACAATGCATATTCACATATGTCCATTATTGGAGACTTCTAAATACTCCCCCTTCCCATACTAAACTCAGCTTTACCTAATCCTTTTTTTTTGAGGTAATTGAGGTTAAGTGGTTTACTCAGGGTCACACAGCTACTAAGTAACTGAAGCTGAATTTGAACTCCTGACTCCTAGACTGGTACTCTATCCATTGTGCCACTTAGCTACCCCCTAAGCTGCCTAAATTGTTCATTTGAATTCAATCATGCAAACATTTACTAAATACTAGGTATTGTAAATTTTAGAAGTTTAAATAAGTAATAAAAAATTAATTCCTCCTCAGTCACATGCATCATAGATGTCAAATATATGATTAGGGAATACATGGATTCCATCATATAAAGTGCAGTCCAAAACAGCTGAACTGTATTGGGAAATACTTAACAAAATAAAAATACAATAAAATATATAAAATATTATGTTTTAAAATCAAATCAGTATGAATATTCAGGTTTGTAGAGATTTTAGTGTTGTTGAGTTGTCTGACTCTGCATGAACCCATTTAGGTTTTTCTTGGCAAAAATATTGGAATGGTTTGCCATTTCCCTCTCCAGTTCATTTTACAGATGGAAGAACTGAGACAAATAGGGTTAAGTGACTTGCCCAGGGTCACACAGCTAGTAAGTATTTGAGAATGGATTTGAATTCAGGAAGATGAGTTTTGTTGACTCTAGTCCTACTGCTCTATTTAGTTGCCACCTGGGTGCCCTCATTTGTAGGAATTAGTGGTCCCCATTTCTATTTGAGTTTGACACTTCTGGTGTCCACTGAGTATTTAAATAAATACAAGGTAATTTGAAAAAACCAAAACATTAATAACTGGAGTAATTAGAAAGCTTCATTAAGAATACACACACACACACACACACACACACACACACATATCCACATATCCACACTTACATTGATATGTGTATTTATATAGCACTGATGCCATCTAATTAGTTCCTGCATTTCAAAGACCCTGGAAATCAATTCAATAGTTTATTTAAGCAGATATTTATTTAACCTTGTACTATTGGTTAATTTTTAACTGTTTCTCTTCTTAGTGTAAGTAAATCAATATCCTGAGCTTCCCATCTCTTGCATCTAGTCTATAGTGCTCCACAAATGATATCCCTATCAAGCTGGAAAGACTCTGAAAATAGTTCCATCTTCAGTTGCTTGTGGTCTGAGGACTAGCCTAACTAAATTTAGAAAGACTTTGGACTGAGTTTCCTAGCGGAGAGGGGGAATGAATTTTTCAGCCATAGGAACTGAGTTTATAAGTCAGTCTGCTCAGTTTATAGGGGACATATCCCTGCATTAGTGGAGTTCTCAAATGAGTGAACTGACCTTTGGTGTCTTGGAGATCAATCTGTTGGGGGCAGAATTTAACAGTAATGTCTTTCTAAAGCCTTGACTATGCATATATTCTATTCTAAACACTAACTCACATTCCAGAATCCTCATTCTTTTACTAACCACATCATATGGGCAAGAAATTAGAAATTTATAGGCTTCAATTTCTTCCCTGATGGGTACAGATCTACACTTCTCAAACAGTTTGGTCTCAGCATCCCTTTATACTCTTAAACATTATTGTGGACCCAAAAGAACTTTTGTTTGGGTGGACAATATCTATTAATATTGACTATATTAGAAATAAAACTGTTAAAATTATAAACTATTTACTTCATTTGAAATAAAAATAGTTGTCACAAATAACATTTTTTTCTGAAAAATAATTATAATTCCCAAGCAAATACACCTTAGTGAGAAGAGTCTCATAGTTTTACAAAATTTTTTAAATCTCTTCAGTGTTTAGCTTTATAGAAGACAGATGGATTCTCACATCTGTTTCTGAATTCAGTTTATTGCAATATGTTATTTTGGTTGAAATATATGAAGAAAATACAACCTCACAGAGATCAGTAGTTGGAAAAGAATTGTATTTTAAAGGCAAATAAATATTATGAAAATAATTTTGATCTTGCAAACCCCTAAACTCCTAGAGTCTGTGAAGCAGAATTTGAGAAGTGTTGGGCTAGAGTATTTGTAAGGTCCCTTTTAATTCTAAATTGCTATGTTTTTCTGCCATTTTCTACTATACATGTCTTTGCTTTCTTTTGTTAGTACAAATTGAAAATTGACTGTAGTTTCCTTCTCTGAGTTAAGTAATAGTTGAATAGCTACACAATGTAGCTATATGCCAACAAACTAATCAACACTTCTTAAGCACCAACTTGGGTCTGAATGAGTTTCTAAATTCAGATTTATAGTTTTTTAAGTCTCAGACTTTTAAAATAGGTCTAAAATTTTGGGGATGTTTATCAGTAGAAATTTTAATAACTAGAAATAGTTGTTAACAAATGTTTTTCTGAAGTACATTTAAGCAGTACATTCAGTTATAATACATAGAAAACAAAATAAAGTCATTTTTTGACTGATATTTCTTTAAGAAAAATTTTTTTTTTGAAATTTCCAAACTAATTTTATACTTCTGCCCTGGAAGAAGTTAGTTCCTTTTATTTCCTCTGCATTTTGTATACTCTTAGTTTGCGCAGTTTAAAGTTAATAGTCTTTTACTTAGAACATTCTTGATCATTTTATGGAGAAACGATTGCAGAATTGCTTTTACTGTTCTAAGCCAGTTTGGTCACAAACTCTTGAACTATTCAAGGTAAATACACACAAAAAAGGAAACTTGGTGCTATGAAAAGAGCCCAGGTGTTAGAATAGGGAAATTCTTAGGTTTGATCCTGTTATGTTATGTAATTAATTGCTTTGCATAAGTTTCCTTATTTATAAAATGGGAACAAGTTATATAGTTAATGAGTTTCCTTAGTTATAAAATTGTTGCGTGAGTTTCCTTAGTTATAAAATGGGAGCAATAATACTTACACAGCCCACTTAAGTGGTATTGTGATAATGAAGAGAGAGCATATGAAGCAATTTATGCAGGGGGAAAAAGAACTAGCAATGGAGGCCGGAAG